>NC_079912.1:13456626-13773840 GCF_024868665.1 Triplophysa rosa | reverse complement strand
AAAGTACACACCGGACTTTTAAGTGCAGTATGAGTTTACAATATACAGTATGACATGCAACAGAATCTTATAAATGCTGTAGATGGGGGAAAATCTTTTTCATACCTTTGTTGTTTAAGTGGAACTGTGGACAATTCTGGTTGCAGTCTGGAGATATGATACAGATCTTTCACTTAACACAGATGTGGAAATTTACAGTTTTCATACTAGTGACATTTCTAGGATGAAGGAGAGAGAGCACTGGAGAAATGGATGATTGAAAACATTGAGGAGATGAAGAGCCAATGCTGTTACCCGCAACATAAATCACAATTGTTAGCCACCAAGAGACGGACATAAACAAGGTACTTACCGTAGCTCAGAACAGCGGGTGGTACGGGAATGTGTCGAGATCAGGATGGATCGGGTTTTGAGGAAGCAATATTGTCTGGATGTAGGAGGTTTCTTCAGTAATTCACATTAGCCCAAGATTTCTAGAGAAAGATAATGCAATGCTGTGTTAACTTAGGCATTTTCAAGTTGTTCAGTATAAAAGGAAGTACGTATGTACACATGTATGATGTGTATAGAATAGCATGGTGTTAATAATTTTAATGTCTGCAACTCGGCAGTTATTGTTTTTAAAGGTCATCATTGTTGCATGTGTATTTTGTGAATGCTTTAGATATTCATAGAGCTTCTTGTTCTACAGGGTTTAATTAAAGCACATGCCTTTAGTCTTTTATACTTGTGTCATTCATCCTCTCAGGAATGTTTAATGAATGAATATTTGATTGAGGAGATGCAGTACGCCTCTGGGTTTTGTGCCTGCAGTTGTACACATAAACAAAGCATTACTTCATTTAGTCATATTGGCGAAACTGTTTGTTTCATATGCACAAGACTGTAAAGTTAGGCACTTATCAATATTCTACATCTAAGTAATCATATTCATTGATCATACTCTGAAATGAGAGGATGTATGTAGTATGTACTGTAATCTTGTTCTTGGGTTTGATTTCTGTGAGCGATTGAAATGATCAAGTTTCTTACTGGTGTCCCCAAAGGAAAATCTTGTCAGATTTAGCTCACTTCTGACGACAAAACCCACACACACATACCCAGCCACACAAATGAATCCAATCCTCTCTCTGAATGGGAATGCCTTGTGCTTCTCAGAATGATAAAGGTCTGTCTGTAGTTCAATACCTAGGATTAATGTAGCATTCAGGATTTTGCGTCATTGGACCGCTGTGGTTTATGACAAAGCCGAGGTCCACTAAAATAATGTGTGAAGATGTTGTGTGTGCGTGCTTGTTCAGTGATGGATGCGTGAGGTCTGGTGACAACACGAAACCACCAAACAAAAGTCAGGATTTAACGTCGTAAATTGAAGTTGCACAAGCTTTTGGCTGCTGGATTTTGTGGAGGTAACATGAATGCTTGTATAAATTTGTTTTGTATGTTTTTTTATTTCAGATGTAGGAAAGGGATTAGCTATGGCAAATTACAATCTTAGGATGCATGATGTTTACTTTCTTTCATTAATGGTTTAGTGCAGGATATACAGCTTTCTGTAACTCAGTGGTTAGAGCATGGCGCTAGCAACGGCAAGATCATGGGTTCGATCCCAGGGATTGCACATGCTCAAATGTATAGTATAATGCAATGTAAGTTGCTTTGGATATAAGCGTCTGCCAAATGCGTAAATGTAAATATTAAAATCAAGGCAATTATGATGTTTTTAGGTGTGTAATAATTACAGATGGCTTCCTGTGCTTGTGTTGCATTATGTGAATGAGAATTCCCATGTAAACTTCAATAATTATGAAGGGTGTCAGGAAGAATGAAGTCAGGCGTCAACTGGATTTCACGAAAGTGACAGTTTTCAAATTGTTCTGGACAAGGCCATTCAGCATTTGATTATGTTGGTCTGGATTGTGTGATCAGATGTCAAGAGAATCTTTTTTTCTTATCATTATTCTTCAAATTTTATTTCTACATTAAGCTTTGATTATTTTGCTGTTGGGTTGTGGCTTAAAGAGAGACAGGGTTACATGTACTGTATGATGTTTCCTTTAACACGCTGCACCTGATTTTTAATCACCTTTTGTGTCTAATGCACTTTTCATGTGGAAGGTACTTTGGTGTTCATGAATAAAAAAATTACAATAACTGCAAATCAAAAGAAGTAACAAAAAGTTAATTGCTATAAATTTACAAAATTATACAATTTAGGGTATTTTGGTGACGAGATTGTAAAAACATATAAAGAAAACAAAACTTTATATATGTCAACTGTTACGTTTTGTATGCCAACTGTTCATATCAAGTTTGATATGAGGTTGACAATCACCTTCCAGTGGTGAATTGTGAATAACCTCCTTTTACCGACCATTTGTTGAAAAATAGAGTGCAAAATGACTTCAATCTCTCAGCATTTCAGTCCTTCTTTGTACAGGCAAAGTGCCCCTTTTCAACTCCACACATATCCTTGAATTATGGCGCTGTGTTTTACATTATAAACGATTTATAGTACATTCTCAAATTGATCAATGTACATGTATATACATTCTGAAGGAACAATCAACTCAAAAGCAAAAGTCACAATGCTTCGGGTTCATTTAAAAGGAGATAATAGTCCTAATACTGTATATCATATTCATAATAGTCTTTGGTTGGAGGGATAAGCAGAAGTCTTGCTTTTACTTCTTCATTACATGATCAAGTATTCAATTTCCACACAGGCACTGATGGTTCCCAAACAAAATGCAAAAAATGCAGAAAGATAAGCAAAGTGGTGTTGTTTTTGGATAATGCTATGTGCAGATTTATGGTGTTTACCTGATGCCTTCTCTAACTAAACTTCCCAGGGTGAGCCAGCGGCCACATCTAGACATAACAAGAGCCAATTTATTTTTAACAAGAGGATCGAGTAAGCTGACCTTATTACAAGTTTTCCCTTGTTGATGATCCCCTTCTGTTTTACAAGCTTCAAACTCAATCCAAGCATATATTGTGATTTGCTGCTTGAGTTAAGGGTTCGAAGGGACAAACTTCATGTAATTGGCCACCAAGTTTGTTTGGTAATGAGAATTTCTGACACTTGGACATTATAGACACTTTTATGTAGTAGATGAAGGTCACTGGCATGCCGGCCAAACACAGGTGGTCTTAGCTTTGACTTTTTCAAATATCAAAATTTCTTTTCCAGCTTGAATGTGTCTTTTCATTTGAGGACCCTGTTGTTTGCCTCTTTTGAGTCCTTATTTTTGTTCTGAAACGGCATTGCTTCTTTCATTTTTTGAGCTTTCACGTAACCAGTGTATTTGAAAAATAAGCCTCAGAGCTTCACATGGAGAATCATTTTCTACAGTCTTTATAATTCAAGCTGAGTGAAATTGATTGGTTTGTTTTGATCAATACATGCTATTGTAACACGGGCTTGTCTATGAATGAATGTATTACTCCATGCCCCAACTCCATCCTTTTGAAGTCTAGATCATGTATATTAAACTCTGGACCATGTCGGAAAAGAAAATGATGTCGCTGAATAAGCCGTCGTTGTGCGATATAGAAACACACAGTGTTTAAATTTCCCACCACTTTTTTGTATATGAGAGTCTAGTTACTTGTTGCTAGTGTGAGATGTGAGATATACAATTTTGGAAACTATTTTTACTCAAAAATAGTTGTTTTTCTAGTTGATTTGTATTCAAATCACTCAATACAACATTGTTCATTTTCTTTTAAAGCATAGATCAAATACAAGCTTGCCTGGTAGGGGCTCTTTGTGTGTTGATTAGATTATTCATTGGCTTTTTGTTCTTTATTGAGGGGAAAGGTGGATGTAGCAGCTCAGCTGGAAGGGTGACGTGGTCCAGAATTTCTCTGCTTTAGAAAACTATATACGCCAATTGGAAAAATTTCAGAAAACCAACCCCTGGGGTTCATTGACTTTGAGTTATAAAGCAATAAATAACAAATGCACTTTTGTAAGTTATAGATCACCACACACCCTGTGTGTGTGTGTGTGTGTGTGGGGGGGAAGGGTAAACCCTACGGTATGGGGACAAAATGTCCCCACAAAGATGGCAATATCCAAAACCCTTGTCCTTGTGGGGACATTTTTTTGTCCCCATGAGGAAACAAGCTTATAAATCATACAGAATTAACTTTTGTGAAAATTTAAAAGAGCAGACAGTTGTGTGTGATTGTTAGGGTTAGGGAATATGATATACAGTTTGTACAGTATAAAAACCATTGCGTCTATGGAATGTCCCCATAATACATGGAAACCCAACATGTGTGTGTGTGTGTGTGTGTGTGTGTGCGTGTGCGTGTGTGTGTGTGTGTGTGTGTGTGTGTGCGTGCGTGTGTGCGTGTGTGTGTTTTGCGGTTAATAACCTTTAAATATCTCACATAGGTAACCTCTCAAAGACCTGCACTGATGACGGTTGGACTGAGATGGACCCCATGACCATTGCTGTAAATTGTGGGTATAACCTTAACGGCACTGTTGATGATGTAAGTCCAAATTGTTTATCACTTATTATAAAAAAGAATTCCTAATCAGTCTTGTTTTGTTTTTTGGTAAAAATATGTAGCCATCCTCAAAATATGATACATTTACTAGAAGAGGCTAAATTACATAAGATATTAATGACTTGTTTACACATATTTTAAATTAAGTTTATTTTATTTTTCTTATTTTCTCAGGCATTTTTTTGCCTGTATTAAACATAAATGAATCTCATTAAATTGAGGGCATTTTTGTTAAAAAACAAATGCAATTTAATTAAGTGTAATATTGATCATTTAGATTCTCAAGTACATTGATCTTATTTTAAGATATACGTTGCTTTAAGATCAATGTACTTTATTAAAGTACTTAATCAATATACTTAATCAATACACTGTGTGTCGTCTGTCTCTTGCTATGAGGTCATCAGGAGGTGTTACTAGTTTTAGGTTGCCAAAACACATTATAACGATAACTATAACTATAAAAAAATCAAGTTTTAAAAATTGTTCTTCATTTAGGAGAGTAGCAGGGTTCACATTACAACTATAACGATAAAGATAGAGAGAACGATATCGCTGGGATCACTTTCAGATTGATTTTTCCAGCTGATGAACGATAAAACATACAGTACTGTTAAATAGTTTCTGGCAGATTTCTGATGTTTGGCTATTGATGATCGCGACGCAGGTTTAATGTCTGAATTAAAGACTGCAGCAGTCGGAAAGCGGTGTGTTTATGGGGGGATATATGTAACGCATATGCTTTACATCCTGGACACGATCGCACCTTCAGAGATAGCATCCAGCCTTTGCTGTCATATTTTGACAGCAGAGGCGGATTATCGACATTTATTTTAATGATTGGGAACACTACAGCACGCAAGCTTAAAATAAACATAATGTTATTGTTCACTGGTGTGGACGCAAATATAGTTATAGTTACAGTTATCATTAGTTATCGTTATAATGTGAACGGCCTTTAACTCCTATTGGTAGTGCTCCCAAAAGTCGCTCATCATTTGCATGAAGTTGAACAATTCTAAATTTTGTCCCATTGTTAGACACGCCCACTTCCTGTCGCCAGTGGTTACTGTCGCTTATGAGGCCAGAAGTCGCAAAGCTTCCATTGAAATGAATGAGACCATGTTGCCCTGTCACTGCCAGTCGCTGGCGGTGTGAATCGGCATTAGTGTAAAGCAATACAAAAAGAAGAAATAATAAGAAGAAATTGGTTTGTTTGCAGTGATATCTCCACAGGTGAACATTAAAGATTCAGTTTCTTTGAAAACTAGAGTTTTCATCTGCCTTTATAAAACGCTGTAATGCTCCTACTGTTAAAATCTTTACATGATAGACTTTAAGCCCACGCAGAGTGAATGTAACTGATGATATCTCATAGAATTCTTGACCGTTTCTCACCAAAAACCCAAACCGTCCTCTTGCAGTCAACCTCTTAGCCTCCTTTCCTGCCTGTCTTTTATTTCCTGTGTGCAAACCAACCAGCCAAACATAATAGCCCTTTTATTTAGCATCCATCTTTTGTATGTTTTGTAAACTCCACGCTTGAAGCAGCTGCTAAAGCACTAAATGAAACATTCTTGATCTTTGCTCATAGTGTACTCGTGTAAAGATCAAATGAGATTTCTGCTTTGATGAAACTTTTCCCAGCATGTGTTCCCTTCAATGAAAAACAGCGCAGGTAACAGGCCTGCCAGGTCTCTGGATCCACGGGGAATATGTGCACTGTAAAACTTTACTGTAATTTCGCAGCAGGTTTGCCAGTAACTTACTGTAGATTTAATGTACAATTTTGTTTTAAGCATAAACTTACCTAGTTTATATATTTTTCTTTCATAAAACAAGACTAAATATCTTGGGTCACTTTTCTTGTTATGTAAATGCATCGTAATTTAAGAAGTTTTCAATATTTTTACAGAAAACAAGAGAAAAATGCTTAGGAAGAATGTCTTTTTTTTGCGGTGTTGCTGTGCTAATGCCAGTCTCTTCTTGCTCATTTTGAATCTCAAAATTCAAAGTGTTTTAATTTTGATTAAAGTAATTGAAAACAGTACTAATTGGAAAGTATATTAAGTAGTAATTAAATCTACAGTAAGTTACTGGCAAACCTGCTGCAAAAACTACAGCAAAGTTTTACAGTGTGGGCATGGGTCTTAAAAGTAATTTTATGTTCTTCTGGATAAGTATCTGACTTTGTGTTTAGCGCTTTGAAGTTTTTAGCTTCTCAGTAAAAGACTATGGAGGGGTTATTTAAAACACAAAACGCACAGCGACATCATAGTGCCGAGCTCTACGCAGGTGAGTCAAAGCTGTGCGTGGGAGAGGGTGCGCAGGCATTCTTACCACAAAAAGACACAACCTTGAGCAAGATTCATCCCTTTTCAGGCATCTGGATCTAATAAAATGGACCAGAACGCAATGCATTGAGTCATGGTCAAATACCATGGTATTTTTTTGAGCTGTAGCATTGATGTGGGGTGTGCTTGAGACACAAGAAAATGTGTATTGAGTCCACGTCACAAGTGCTGACATCAGCACAGTAATTAAAAAAATCATTGCTATTGATTTATTGAACACAATGGTGAGGTGTGTGACATCATTTTCAGTTGACTAACACAAGAGATTTTTTCTGGTCTTAATTGAATGACTTCTCACTGTATGTTCAAGGTTGTTCAAGAAGAGAATATAATTACTTTTTTATCATTTATTTTAGGGCTGTCAACGTTAACGCGTTAACGCATGTGATTAATTTTTTCAAATTAACGCGTGAAAAATATTTAACGCAATTAACGCAGAATCCGTTTGTTTTGACATTCTTTGTCTAGCGTTACATTATGTGATTACGCTCTTATTTGTGTACAGGCTTTTAAATCACTTATGCGCGATTTTAAACAATTGCTTTGACGCGTTCAATGAAAATAGACAGCTTCTAGCTGTGGGACGCAGCAAAACGCAACGCGAGGTCCAGTCTGGTGTAAACAGTCATGGGCTGAAGGCTGCGTCGGTTAATCGCTGTCAGACAGCGCATCCGTGTTAAGTTCTCTTTCGTGCTTGAATGGATAAAACCATACAAGATTATGTCAGAGAGCTCGTTTTGTCTAGCGTTTTCTTAAGCAAGACTTCAAAGTGTAAAATAAAATCTTAAATGAATGTAAAGTGTTGTGAAAATGGGAGTGCGGTGATGGTCAGATCTGCGTACTGAGACAGCTCTTAAAGGGGCCGCTTTCTTAAACGTGCTGCTGTGACTCCTGTCACTAACGTTACTCAAAGAACAAAATAAAATAAGAAATCAATGTGATTTTGTAGCTTTAATGAGAATCTTCTGCATTTAATTTATAATTTAGCATTAAAGACTGTAAAGTGTTTGAGAACTTCCTTCAATTTCTGTATATTTCATGATAGCTCTCAATTATATTGTTGAATGGCTATAATTAATGTTAAAATAATCAATTTAATAGAGACATCAGTTACAGTACTAATATCAAAATGTTTTCTTTCATTCATAAAATGAGCTGTTAAAGAAATATGTTGTTTCTACATCAATTTGAAGATTAAATGTGAAATTATTCAAATGTAAAAGTATATTTTTAAATATTATTGTCATGTGTGATTAATAATTACAACCTTTTTTTTTTAGATTTTTAGATTTAGATTCAATTTATTGTCATTGCACATGTACGAAGGTACAAGGCAACGAAATGTGACCTCTGCATTTAACCCATCCAGAGAGTAGTGAACACACGTACCCCCGGAGCAGTGGGCAGCTATCACTGCAGGTCCAGTCTGGTGTAAACACCAGACTGGTGTTTACACCAGACACTGGTGTTTACACCAGTCTGGTGTCTGGTGTTTACACCAGTCTGGTGTCTGGTGTTTACACCAGACACCAGACTGTTACCCCTACTTGCCCGGGGAGCAAGTAGGGGTAAGGTGCCTTGCTCAAGGGCACCTCAGTTGTTACCCGCCGGCCCTGGGAATCGAACCGGCAACCTTCTGGTCACGAGTCCAACTCTCTAACCATTAGGCCACAACTGCCCTACTTTTTGCCCTTTTTATAGCAAAATGAAGCGTAGACCAGAGAGTAGTGGGTGGGATTGGAACATGACCAGCCAACAGTATGTTTGAAAAATGAAATTCTCTTAAGATTCAAGCAGACGTGATTTTGCTTTGGAATTGTTTAAATGTGAGTTCAAAGATAAATGTACGTTCAGTAAACACGGCTTCTCTCTCTTTCTCTCTAGGACAGTTTCTTTAGAACTGTGAAGATTGGCTACACCATCGGACACAGTGTTTCTCTTATTTCCCTCATTACTGCCATTGTAATGCTTTGTATATTTAGGTAAGAAAAGACATTAACACAGTCGTTTTTTCATACAAGTAATTACATGATTTGCCAGTTATTTAAAGTAATACATTTGTACTGAATATAGACCACGTCACAAGATGGGTCCAGAAGCACTTACAGTACAGTTTTTTAAAAATCTCAAATAGGTGACCCTGTATTACAGAAAGATCATAACTTGAAAATCTTATTCCATCTGTTTTGGTAACCATGGTAATTTCAGATAGGACCTCATTTAAGACAAAAGCTATTACAGAACAGCACTTCCTACGTGCATAATCTTATCTTAACTACATATAGGAAAGGGGTATTACAGAAGTGACTTAAGTTTAGGACGACTCCACAGCTGTCCTAACTTCAAAATTATTTAAAGACTGAAAGAAAAAACGCCCACAGTTGCGCTGTCCAACAATGGCATTACATTGATTAATAATTGAAAATGAAGAACGGAGAAGTTTCTATTTCCGTGGCACTATAATTTATAGCTCTCCGTTTTTGTTTTTCCATTTTGTTTACCTCATCAGCAGCTCGCGCAGTGTTGGTTGCTTGGTAACAGACCTGAAAGTGGATTGCCGAGCTTGATGGTACAATTTAAGATTTCCTAACTAGAGATAAGATACGATTTTGTAACATAGGATAGGAATCCCAAATCAAGTTAAGATTTGCTTCTGTAATACAAAATTCCTAATTTAACGTATCATAACTTAAATTAAGAACTAAGATAAGAAAGTTTCTGCGCAGGACCTACAATGAGTCTGCGTGGCCGCTCACACTCGCAGCTTCATGCGTCAATTTGCAATCGCGTGCATTGAGTTCCAAAGGTTGGGGTTTCGGGGATCCGTCACTCCCCACTTGATACCTCTGCTCTCCCCCCGGTTGAGAACCACTGCCCTAAAGGATCTATAATTCCTTATCAATGAATTATGGTAATACAGAGCTGATGCAAATTAATGTGCTTCTCTGGGAAAGTTATTGCGCTTACGTTGTTTACTTGTGTCTGCTCAACACCGATTTTACATCAGACATCCGCTTCAAATCATCTTGTGTAACAGCTAGACGTTGCATAAAACCTAAAGTTGTTTATATAGGCAGAGCTAAAGCTTAGTCTTTGATCAGATGTTGTTAATGGTATCAATGCTTTTAAGATTTTTGTTGCTATTTGGGGCTTCATTTGTGTCCTGGAAACCACCTACTAATGTTTCGTATCGAGGGATGACGTTTAGATTAAGTTGATGGTTAACGCACATCAAACAGCGCTTCACCCACCCGCATGCCTATTGATCGGTTTTACCATGAGGCGTCATGAAGCGTCACATCATCAGAGCAGTCAAGGATTAAATGGAGAACAACATGCTTACGCTTTGACACTACAGTGATTGATCTGTGGCACCGGGGGCAAAACTGCCCACTAATGACTAAGATAAGCGCTTCTTCCACTGATACCCTACAACACACACATTTCTTCTAGACCAGACAAGATGGTATGAATAAATGCAGTGTAGTGATACCATGAACCACAAACACAGTATAATTATTTGCACAATGTTGCATAAAAGGATGACTTTGAATAAATCAATAAAAACATCCCGGGGCGATTTTACGAACCCCATGTGGAGGACCTAAAGATCTCCAATGAGAAATGTGACTTCACCCGTCAAAAATAAAAATCAACCTCTGTTGGAAAGTAATCATAATTTTAAAGCATTTGGAATAAACCGTTTGTATGAGAAATTGCTTTAAAAGGTTTGCTGACTAGCAGCAACATTGAAATAGCTGCAAGTTGGTTATGATTGGCGTGCATAGATTTTAAGTTTGTATGATAGCTCATTTTGATTTTTAATCATTATTAAAGGTATAAATATCTTTTAGAACGTTTAAGCAAAACTTTCAAGTTAAAGTATTAACCTTTTTTCAGTAATGAGGTCTGTTTTATGTGAATAAATGTTGCATCCAGTAATGGATTAAACGCTACCAAAGCTTTCAAATGTTCAGACAACATTATTTCTATTTAGCATTGGTCAGATGAATCATTGCATTTGTCTGGAGAGAATCAGGCAATTTATATAGGTGGCACATTACCATCCCATGTTCATGACTGTAACTGCTGGAAGTATTTTGTTCATGAAAACAGAACTTATATGAATCCAGCTATATAAAGCAACAGTATCCCATTGAATGAATTGACAATTATGGTGACCATCAACATTTAAATACAGTAAAGGTGTTAAATATGAGCGTGTAAGGATTTCTGTGCAAATATTCAAATGAATCAGTGAATCGTCTTTGAATCAGGTTCGTTTACTTAAATTGCCCAAATGAGCTGAATCACTAAACTCAATATTGACTTCACACTGCCACCCCTTAAAGATGTACGTGACAACAATGTAGTGAAATGTCAACAATGTCATCCTATACGTCGTTGCTAGCTCGTTACGTCAGAGGATATGCGCCGATGCACCGGGTATATGACATAAAAATATATTTTCTAATATCGTGCAATCAGTGCTGTCCGCTAGCAAACTTTAGCGATTTTTTTTGCAATCGTTAAAAGAACATCACTGTAAATACAAACACAAGATTGAATGTAACATACATAAAATGAAAAATTGTCATAAAAGTCCTTATTAATGGCAAAAATGACTTACATTTATGGGTCTGCTTGCTCGAGTGAGCAGCCATGTTGGAAATTTCTCTTAGCCCTTCGTTTGAAGTGAGGTCCCGAAAAATATTCGTTTGAAGGGCTATCTGGCCCTTCCCCTTACCCCTAGCCCTCCAACCAAAAGAGAATTGAGACACCCCTACCCCTTCACGTGAATGCGCCGAACGGAGGGGTAGGGGTGTCTCAATTCTCTTTCGGGAAAGTGTAGGGGTAGAATTGGGATTGGGCCTATGTCTTTGTAGTAAAATCTGTCTAGGTGAGACTGCAGATGGCAAGACTGTGAGACGTAACCAATGCTGACAGCGTCAGATCACGCTGTGTATAATGAGCACACGGGAGGCTTCGCACCCCAAGTGTGTTCGGTTAAAAAATACACTTGGATTTGACCTGTAACTCAAGGATAAACTTTGAATGAGTCATGGAGATCTGCTCAATGTGAAAAGCGTATATCATGACATATATAAATAAAGCCTATACTGTAACTTCAGGGTGAAGTGTGTAATTTACACAAACATACACTCACAAATTCATGCCATTGGGATGCTTGTTTATAGTTATCCGTCTACATTAAGCTGAAGGTCAAAGTATTTTAAACAAAACATTACATGCCTCAGTTTGAAGTAAACATGATGGTGCCAACTGTGTTATAGCTAAAATTCTTTTTCTTGGGTTGTTTTTTCAATACGGAATAAAAATAGGCGCTTTTACCAATAGGCCTATTGAAAATATGATGCTTTTAGCTGTTCCAAAACTACATGGCATGATGTGCCAAAGTGGTGCTATCGAAATAGCAGTGAAAAAATAATGATGAAATACTGTTCTTGTTTTAAAACTTTTACCACCCAAACTCAGTAATCTGTTGATAAGACTGATGGGAAGATGGTGGCGTTACATTTGTATGCAAATCATTTTAACATGATTTTCATAAGGAGGAACTGGATTCTAGGTTATTTACATTATGAGAGAATAAAACCAGCCCTTTCTTACACATTTCTTTATTACAAAGACTTCTAAAGGAGATAAATCAAGTTTAGTAGTGAATTAAGTTTTGTAATCGGACTATTCAGCTTATTCTTACAGGAAAACCAATATTCTATTAAAAGAGGCACTGTAAACAACACTATCAATCCTATGACTGTAGTATTTAACAGCCATGTACCAGGTTTGGAGATTAGAGAGGACGGATGTAACAGACTGTTCAATGTTTGTCTTTTAAACACACCAAAGCACAGAGAAAACTCAAAGTTTGAACTAAATGTCAATAGATTTTTAAGTATGAGGTTTGGGCAAAGTAAACTAAAGACCGTTTTCAATGTGTTCTGAGATATCATGGTCACTTCTTAAATAACAGCCCCTTATCTTGACATTAACATAACGTGCGCATGGACGGCAAACTTGTAGTTCACCCAAAAAAGAAATCATCGAAGTCAATGTTTACACATCTCGTATTTTTCCAAATGCAAATATGTTCGCATAATGAAAACGAATGACTCCACACCCGTCTAGATAATATTAGATAAATGCATCAGTAGCTATCTTGAATTTTAAATCAGATTTTTTACATTTCCCATGCTTACTGTAAGTAGAGATGCGTGAACTGAAATATAAACACGGCGCAAGAATTATCTGTTTAATGAACCGCCTACATGGAACAGAAAGCTCAATTAGGATTTCATTTGTAGCGTAATTATGTGTCATTTTTCTGCTATTATGTCCAAGGACGGAGTGTAATTAGGGGGCAGGGGATTTATCAAGCGTAATATATTATAGATTCAGTGTGTCAGTATGCGTGGATAATTGTATTCCTTGTTTTCCCACAGGAAACTGCACTGCACTCGAAACTACATCCACATGCACCTGTTTGTGTCCTTCATCTTGAAGGCCATAGCAGTCTTTGTGAAAGACTTGGTTTTGTATGACGTCATTCAAGAGTCTGACAACTGCTCTACTGGATCTGTAAGTTCAGTACGGCCCATATTGATGAACCCTGCATGCCTTAGTCCATGTATGTTTTTTCAGTTTCATATTTTTCCATAATAATTTTTTATTAATATTACTATCTTCTATTGAAAATGACAACAAACCATGCTAGAGATGCACCGATACAAAATTTCTCCACCGATACCGATAGTTGATTATTCATAGTGATACCTGCCGATAGGATACCGATTCTAAAGATTAAATTAATATTTCTTAACTTTCTAAATGTTATTAAGTCATAAAATGACTATTGTGATGTTTCTTAACATTTTCTATATATAGGTCATAAATTCATTGCATTTCCTGTCCTCTTTTGATTGACAGTATATATTAGCCCTGATCATCGGCTGTTTTTAAACCTTGGCCGCTAGTTTAAAATGTGCTTTTAACGACCGATACCGATTATTATATCGGCGCATCTCTAAACCATGCACACTCATTTTTTTAATGTTACATAAAAAAGCTACAAGATTTTTCTAAAATGCACCAAGCCACTAGCAAAGTGAAAATTGTCTGATCAAGTTGACATTTTTCATACATATCATGGTTGTCCTAATAATGATTTATGGCAAAAAAAATGTATATGACATTTTCCCATTTATTGTTACATCTACAGTACAGCCAAACACCCATGGGCACAACTTCACTTTTTTTTAAAGTGCAAAATTCACTGACCTCTGTGTGAACCAGCTTGACAAATTGCTTGGTCCATTAATTCTGGATGGCATTTATTGTTGTGAACCCCCAAGAATCCCTTTTTCCCAACATCACAAAATCACAGGTTTTGACATCAATTTTGGGTCATTTTACACAACAGGATCTTTTGTGTGTTGTCAAGACTTTGTCCACCATCACTAACCAGTACAAACAGGCTGGACATTCATGCAAGGAAGGCAGAAAGCACAAATTACAAAATTACATTGTCAACTTTAAAGGGATAGTTCACCCAGAAATGAAAATTCTGTCATCATTTGCTCACCCTCATGTCAGAGAAAGATATTTGGAAGAATGTTAGCAATTTTCAATTCTGTGACATCATTCACTGCCATTGTGGGAAAAATTAAATGGTAATCAAAGGTGCCCCAGAACAGTTTTTGTTCCTAAATTCTTCAAAATATCTCACTTTGTGTTCAACAGAACAGAAAAATATACTATTTTTTTCCTACTATGGTAGTGGATGATGTCGCAGAACTTAAAATTGCTAACATTCTTACAAGTATCTTTCTTTATGTTTAACAGAACAAATACATTTATATAGGTTTGAAACAACTTGAGGGTGAGAAAATAATGACAGAATTTTCATTTTTGAGTGGAGTATCCCTTTAAGACCAGTTTTACCAGCTAGGTTTGACTGGTTTTCCATCTACACCAAAATCAACATTATGTGAATTTACGTCTTGTCTACGCTGTTCAACAGAATATGTTAACATTTGTATAAACACAAGCAGCAGTGTTTAGCAGAACATCTGGATGTTTCAACATAGTCTTGAAGACATTTGACCATTGATTGCACTTGTCAGACCTCTTCATGAAGACATGTGGCTTCTTATCACCGTGTATGAAGTGGTCCTGCTGTTAGACTAAATTAAAGTGTCCAGCTGTAACCTTTCTCTTGTGTTTGATCTGCTGTCTTGTGTTGTCCTGCATGTACAGTTAATCCGATATGATGTTGAATCTAAAATTTTCCTAAACCATGTTATGTGTCAAGCTGTCTTAATAACATTTATCTCTAACAATAGCGCCACAGGGAAAATCTGAATGAATGATCGCCAGAAAACAGCCCTTAAAAGCTGCGGTTTTATAAATGATACATAATAAATAAATGATATAAGGCCAGAATAGGTGTTTGTTAGCCATTTGTGTGGTCGAGTCTGCAGCAAAAGCTTTCAATCTATTTTTGGGACCGCGTGCCCTGAGCAAGAGCCTACGGCTCTCAGAGTAATTTTGGATGATTTGTGCACATTAGAACTATGAGCCGGATCCATTCATCCCATGCTGCCTCATTTTATACGCCCGTGAGCAGAAAGCATCATTCAGTGCCTTCTGCCGTCTAAACTGTCGATAGCTTCATCCACCCAATTCTTTTCTTCTGCCTGTAAGGCATGTGCGCTCATTTTAAGAGCGTTGCAGAGAGGAACAGAGCCTTAGATGTGTGAGACGTCTCTGATCCTCAGATCGCAGAGATCAGAGAAGTGCCTTTGGAGGGGCTGAAGGTTTTATTGGAGATTTGTTGCGTGCAGATTGCAGATTTACATTTACATTTAGTCATTTAGCAGACGCTTTTATCCAAAGCGACTTACAGAGAGTTCAGGGAGCAATAAGCGATATGTCATACAGGAGCAATAATACAATAGGTGCGAATACAAAGTTACTAGTTTCAACAAAAGCCAGATCAATACTGTCACGGAACGGTATGACAGAACCCAATCGCAGACGAGAGATACAACAGAAAGGTCTTTATTTAAACAAAAAAAAAAACACATGAAACAAAATCCCACGAGGGGGAAAACAGGTAATGATACAAAAACACGAAATAAACACTTCCCACATGGGGGAATAAACTTGAGGGAACGAGTGACACAAGGATAGGTTGAGACTTACTTCTACAAAGACACGATGAAGCGAAGACAACGTGTTAGACAACAAACCGGCAACAGACAGAGAACAAAGGGGCATTATATGAGGGAAAACTAACGAAGGATAATTACATACGGGAGGTGACGGGCAGGTGACTGGGATTAACACTCAAAGTAAGATTACGGGAGACAGGAGGCGGGGCTGAGAGACAAGACAGGATGACACGCGGCGAAAGTGACAACAAAGCCATGTGTCTCCACACAAAACGCAACATAAACCCGCAAGACGTGGTTCTGTCACGACTCCGTCCAATGAGCATGAGAACTCGTAACAGGAAGGACAGAGTCCTGACAAATACCTGTTGAGAGAAAGAGAGAGGGTTAGTTTTTTTGGGGGGGGTAAAAAGATGGGTAATCGGATCATTTTAAATGACTTAAACAGTAAATATCTTTTTTATTGGCATGTTGAATATCTTTAACTTTTAATGTGTGTTAATACAGACATTTGTCTGACATATTAACTAAAAACTATTAATCTACATTTCTGTCGGGTTCACTACCTTCAAAAATGATTGACAATTAGCATACAGCTTAGATTGGTGGTATGGTTCTGTTCTGGGCAAAACTCCCTGCCCATCCATGCAGCAAGCATGAATAAGAGCAGGGAGCGCAGCGATAGCCCCCCTTAGGGTAAACAGAACAAGCAGATGTCATTAGTTCATAAAGACTTTTAAGTGTAACACATCATTAAAATGCAGTTGAGACTTTTAAAAAAGAAAAACAGAAGTCGAGTCTGATTGTAAATGTGAAGTGTATAAGAATAATCTTAATCATGCAAAAATGTACGTTAAAAATCACCACAAATTTCCAGTTTTATAGCATGTCTATTTTTTTGTTTATATTTAATATTCAGAAGTTCGAAATCATAATTAATTAATTTACTTCTTGAGTCAGAGGGCTTGGCATTTTCAGCGTGATGCTTGTATGTTTGCTTTGTTATTCCTTTTCGGTTACACACCCCCCCCCCCCATGTCTTCTTGCGTTCAGGTGTCTTTGTCTCAGTTATTTGTTTATAGTCCTCCTGCAGTCTGCCTGCCGTGTCTCACTTGTCCTCCCTCAACAAACTTGTCTCTACCTCCCACCAGTTTCACCCAAATAACACATCTATCCTCACGAAAGCCTTTTTTCTGAACCCTCCGTGGAGTTTTGCTCTCTCTCCATGTACTCATCTCTGTAAGGAAACTACCAGAGGTCATTAAAAGGTCTACACGTATGTTCACGCTGTCTGTTCCTACTGGGGACGGTGAAAAAATGGTGGTGTAAGTGGTTGCCTGTTAAAGGGGACATATCATGAACAAATCTTTTAATCTGTTTTAATAGAAAGAGGTCATTTTACCAAAATTTGAGATGAAGACTTACTCCATTTACACTTCTTAATTATTCATAATATATACAGTATACTTCTGAAACTCATACCATGATGACAAAAAATTTGTACCAAGTTACTCTCATGTTTACTGGGACTGTCCTCTGAAAATTGTAGGGAGAGTTGTGGCTTCATGAGATTTGAGTGAATACATCAATAATGCCGGTGAGTTTTATCTCTGTGAAAAACACTTGCATGCCGTCCCACTGCAACCAAAGACTGTAATTTGCTGTTATCGCTGCGGTAAATGTCAGGAAGCCCCTGCTCTTTTACGAGATGAGCCCTTGAGGATACCAATGACTTCTTCAAAGTTATTTTCATTTTCCCTGTCGCTTGATTTTCAGGTCGGCTGTAAGGCTGTGATCGTCTTCTTCCAGTATTGCATTATGGCGAGCTTCTTCTGGCTCCTGGTGGAAGGTCTTTATCTTCATGCTTTATTGGCGGTTTCGTTCTTCTCGGAGAGGAAGTACTTCTGGTGGTACATTCTGATTGGTTGGGGTAGGTGTTGTAGTAATTGTGTGGGTTTTTTATTAACCTACTTATTGATTCTTTGTTAACCTCTGACATGATCATTATGTCAGTCAGCCATGTGACTGAAATACGCTCTCGTTTCACCTCGCTGCAGGAGGTCCAGCCCTTTTCATCATGGCTTGGAGTTTTGCCAAGGCTTATTTCAACGATGTTGGGTAATATTAACACCTCAGTCATCTCACTCCCACTCTCTATTTAGATAATGTGTTCTTTTTAGGGCTGTCAAACGATTAATTGTGATTAATCGCATCCGGAATAAAAGTTTGTGTTTACATAATATATGCTGTGTTCTGTGCATATTAATTTTGTATTTATAAACACATACACATAAATGCATATATTTAAGAAAAATATAACTATTAATAAACTTTTATTTACAATTTCAATTATTGGTCAATATAAATGAATACATTTAAAATTTATAGACAAGTATGTGTATGTTTTGTCTTTATAAATACAAAATTAATATGCACAGTACACATGTACTGTATATATTATGTAAACACAAACCTTTATTCTGGATGTGATTAATCGTGATTAATGGCAATTAATCGTTTGACAGCCCTAGTTCTTTTATGTATTAAAATTAAGAAATTTTTCTGTCTGTTTTATCAGGTGCTGGGATATAATTGAGAATTCAGACCCATTCTGGTGGATTATCAAAACCCCCATATTAGCCTCAATCCTGGTGAGATGACTTTTCTCTACTTATCTGACTGTTTTAATATGATTAGAGAAATCTGCTGTTTCACATTATGGTTGCTGTCACTCACGGTCACCATGGAGACTAGCTTACTATCTGACTACTAGTACGGTAGTCTATTAGATGCTCAACTACATATATATATATATATATATATATATATATATATATATATTTGCACTGTTGTTTAGAAGTTAAGGGTTCATTTGAGTGAAATGATTTGCTTATAAACCTTTTGATCTGAAGGTCTATACTTACAGTTATGAAATAAGTTTTGTCAAAAAATACTATTGTGCAAAGTTCTTTCATTACAAAACATTTTTTTAATGGATGGCTTTGACTCCTTTAAAACTGTTTTAAAAGCATCTCAGGTTTAGACCATTACCTAAAAAAAGTATGAACATTCTTTCATCATTTATTCACCCTCATGTCATTCCAAACCTGTATGACTTTCTTTCTTCTGCAGAACACAGAAGATATTTTGAAAAACAGCCCCATTTACTTCCATTGTATGAACAGAAAACCACTGAGACATTTCTCAAATTATCTTTTTTGAGTTCCACAAATGAAAGAGGCTTATACAGGTTTTGAATGACATGAGGGTGAATAAATTATGACATCGTCTTTATAAGCTTATTAGGGGTTGCACTAACTAGTCGACATTAATGCTCTGGCGCGACATTTAAAGCTTGATATCGACTAGTCGCGGGTCATGTGATTTTCTAACACTGTACCTTTAAGAAGACGACTGACTGTTCCGAGCACCTGCGCGCAGGTCGGATGTCATTCCCACCCGGTTCAGTGGGATTCTGTCACACTCCTGGCAATAATATATGTTCTTATCTTGTCCTGCTTCCACACGCAACATTCACAATGTTTCCTGTTTTCGTCCGCAACTTTCACGATTTGTTCTGATGCTGCAAAACCTCGTAGGTAAAGCCTTATGTTTCAGAGCTCTAGCTTCGACACGCAGATCTTGTAATATTATAGGCTATTTTGTACTTTTCCCCGTTTAATTAAACATGAAAGAAACAGAATAAATAAAAATGTTTCTCATATTGACTGCTGTGTCTCTGAGGTGCTGCGTTTGTAAGTCCGCTATGATAAAGTGTCTGCTGCATTAGGGGCGATTCACATTTCGAGTCTGAAACCATGCAGAAAATGTGAGCTGCGCCGATTTTTCGAGTCAAATGACCCGCGATGCGTGCGCGGCACTCTGGACAGTTGAACTATTTCCATCTCGATCCGCACCGTATGCTCTTCGCGACCGCGTTGCTGCGCAAAAGACGCAAAATGTGAATCTCCCCTTAGGCTAATTGTAATACTGTTCAAAGTAAGGAAGGAAGGAGGCGGGAACCGGCGAACGATAACCAACTTTTAATAATAAAATAAACAAACGACAAAACGAAAGTAAAGGGCCGACAGCTACCTCACTGTCAACTTCCGGCCACAAACATTAATAAAACTTAACACAATGTCCAGGCCTGGTCCTCTCTCTTCGTACACTCCTGTCGCTCGTCCTTTTATGCTTCCGTAGCTCCTCCATGAAAGATGCGAGACCGATGCAACGCGCAGCTGACACTCATTATCACTCGCGTCACCGGCCTTGCACCGTTCCCTCACGTTCCCTCTCGCCTCGCCTTCCTCGTTACACTAATAAATATATTGATGTTGTTATAAAGTCATAGGCCGTCACAAACAAACTCGACACATTTTTCTGTTGTTTCATCTATTAGTGCACATGACACTTTCAGTTGACCGCTGCAAACGAGCCCAATCTGAAAACGGCCTTAGTTTAGTTGTTGCTGCTCTTGTGCAATAGATGAACAACAGTATTTGTATGTACAGTAGATACTATATATTTAGAGGCTATTTTGGGGAGTCCCGCCAGTCTCCCGCAGCCTGCACACACGAGTGTCTTACTGCCCACACCCATCAAATCTTGATGCAAAACAAAACGTCGACGTGACTTTTATCACATAATAGTCGACCTCAAAAAATCTTAGGTCGTTCAACCCCTAATGCTTACTATTATTTTAAAATGTGGAATAAAATATTAATGGAATAGTTCACCCAAACACGAAAATCCTATCATCATTTACTCACCCTCTTGTCATATCAAACCTGTATGACCTTTAAGATATTTTGAAGAATGTTGGTAACGAACAACGGCGGTACCCATTCAGTTGTATGTTGTATGGACAGTGGACACAAAACCAGTGCATGTCAATATACCGCCGTTGTTTGGTTACCAATGTTCTTCAAAATATCTTTTTTGTGTTCTGCACATAAAAAAGTAAGACATACCAAATAGTAGATACCAAGGGGCGAAACTCAATGGAGCGTTCCATTGCAACACCAGTGCCCTGCGCTTCCGCCATTTTGGGAGAAAGAGACTCGGGTTTTTGCTGTCGCGATGGCAATATTAGCTGCTTTGTTAAACAAATGAAAACATTAAAGCTGAAATTCCAACTGAATGATGATAATACATGATGACAAAAGCCTCGTCAGTTATCAAGCATTTTCACCCCAAAATGGCGGCCACGCCTCTTGGTATCTATACTCTGTGGTCATACAGGTTTTGAAATGACAAGAGGGTGAGTTAATGAATGGATTTTCATTTTTGGGTGAACTTTAAGTGCCCCTAAACTTTTGAACAGTAGTGAATAAAGATCACATCTGCTCATGACTTCTGAGCTTAATTGTATTTTTTGTTGGGTTGTACTGCTTATTTGTACCTTATCATCTAAGGATTTGCCTTAGAGCTAAGAAAAAAGTGTAAATAACATAGAAGCCTGTTGACGCATGTAACAGGTAATTTAATCCCCTCGGTGATTAGATTTTACATGAAATATTCTTTACAAACATTTCTGGGCTTTTGTTTTGCGGGCTTTAAGGAACGAGAAAGAGAGGGAAAAATCTGTTACCTTAATCAATTGTTTACGCAGACTTCAGACATTTTGTTTTGGATTTGCTTTCTTTTGCTACAATACTAAAGTACGTCTTGTTGTCTCCAACGCTCACAAACTAAAGTTGACAGAAAGCTTTTACACAGCCTTTGCTTGTTTTTGTTATTTAGAAAGTACACAGTTCATCTCATGCACTTAGAGTTAATAGCATGTGTCTCGCTGCAGTCTTTAGGCAGCAGTTGTGTTGTTTGTCTCTGCTAATAGATGTTTGTTCCTGCAGTCTCAAAGAATTAATAAGTCAAAACTACTCCTCTGCTTCAGCTTCATTTACCTCATGACTCCTCGGTGGTTTCAGTAATCCATGCTGTATTGTGACATTTGTTTTTGTGTTTGTCCACCAACGACAGATGAACTTCATCCTCTTCATCTGTATCATTCGCATACTGCGTCAGAAGATCAACTGTCCGGACATCGGCAGAAACGAATCCAACCAATATTCGTAAGTCTTTGGGAATTCATTAAAACAGGGTTTTGCTCTTAAATAAGCTTTGCTGTTTTTCCACCCAGTTCGAGTTTACAGGTTCGAAGAACGTTTTGGAAAGTAGTTTGATAGATAATAAACAGGAACTCAAGCTTTCAAACTACAAAAATGTTAGAAAGCACCAGAAAAGTGCACAAGTGCAAGTCATCTGAAGCAGCTATTCCTTAAAGTGGCGGTTCACCAAAAAAAAAGAAAATTCTTTCATCATTTACTCACTCTCATATGATACCAAACCTGTATGACTTTCTTTCTTATGCAGAACACAACAGAAGATATTTTGAAGAATGTTGGTAACCAGGTCAACTCCATTGATCTCCATTGTATGGACACAAACCCACTGAGACGTTTCTCAAAATATCTTCTTTTGTGTTCCAGTCACATACAGGGTTTAAACAACATGTGGGTGAATAAACAATGAATTAATTTTCATTTTGGGGTGACTTATCCTTGTATGATAGGTTAAGTTAGAAGATACCAGTTGCATTGTTGGGAACCAAAGGAGGGTTAGCAAGATGAAAAAACATGTTTAGCTTTTGGCTGCATGAACATTCGCTGTAGCCATTTTCTATGTTTGGGGTTGAGCCCTGCTGCAGAGTGGGCACACTTTTGGACAGGACAGTCTCGGCTACATGAGAAACATTTTAGCTTATGTCATTGTAACCCAGCCATAAAATAAAGGGGACATTTTAGCTGGTCTCCAGCAGCGAGTGAGAGCCCACTGCACTACAATCTCATCATCTGAAATGTCACTGCGTCCGCCCGCCCCTGTTCGGATGATTTAATGTCCTTTGTCTTTAAGTAGCTCTCCATGATGCAGTTCCTACAAAACAAGCCTCACTTCTTAAGCACCTCCAATTTCTACCCAGCATCACTAATGCTGTTATTCCACTGATATGCTCTTTTCCATATTACCTAGTGATAATATTATTCTTTTACAGAAAACTGTAAACTGTGTGAGTTTGAGAATGACAGCTAAATCACCCATGAATTTGTCTGATATTTGTTTTGTCTTTTTTTACAGGCGACTGGCAAAGTCAACACTATTGCTGATTCCGCTCTTTGGGATAAACTTCATCATATTCGCTTTTATTCCGGAAAACATAAAAACCGAGCTAAGGCTGGTCTTTGACCTCATTCTTGGGTCGTTTCAGGTATTTCACTGGATTTAATCATTTTAACTAGCCGTAAAAACACAAAAGTAGGGCGCAAATGTCCGTGGGTGCGAGTGACAGGAAATTCTCTGGGGCTAATCTTGGGACTGTTGTTCAGATGACATCATTGTTTAATGATGTGTTGTAAAAGTGCTGAGGGGCAGTTGAAAATCTCATACACAGCCCTGTCTTATACAAAAAATAGGAGCTGAATACTAAACAAAATGAACTATTGATATTATACAGATAGGGTATGCAGAATTTGGGCCTCTAATGTGTTGTCACACACATTAACATGCTGTTGAGCTGATGTAAAAACATTTAAAAAACTTAAAATAGTAAGATCAATGACTTTGTTCAACCAATTTGATTGTACCTTTTATTTTTAAATTTCTATAAAAAATATGAATGTGTGTTATTCTCTTGTAAATGGTTTAGTGAATAAGATTGTAGTACTTTGTTCTTACTCTGTGTAAGTTGCTTTACCTGTTTTACCAGGGTTTCGTGGTTGCTGTGCTCTACTGTTTCCTGAATGGAGAGGTAAGAAAAAGGCTAAACAGACACAGTGATGGATGGATGAATAACCAGACATACCCACAAACATAAAGACAGACAGACATACAATACATAGTAATGGCTGGATGGATGAACAGGCTTTCTATATTTCAATTGTTTTCTTAAATTTTACAACCTCTGAGGCCTTTAATTGGCTTTGATTCTGTTTGCTCATACAGGCTGTACTAGCTCTGGACATACTGATGGCCTATTACTTTGATATATGCATTGATGTTCAGAGCATCTGTGGGTCCCCAGCTTACACAGATTGAATAAAAGAGTCACGCATGCAGGCTTCGTGCCAGGTGCGTTGTAATAATTTGACTTGTTTGGGCCCCACGGATGAAGTTTAGCACTGCTGAGCTCTGACCGCTAATCCTAAATTCAGAAATAAGGCAAAAGCTATAACAAGATGTTAAACAAGCATTTTCATAATGCATTCTGTGTGAATTATGACCCATTTTATGACCCAGCTTTCGCAACCATTTGTACTTTTGTGGTGTGACTTGTTTCAAAGTAAAATATTCAACAGATGGGAATATTCAATATTCAAGATGGGACTTCATTTTATTTTTCAGAAAATGTATTTGATCACAAAATATGTTTTATATGACAGGTGGTTGGAGGGGAGGGTGTGGTGATATAAATTGAAATGTGATAAACATTATAGATAGATCGAATATTTGTATGTATGTTGGCGAAGATAATATTTCTTATATTAAATATTAAATGTAAATGTGTTTTTTTATATAACACTTACTTATAAAATGTAACATAAAATAGACCCAAAATATACAAATATTATAAAATAAATAAATACTAATAATAACCTCCTCTTGTTTCTCTGTTAAAGGGGTCATATGACACGTCTTAAACGAATATTATTGTTTGTTTTAGATGTAATGCAATGTGTATACATGATTTAAGGTTCAAAAATGCTGTATTTTCCACACACCGTGCATGTTTGTATCTCCTCTTTGCCCCGCCTCTCTGAAACGCGCAGATTTTTTACAAAGCTCATCGCTCTGAAAAGCGAGGTGTGCTATGATTGGCCAGTTAACCAGTGCGTAGTGATTGGTCGGCTGACAGGTACGCCCACCTTACTTGCGTATACATTTAGGCGGTCTTAGTCAACTCATACCACGAACTGATGTAGATTTGTGGGGGTGTGGTTTCACGAGGCTTTTCAGGCAGGTCTGGGTGAGCATTCTCTTTTAGATAGAATGCATCTTTTGTTCCTACACTTTAATTTTTGCAATTTTACGTGTCTAATACATGCATGGGCAACTTATAACACACCAAAGACATAGAAAAACACGTGTTCGCGCCATATGACCCCTTTAATGCAAGAGAAAACGTTTTAATTTATTTTGTGAAATAAACTTAGAATAGAACCCTATGGATGTGAAGTTGTTTTTGTTTTGTTTTTCAGATGATTTGTAAAGTAAGTTTATGACTGCATTGCATATTCCTGTCATCGTTTTAATCTCAGGTCCAATGTGAGATCAAGAGAAAATGGAGACGATGGCACCTGGAAAGGTTTTTGGGTCCTGACACCAAATACCAGCACCCATCCATGGGCAGCAACGGCAACAATTTTAGCACACAGATCTCCATGTTGACTCGCTGTAGCCCCAAGACTCGGCGGGCTTCAGCATGCCAGGACGAGTCATCCATCACTGTCTAATTTACCACCTACAAGGCAGAACGGTGATGTAATTGTCCATTTGGTATATTACCTCACACCGGAATGAGCTTAAGAGGACCAAAGTCATGAAGATCATTTACTGTGTTGTGGAAGTGTTCGCCTTGTAAATATCCACTCATTCACTTAATGTGAACAAGCGTGAACGTTCGTTCAGTGTTGTGAACTGGAATTCGACACGTGTACAGGCTGCGTTAATTCATGAGCTGTTGTTCGGAATGTATCCTTCACCAAATTCTTGTTTGACATAATTTGATGATAGAGTTGTAAACAATGTCAGGCACTGAGAAGCGTTTGCCATCGATACATGAAACCTGTACATCAAGATTAGAAAGCTGTGAGATGCAGTTTTAGACTCATTTAGTGCAGACTTGTCCCTGCAGGGACACAAATTCGACAACATCATCAAAAATGACTGACGATGCCGTGTTGGAAAAAAGGTTAGGGATTCTCCACCTGGAGTTCTTCTTTATGAAATAATATTTTTGCTTACAAGTTTAAAAAAGCAACCAAAAGTGGATTGTTGAATATCCAATATATGGAGATACACTGTAGAGACCAAATGTTTCTAAACATGTTGTTCATATAATTTTTTTAATGACGTTTTCAGACCAGCGTGTTTGTGCATGCGCATGTGTGTGTGCGTGTGTGAAATTGGCATGTTTGAAAGCCGAATGCCCTTCTCTGCACTATCATTTCAGATCAGTCATCCAGCAGACAGTCAACATTTTGTATGCATGATTGATTCAGTGTCATTGTGCCATGTATCACTGTGGGTTTATGGTCGAATGTTAAATCCTTTTGTGCGTGGAACAAACGCTCCTTTGTGACATTAACACTGACATTTGTTGCTATCAGATAGTGCTTGTAAAATCGACTTTGAAGATGTTGATTGTTCATCTTAATGACTAGTGCAAACACATACGTCGACCTGTGTATCAATTCATGCTAACAATGAAAGTAAACTGAATTAATAACTAGCGCTATTACAGTACATATAACGCTCCACATTGTCAACAGTGTTTATCCGTGATCTTCTGGCATTTGTATACTTTCCATTCTTTAGCCAATAGAAGTTTCCATTATACTGTGAGACAGAAGAGGTTTTTACATACAGTTCTTGTGGTGTCAATGGCAAGTAATGGTCCGTGCTCGTTCATCTAGAAGGATTTTAGGCTTTGTGTACAAGCTAAAGAAATAAAGAAAGCCAGGGCATGCTGTCACTAATGTTCCTGTCTCACTGCGTTGCTCATATGAATGGACTTCCAGCCAATTCCGGCAAGTCCTGGAAATCTAGCTCAAACTGGGTCACCGTGGAAAGATAACATTTAGACTGGAATGTGTTTTTTATGTCTTTATGTGCAGACAGAGTGTAAAATAATCATGTACAGTCACATGGAATATATAAAGGGAATGTAGAGTGTATGAACTGTAATTTCTATGATGTGTCACAAAGATATAACATATTTAAAGAATACGTATGAAGCCTCAAATCACTGCCCTCCATCGTGTGTTTTATTTTTATTGAAACATGAGTGGCCAGATTACCTCTCAACTATTTCAATAAGGAATGTATATAAACTTAAGTGAAAACTTAATTTTGTATCACTTTTAGTTTAATTGTTGACAGTGTATTTGTGGATTTTGTATAGGCGTTTAGTTTTGTCAAGGTTTTGGAACGATGTACATATGGTGTTCATTAATTATAGGTGAAGCTTAATGTGTCGGCACACAGCAGAAGAACTGGATGTTTATAAGAACCGTCTAAGTGCTGTGAAAGAATTTGTCTGTACCGCATGCTACACTCGTAACATACTGTACATTTGACGTTGTAAATTCACAATAAAAGCAACTTGTTTACAGTTACATGTGCACGCGTGAAAATATTTCTATCCATGTTTAAACAAGCTTGATGGTTTATGTATTTGTGTAAGAGTTTGGACCGTTGCAAACTCGACAATGATCGGCAATTTTAAATACACAACTTGAACTGTACTGTACATTTCAATTGATAGCACATTAGATCTCTAAACATTGCACTGAAGTTTGGCGTTTTGTCAACCGCAATGCAGTCTTTCCATCCCAGTTTAATTTTAGTATTGTAAGTAAAATGTAAACATTATGACACACACTTTGTCAACACACACTTGCTCTTTCCAGACAGGCCTAGATCCTGAATGTTCATATAAAATACCTTTCGTCCAGAGAGATTTAAATCATTGCTGTTCTGTGTAAATTGCCACTAAAATACAGAGCCAAGCCTCCAGCTCCAGTGTCTGTCAAATCCCAGACATGCTTTAAAAGCACCAAACTGCTTTTGCCTTCTGCCTTGCGAGCTTGCTTTAATGTTGCAGTAAGACCTGACAGAGACCTGTTTTCACATCTATCAAGGGCATCTATTCTCACTGCTGTTCCGCTCTTCCAAGCCTCCAGATGAAGTTTCAATGAGAATTACAATCCACAAGGCAAAAAGGTTTTCTTTCAAAAATTCTTTTAATTTTGGGTTAAATATTTCTGAAATGATAGATCATTTTATATGCGGCATACTCCCGATAATCATAATCCACTTCTCTTCAAATGTCAGAAACTCATGCCTATATAAATTATTTCAGCCCAGCATTCACAGATAAGCAGATCATTTTAGTGTGAACCTGTTACAATGTAATCCAGGCAGGCTTTGCAAAAGTACTGCTTATGAGAGATAGGACGCCAGCTCATGAGTCTGTTTAGTTCTGTAGGGCCAGAGAGAAAGTAGAAAATCATCATGAAAAACTTTCTTTAGGAGGAAAAAACAATCAGGAACAAAGTATGATCCTGTTGAATGTGAAAACTCAAGAAGGTTCAAATTTAGAGTACGTTCTTTTGGTATTCGCGCAGATATATCAAAAGATTAACATTTTGTATTCAATGTCATTTTAATGTCAGTTATGTCATTTTATCATTTCTGCATTATCTTTTCTGTCACACTGAGTGGATTTAATTCAAGTCATACTGTGATGTGATTACATTCTACCATATATGTACTGTATAAACCAGCAGGCGGTTGGTATGTAAGAACACATTCCAGTCATTCATTAGACGCTCCCACACAAGCCATAATAACGTGTCTTATGTCCTGAAAAACGTTTAGGAGACTCTGAAACACATTTGTTACCAATGGTGAGTGATGATGATCTAATACTGACATTATGCTTCCATAGGAAAAAAGAAACAGATGTTTCTTTACACTGCATGCTCTTTTCATTCAGTTTCTGTCCTTAAATAAATGTTAATATTTACTTACAACCTAAAATCGTTCTGTTCTGGAGCCTAAAATGAGTTAAGCTAATATTTTCTATACAATAAAAGTAAATAGTGACCAGGTTAAGCATGATTTTCAAACATATTTACTCAGTAAAGAAAAACTTAAAGTCATAAAAACAACTTATATGATGCTTTTTCACCTTTTTGCCAACTGACCCTTGGTTCCCATTCACATTGTATGCAAGGTAACAGATCAGACATTCTGCTAACATTTACTTTCCCAGACAAAAGGAAGTAGGCTAATACAGAGTTAAAACAAATGTGAATAAATTATAATAGAATTTCATGTGGGTTTAAGGTTACATGTCACTGTTTCTCTATTCCAGTTTAGACATATGACATCCCAAAAAAGTATATTTATTACATTACACTTTAAATTCTACATAAAACGCTGAATGTAAAAGGGACAGTAAATATTTTGCCTTCTTGTATAGAACGTTTCATCGGACGCGCGCGCCGGGACTGCCGTTAACTTCCGGTCTGTGTTTGGCTAGTGTCTAATATAACTATTTATTTTTTATTTAATTCATGTTGATATTAATTGATATTATTATGTTATTGTACAATAATTGTATTAAATAAACTATTTGTTGAATTTTATTGTATGTTCATTTTATAAAATAAATGATTGAACGGGTCCTGTAGTTTGGTCGCATTTAAAGAAACCGTATGCTACATTGACATCTAGCGGTTGGGTTTAGTATCGCAGTCTAAATTCAAAATATGGAGAGACAAGTTTAGAAATAACGGTTCTTTTCGGTTTCTTTTGCTTGTTATCAGAAATAATCTACAGGCACTCTATTGATTGTGAATGTGTACCGGAAGTTAAGGGCAGTCCACGAACGCGCGCATGCGCAGTAATGTTTGTTTGTGTTGACACTTTGAAACTGTATTTTGCCTATACCTTATTGAATTAAATTGAAATGGGCCTTAAAAATAAGATGCGCTTCACTGAATTTAATTCAGTAAAACATAGCAGTTTTTGTGCCTGTAATATATCTCATGTGTTTTTGTTCCATTTACACTTATCTGTGTTGTTGTTTGAAGGGTTCACGGCTTCAGTCAGGCATCATCCATCTGTTGAGCTCACACTGTCCTGAAAACCTCTGATAACAAAATAAATACAAAAATAAAGCTGACAGAATAATGCTGTGAAAAATAAGCTTAATAACATTATCTAGCATGTTATGTAGTACAGAATGTAACTAGAAGCTATTTAAAGGTGAAGTGTGTATTTTTCTTGGAACAGAGCAGCAAACATGTACAGAACACTTCTCTTGCATGCAGTCAAGCTTAAGTCACCGAATAGGCTAAATTTGTCAAAAAAGTACACTAAATATTTTTATAATGAAATGAGTTATGATGAGTTGTTAACAGGTGCCTAGCCCACAGGCATAATTCAGAATTCATGTCCACTGTTAAATATTCATGTGAAAAAGTGTTCATGCCGCTTAAAGAAAATCCAGCATTCAACAAGTTTCAAAGCTTTAAATCTTTAAACCCGTGCCATTTTTATGCTGCATCAGGCACCATTATTGAAGGAAATGGCCCTCCTCCTGGGCACCCGGTGAAAAAGTAATTCATGTTTTAGCTGTTTCTATGCCAAAAACAGTGAAAATGTGACCACGGAGTCATGCTGTCCCCATCAGACTTTGTGTGTCTAGTGTGCATGTTTGTATGCTGTCTTGTAATCAGCATAAAACAATTAACCACCTGAAACATGTGATATTCTTTTTTTCTTAAACCATAAAAGCAAGATTCTGTATAAGAAGTAAAAAGATTTGGTCATTTGCTATTCTTTTGCATTACGAGCCACTGATTTCACCCTTATGATTGAGAAGCACAAGTGGAATCTGGCTCATCAGATAGTATTCATTCAGAGTTAGCTTGACTTCTCTTCGCTGGTCTGCATGGTGTTGATGAAAAGCCTCTGAGTCACACAGAACTGAAACATCACACAGTGAGCCCCGGGCTCCTATTAAGACAACCAGGGGATTTCAAATAAATAAACCTTAAAGGGATAGTTCACCCTTTATAGTTGACATGAGTGAGTGTTATAACAGAATGTTTATTTTTTAGTGAACTAGCCTTTTTAAATTGTTCGGTTTAGTGACTGATATTCTCCTCAGATATATTCAGCATTAAATCAAGAATAATTATAAGCTTTAAACCCTTCTTCAAAACTGAGAGAACATTGTGCAATGCAACAGAACTGTGTATATTATAAATCAAGAAAACACTTTGTTTAATAATGAGTGCATTTTCTCGCAGCCGTTCACTCACACAAAGACTTTGTGGGACCTTACGTCTGTGGCAATCAAAGCCAAGGCTGAAGTTAGACAGACTGGAGAAATTAACTTGAATGAATTCAGTGCCATGATGAGTCATTAAAATCTGCTTTATTTTTGAAGGAATCTAAACCACATTTTACATTTATGCATTATGCATGCCAAAGAAACCTACAGAATATTTAAGGTATGTAGTTGTCAGTCGTGTGCTCCCTGGGTATCAAACCTATGACAATTTCATTGCTTGTGCCAGATAGCCTCCAATATAGGCTACCTGTAATATCTCAATATATGTATTAAATATTTAGCTATTGTTTGGAATGAATTCACCATGTGCATGTGGTTTCATCCTCCATGGATTTGTATTTCAGAGAACATGTCTGGCAAATAAAAATGTGTTTGTATGTTTTTGTCATGCAGAGATGCTTGCCAGCTCCTCGCTGTGTGTCCAGCACACGCACGCATGTGATCAATGCAAAACAACACTAATGCACATAATTATTCTCATCGTTGATTTTGGTGCCAAAATGAATTGCAAAACCTTTTTTTGTGGAGTTATATTGGATAGATAGCTGCATTTCTATACGTCGCTATGATATTTTATGTAGAGGTGTTACTTGTTATGTTAAAAATACTCAACATTCAATACAACGCTAAACTAATTTCTTTTGAAGTTTTGGCGGAAAAGGATAAAAGACTAATGGATGAATAGCTTAAAAGCTGGTTTGTAAGTGTAAGATTTCTGATGTTTATTGATTACTGTGATTTAATTTGTTTAGATACAAACGTTTTATAAAAAAACTGCATAATGTTTGTACAAATGTGAGATCCAGTTTTAGCATCAATATTAACGTGCCATTTTCAGATCTGGGCTTTTTACTTTGCTGTACGCTGGTCAGTAAGTGAGTAAATGTTTTTTTCATTTTTGAGTATACTATTTGTTTATATGTATTATGTAAATGAACAACAGCTGTCAGTTAAGTCTGACTTTTTTACCTGAGGGCATATTAACATTAATTGGGGAAAATTGAAAAAATAAATCTATTTTTAGAAGCTTAATCTGTGGGACAAGGGCATAGAAACACTGCAATTTTGTAATCACAACACATACTAACACATAAAAGCAATACTAACTTTGTAATAATTGTCATAATGTATTTTAAATGTTACTACTACTAATAATAATCATTCATTACATTTATATAGCGCTTTTCTGGGTACTCAAAGTGGGGGGATCTCCTCAACCACCACCAATGTGCAGCATCCACCGATGAGGTGTAATGTTTTGGTAATTTTTGTCATAACATCCACTAGCTTCTACTATACCACTATGTGGGTTAAAAACGCAATTAAACAAAAGTATACAAATACCACTAAAACCATTTTTACACAAAAATGATTAAATCCAAAATTATTTATTTATAAATAAATATATATAAAAAATAAATATTATTTTGGCTAAAGGCAACATCTAAAGATGGACCCAGACTTGATGGACCGCATTTAGACTTGATTTAACCCAAATGTCCCGGAAATTACAAAATGAGTGAATAAAATCAAGTTAAGTGCCATCTGTGAAATAATTAATGTTTTCTGAACAGTTTCTTTCTATTTTAGGGACATCTTGACACTTCCTCGAAGAAGGAATGAAGAGGCACTCTGAGTGGTGAGTAGTCACCCTGCGGCAACTTGCACAAGTTTTAACGGGTTTATGTGTTTGATTTTTTCAGACATGGGGAATTTTACACATGAATGGACCTCTAACATCAAACAGACAGAGCTTATCGACTTTCTTACCATGCTCTGACTATAAACCAAAACATATAGGTTTGTCCACTTTATGAATTAGTTGGGAAATGTGACTGAGCTGTTGTGGATCATTTAAATACGTGAAATACTCTCATATGTGTAAAAAAACGTAACGTGAATGTAACGCTATAGTGTGCTCACAAAAAAGTATACTTCAGGCTATAAGTATAAAGCTACTGACATTCATAAAATAACACACACATCATACCAACCACCTTAATAATTCTTTGGGTTTTTGGTTCATTATATATATAAATATTCACAGTATATACACATATGCATAAATATTTTACAGATAAAAAGATTTTATTTGGGTTTGTAATAATATAAGGGTGAGTACATGGCATCGTTTTCATTTCTGAGTGAACAATCCCTTTGAAAGGTAAATCTCTTCATAGCTTTTTTTATAGAAAAAAAATCATTTACGCAAAGCAAACTTTTCAAAGCAGAAAACCCTTTATTGTTCAATAACGTCTCTACATTAAATCTCCATATTATGGACTGATTTTTGTTTATGAGCCGTAGCTGTAGCATATGTTCTTGGAGGCAGAATCTACATATTAAAAGGATAAACAAAGCATTTCAATTAAAGATAATGAGACTCATTAACATAGTAAACGTACATAAACTCTTATGAAGTCTCACAAACAAACAACATACAGACGTGCTCAAATTCGTTGGTACTCCTCCACAAAAAAAACGAAGAATGCACAATTTTCTCTGTAATAACTTGAAACTGACAAAAGTAATTGGCATCCACCATTCTTTATTCCATATTTAATAGAAATCAGACTTTGCTTTTTATTCAACATAATATTGTAAATAAAACAAATGAAAATGTCATGGACAAAAATGAAGGACCCCTAACCTAATATTTTGTTGCACAACCTTTAGAGGCAATCACTGCAAGCAAACGTTTTCTGTAGCTCTCACTGAGACTTCTGCACCTGTTAACAGGTAGTTTGGCCCACTCTTCCTGAGCAAACCGCTCCAGCTGTCTCAGGTTTGATGGGTGCCTTCTCCAGACTGCAAGTTTCAGCTCTTTCAATAGATGTTTGATAGGATTCAGATCAGGACTCATAGAAGGCCACTTCAGAATATTCCAATGGTTTGTATCCATTCTTGGGTGATTTTAGCTGTGTGTTTTGGGTCATTATCCTGTTGGAGGACCCATGACCTGCGACTGAGATGGAGCTTTCTGACACCGGGCAGTACGTTTCACTCCAGAATGCCTTGAGATTTCATTGTGTCCTGCACAGATTCAGCAAAAGCACCCCCATAACATAACCGAGCCTCCTCCATGTTTCACTTTAGGTATGGTGTTCATTTCTTGAAAAGCTTGATTTTTTCGTTTGTGAACATAGAGCTGATGTGACTTGCCAAAAAGCTCCAGTATTGACTCATCTGTCCAAAGGACATTCTCCCAGAAGGATTGTGGCTTGTCAATATGAATTTTAGCAAATTCCAGTCTGGCTTTTTAATGTTTTTCTTTCAAAAGTGGAGTCCTCCTGGGTCTTCTTCCATGGAGCCCACTTTTGTTCAGCTTGTATCTCTTTGGCAGTTTTCCTTGGTTCTTTTTCTACCATTCGCACTATCTTTCTGTTCAATCTGGGGTCGATTTTCCTCTTGTGGCCGTGCCCAGGGAGGTTGGCTACAATTCCATGGACCTTAAACTTCTTAATAATATTTGCAACTGTTGTCACAGGAACATCGAGCTGCTTGGAGATGGTCTTGTAGCCTTTACCTTTACCATGCTTGTCTATTATTTTCTTTCTGAGCTCCTCAGACAACTCTATCCTTTGCTTTCTCTGATCCATGTTCAATGTGGTGCACACATGTACCAAACAGCACAGAGACTACTTTTCTCCATTTAAATAGACTGAATGACTGATTTCAAGATTGGATACATGTGTGATACTAATTAAAGAAACGAATTAGTTTGAAATATCACTATAATCCAATTATGTATTATCTTTTCTAAGGGATACCAACACATGTGTCCAGGCCATTTTAGAATATCTTTGTAGAGTAAGCAACAATTCATCTCTTTTCACAGCTTCTTTGCTTTATTCTATGACATACCAAAGGCATGCAAGTATACATGATACAATAGCTTTTAATTTCATCACTTTTCAGGAGGAATGAAGCATTATTTCTATGAGCTGTAAGGGTACCAACAAATTTGAGCACGTCTTGTATCTCCATTACAAAGTGTCTTCATTCATTCAGTCACACTAAACCATTCACTGCTGCACTCATGCTTATAGATGCTCATTGTAGATTCAGGAGGTACAGTAACTACTACAAAGCAAAGTTCTCTCAACAGGACTCAGTGGCTATCTTTGACTGGCTTAATACAACAGCAGCACAGTGTACTTACTTTACTGCGCACTGCATGTTAGCCAATCCCTAACATAGTGGTGCACTGTTTTAAATTGACGTTAACCAGACATCATCAAATATATCAAAAAAGATAGTAACATTTCTATGAACTAATATTTGTGTATTTTGTTAGCTATACATGGCCACTGACAAGTTGTCATGACGTAAATATGTAATGTTTTTATCATGGGTCAAGTCTAATGAAGATATTTAAAGTCGGATTCATATTTAAATTCAAATGACTTTTAAAGCCAATCTGATGTAACTTAAAAATTGCAGCTTTTAAACAAGTTTTTTTTTGTTGTTGAAACAGGTGATTTTTTTGTTTAATTCTTTTTCTAGCAGAGCGTTTTTGGTTGCACCTCCTGTTTTTGTTGGTTGAGCATCTCTTTTCAACTTTTTGTACTTAAATATCAAACTTTAAAGGCTAGATAATGACAATTGAAACATGGTTTTAAAGAATAGAAATGTAAAATTGTGATACTTCATTTTATTAAAAGACTCTGTATGAAACAAAATGTGAGAATATATGAGGATTTTATTATTTGATGCTCAACCATATAATATATTTGTTAAAGGACAGAGGGAGGGAATATTATCTTTAAATATCTGTATCCTTATTTTATAATCTATATTTTAATATAAGCGTCCCACGAGTCATCATTTAAATAATCAGTGCAGTCAAGGATTGTGACTTCTGCTTACATGTACTGCTAACATGCATTCATTTCATTGGATGATTTAATCAATAGGGGCTTTAAATAAGTTGCAAAATCTGTCACGTATGGGCACATAACTTTACAAAACTCATTTACTATGAGGGCCAAAACTGAAATATGTTCAAATCAACATTTAAAACTGTTTTTAAACATATAATTAGTGGTGGCTACATTTTGAATGTATGAAATAAGTACGATTCTTTTAAAATGAAAGTATTTCAATTGTATCTTCTCACAGAGAACGGTTAACATATTCTTCAAAGCATTCAGGGCTACTGAGCAGCTAAAACTCTAAAAGGGTCTGTCACGGTCAAGCCATCTCCCAGTAGACTGAATGTGCAAGACGGAATACACCGTCCCTCAAGATCTCTGGAGCTACAGTAATGTGAAACATAAAATATTCATGGTAGTCTAGTGTGGAAGAGTTGTGTTTGTCGGGTCTGTAAAAACCCACAAAGCTATGTTTGAAATAACTAATATTCATTAAATCACTAAAACACAGCACAGCCTATTTTAAAGTAAACATTTGTGCTATGACTGTACACATTGCATTCAGCAGTTAATGGAAAATAGATCTACACCATGAAATGCCTGCTCAAATACAATACAACACAATACAATGGTGGTTTCAACCGAGATTTACAATGCAACCTCAATTAATGCTGGTTCAGATTCATGTTTTTCAAAGCAAAAGGTCTTTGTGAGTCTGCTTTAGACAGAGAGCAGAATTATATATTGTGAAAAATATTATTGAAAAAGACTGCAGCACAAAAGCGAACACGGTTCCAAAGCCTCATTCAATAGATTATTGTTTGCTGTGATTCCTCAGTGAATAACAACAATTCACATGCGGCCACCGAGCATCGCTGGAAGTGGATTATTAGAAGTTTATTTAGTGAAGATCCTATTCAATTCAACACTATGTGTAGAGTCCAGCTGGGAGCCATGTCAAGTGTGTTTCAAGTAGAAATGCATTACACATGGATGAGTGAGGTGAGGAAATGATTTTGACAGAGCCTCTGAAACACACAGGTCAACCTGAAAAATCCATTTCCTCTTTCTGATTGATCCATATGTGTGTGAATGAATGTAAAGTCACAATAGTTCGACTGCCATTGTATGTGTGTGCGTAAGAGAGAGAGAGGTCATGGATAATATCCTCAAATTCTAGATTTGATTGATCAAAATCTAATAGCTGAATGCACATTGCACTACATTATCTGAATCTAATACAAGCGAAGCACGAAACAATTTATGTGAACCGGTAGAACGAGTCAAACATCAAGAAAATGAAAAGAAAACTTCTCATTAATTCTTTGATTAAAGACTCATGTCCAGTAATACAGATGTGCTTCTTTGACTTTGGACATCAGATTTATTCTTCTGAATAGAATGTTAATAGAAACTGTTAATCATAATTTTGTTAAGACAATTTAAAGGGTCTGAGTAATATTAAAGGGATAGTTCACCCAAAATCATAAATTCTGTCATCATTTGTTCACACACATGTTGTATGAAACCTGTACATGACTGTTTCGTCTTGTGGAACACAAAAGAAGATATTTTAAGAAATGTCTCGGTGGTTTTGTGTCCATACAATAGAAGTCAATGGGGTCCAATGTTGTTTGGTTATTAAAGGGATATTTCACCCAAAAAAAGAAAATTCTGTCATCATGTACTCACCTTCGAGTTGTTTCAAATCTATATACATTTCTTTGTTCTGATGAACACAGAAAGATATTTAAAAGAATGCTCATAACCAGACAGATTTTGCCCCCCATTGACTCCCATAGTAGGAAAAATACAACGGTGGTCAAAAGTGCCCCAGAACTGTTTGCTGTCCTACATTCTTCAAAATGTATTCTTCTGTGTTCAATAGAACAAAAAAACATGATAAAGCATTTCTTCCTACTATGGTAGTCAATGGGGGGCAAAATTTGTCTGGTTCTAAGCATTCTTTCAAATATCTTTCTCTGTATTCATCAGAACAAAGACATTTACACAGATTTGGAACAACTCGTAGGTGAGTAAATGATGACAGAATTGTCATTTTTGGGTGAAGTATCCCTTTAACATTCTTCCAAATATCTTCTTTTGTGTTCTGCAGAAGTGAAAAAATTCCTATAAATTTGGAAGTTATCTTTCCCCTAAGACCCTATGAAATAATCTTCTCAGGAATTAAAAGATTCCAGACCTGCGAGTGCCAACAGCATGAGCAGAATCCTGCGACTGATCCTCTCATGCTGGTTTAACAGAGAAATTAAACACATCAGTGCGGTAAAGAACAGATTTGATGTCTAGTCAAAACTCTGCTCTAATCTGTTACAGCCAAACTTCAGATGCAGCATTGCCAGGCATGAAAAAACAGGATAATGCCAACTCCCGTCTCATCTCAATTTTTCAGCGTTGCACAGTCCGTGACCTACACCATTGTCCTATTCGCTCAACATTTCTATGCAGCCTGGCAGCTTTACTCACAAAACTTCCAATGTTTATATAAGCTTCAAATGTGATTGTAAACCATAACTCAAGAGGGCAGACCACCAGAGAGCGAGAGAGGTCAATGGAGGTCATAAAGTTCTACAAGTCTCAGATCTCAGTGTAACAATTATAGTTCATATGTAAACATACTGTAGCAGGTCGTACGTTCAGTGTGTCTGTGACATACAGCAATCTGCTCTTTCTCTTAAAAATGTAGCACTGCCACCCAAGTCACAGCGTGCACGGCATCAGAGAAAACATTAGATATGTATGAAAATGCAGCGGTTTCTCTAAATCAATAATACAATACCTTATTGATTTTGACTTTTTTAAATCATGGTGGCTAACAGAAAAACCATCTCATTGGAGATACGTTTCGTGTTTCATTGGCTGACATTTTTAGCTTCTATTGAGACAAAATAGATAACCTTACATGATCATATAAAGTTTCAGAATTTGATATTGTGAGTGCAGTTACATTTTATACAAAATAAAGACAATATGATCATGAAGGGAGACGGGAGTGGATTTTTCAAGAGTAAACTAAACAAGAGTTTTTAATCCTGTATAATCACTTCATACTGAAATTTCTCTGACCCTCAGACAGCAGGACTGAAGTTATACTGCCACCCAGTGTTCTCATATATACTACAGCACTACAACCCTACAGTCACCTACACAGGAACATGAGATGTTATTTAAATGTGCCTTTGGGGTGTAGACAAAATCTATACATGGAAGTTGCTATATCCTTAAACGTGCTATGTTTGTATAACTGTAATCCAGAACTAAAGAGTTGTTCCTAATGTAATTTTATGAATGCACTAAAAGCATCCAAAAGATTTATGTACAGTAATTTAATAAGAGTTTTGTCATACAGTCAGGGTGCATTTAAAGACAATTTTACGTTAATCTAGATTAGAATGTTCTCATTTTAAAAATCTTTTCTTCAATTTAACCTTTCTATAGTAAAACAAAAAAAATCTGTAATTTGAAGTTATCGTTAAAACTGTCATAGAAAAAGTAATAGAAGATTCACAAGCAAAGAAGCAAACATTGTCCATTTGAACACAAGACACAATTCTTATCAGCTGTTATTTTATATTATTCTCATAAAAGTCATTTAGCAAAAAACAAAGAACATGGAAACAGTTTTCACTTTTAAAAATCATTTTAGGAGACTCTTATTTGGTTGCTGGAGGTTCATGATGGTAGCAGGTAATATTGTAATGAAACTCTAGTGCAACAAACCCAATTCACTAGCTCAAAATAATTGACAACAAACTAGTAGGCAGGTTCAATATTGTATATAGGGAAACACTTTAAGTAGTAAGTTCTAGACATATTTATAAATTAAATGCTTCAGTTAATGTAAGACAATAGTGGTTTCAAGCTGCAATTATCACAAGTGCTTTTTAAGTTTTTAAGCAACAACCTCGAGCACGTGCAACAATATAAATCACTGACAGGTTTTAAAAATGTAAAAAGAACATGATATACAAATGTCTACATAAATTATCCTTTGTGCAACTAAACACTAATTTCCCCATATACTGTATCTACAAACATAAAAAACTACATTATCATTACAAAAATACATATTTCATTGTTTGAATAAACACATTACTCCATGTATTAACTGAGGAGTGAGTAAATATGTATCCATTTAAAAAGCTGAGGGCACCAATATCAATTCATTTAAATGCCAATTACGACTAAAAATCTAAAATAACTAAACCATGATTTACTGGTTCTTTCGCTTTATCAAGCTTTGTTGAGAAGAAAACCCAGAAATTAGTTAACAGAAACAGAGCCCTTAGTACATTAACGTTACATATTAGTGTCAACAATTTCTACAAAATGATCAAACATACATTCTCACTCCTCTGTTTGGACAGCAGCATTCATTTTGTATAAGGCATGAGCATACAGTATCTTACCACTGCAATAAATGTTATCCCAAACATATTAAAACACTAGAACAGAAATTGGACATGAAAGCTGTTGCTGATACAAAAAGATGACGTTCAATTCAATTTCTGCAAGCTTGCTTGTAAAAATTCTGAAATATTCAGGAATGTGACTATGATTCAGAAAATAAAATCAAATTACTTGTCTACTCTAAACTGTTTCTGATTTACTTGAACAGAGATTTAATATTGATTGCTTATGGTGATTACGCTTGTGGAATTGCTTGAGCAAGTGCATGACATCTGCAATTAATGGACCAAAATGTAGCGTACAAACCATAGCCGCTTAACAGTCCGTATCAGTATAAAATATAAGACACATCCTTGTTATTTTAAACATACCGTTCTGAATCATAACGGAGGAATTAACCTCAAATGAGTCCTGGAATAAACGTTTTTACTCAATCAAATAATAATACTATCTGCTGCAAATATAACTTTCAACAAAGTCTAGAAGTTTAGTCTATTTTGAGTACTTTAGTGCAAATAAAGGAATTACATATTAATATGTAAACCAAGTTCCGTAAACCACTGATAAAATGTACAGTAAGACTTAAAGGTCTCTGCATTTTTTCTAATGGAAAAGTTTTTTTTTTTTAATTTTTAAAATGTATCAGCATAACAGAGTAAAAATGAACACATTTTAGAATTTCAATAATCACTTTAAAGAAAAGCATGTACTTGACCACAGACTCCAAAAGTTCATGCAAAACCTATTGATCCATGTTAATGTTTTAAGATTTTTAATCCCAGGTCAAAGATTAAGACTTGAATCCCACTGTGTGTTGACAAAAGATAAACATTTGTAAAATGTCTGTATTACGTTAAGAATATTATATGTGAACTTCTGATAAGTGATGAAATAACCTCATATTTATAGTCTTTGGAATGATAATCCTTTTTTAAATTAACTGAAACGTTCATAAGTTTATTTTAGTTTGCAGCCAATAAATTAATTAATTTACCACAAGCAATGCAGCGAACTTAATCCCTACTTCATGTCTGTTTATCACTTTCTCCATATTACATTCAAAATACACCGTCTACAATTGATACGCATCAATTTAATGAAAAAACCCCTGTAAAAAACCCATTGCACTCCAATATCGCACATACTGTACAGTATGTGATATTATCCTCTGGGCTGCTGGTATCTTACCCTATGTTACCCTGAAGTTCTCATACCCCACAGTCCGTGTTTCTGTCCAGCAGTTTTCGGTGGAGGGTGAGCAGGGTGGAGATGCAGGCCACGGACATGTGGAAGACCAGCTGCCAGATGTTCCTCACATCGAAGAGAAAAGCATTGCATAAGATGATGAGAATCAGGAGAGTGATGGCTTTCAACTTCTTCTGGCAGGTGTGGAACAAGTACAGATGACACTGTGTTGCAGAAAGAGAAGTAATCTGAGATAATGATCTAACAACAATGTACTTCTTCAAAGACTGTGTACATACAGTATAATCTATGTGGACTAAAACTGTTTACCTGACAAACACAGCAGACAAATGCCACAAGAAACGCAAGCACATTCCATAAACTATCATAATCATCCTGTAAAATAAATCCATAATTGGGAAAAACATCATGTAATATATGTATAGTAAAAAAAACATTTGGAACACAGTGTTACCTGAAAGGTGTATTCAATGAGGTGGACACCACGTATAAGGTTAAGGGCAGCACACATGATGTTAAGAACCAATGAGAGGATTCCAGGAGCTGAGACTGGTTCCAATCTTTGATTTTGTCCTTTTAAATCAACAGAAATAGATATTTAGCAACACCTAGAAATCTAAGTATATACCTAATGTGAAATACAGCTCTTCTGAATTAACCGTAGTATTTTTTCATTTGTGAGTACTATGAGGGCAAACCTGACGCAGTTGTTTGGTCCACATGCCCATTGGCTACTCCGTTGGCCAGCGTCACATCCCCCATGGTAAGAACCTGAGGAGGGCTGGTGCTGAGCTCTTCCTGCACCTCGACCAGGGTTACTTCCAGAGATGGACCTTTATTCTGATTATAATGGTGCTGAAGTTTTTGAATGGTACTGTCTGAAATGACATTACATTCGGTTCAGGCTGTAACAAAAACGTTGCCTGAATGTGTTACATATAAACCATGGATGACTAGTTGATTACAGTATTAGGTAAAGCGTTAATGCACTCTTCTAAATAAACTGTTTATTTATTTACTTACTACTACTGGCATCATTTATTACTCATGTAAAGCATAAACTACATTCTTCCGTCATCCTACCAAACTCCAAAAACGGGTACGGCCTGCTTGCCAGGGCCACCGCTGAGCTGTCAAAGCATGCTGTGAACTCCCAGCACAAATCGTCCAAGAAACAGAAGGCCATGGCTGCAGGGAGACCGCATGCACATACGGTCATGTAGGACACACCCTTGGATGAGAGGAAGCTGAAACACACAGAGATGCCACTTAGTTAACAAATGATTTCACTGCGCGGGCCCCAATTTCCTGGCTTATCTTGGATTCGGAAATCCAGGTAAACAAGGTCAGGCTAGAAACTAGAATCCCTCCTTTCTAGTATACTCCCCATTGATGACTATAAAATGTAGAAATTCAGACATTTTTATTTAAAGCTACACACAACACACTTTGGGACAAATGGGACAGTATGTCTGGAGCAACTTGGTGTTAAAGGGGTCATATGACATGTTTAAAACGAATATTATCGTTTGTTTTAGATGTAATGCAATGTGTATACACGATTCAAGGTTCAAAAACGCTGTATTTTCCACATACGTGAATGTTTGTATCTCCTCTTTGCCCCGTCTTTCTGAAACGCGGAGATTTTTTACAAAGCGAGTTGTGCTATGATTGGCCAGTTAACCAGTGCGTAGTGATTGGTCGAATACTGCAAGTGTGTGACGGAAATGTAACGCTTCTTACCATATTTTGTTCCAAAGCAATTGTACCGATAGGTACGCCCACCTTACTTGTGTAAACATTTGGGCGGTCTTAGTCAAGTCATACCACGAACTGACGTAGATTTGTGGGGGTGTGGTTACACGAGGCTTTTCAGGCAAGTCTGGGTGAGCATTCGCTTTTAGATAGAATGCAGCTTTTGTTCCAACACTTATATTTTTGCAATTTTACGTGTCTAATACATGCATTGGCAACTTATAACACACCAAAGACACAGAAAAACACGTATTCGCGCCATATGACCCCTTTAAACCTTTGTGTTATACTGTTATGGTTCACCATTCATTTCCCAGATATTTCCTAGGTTAAGATTCTAACCCTGATCTTCAATATCATTTATATCACCAACACCTCTAAGGAAGAGTCAGTGGGCCACAAAAGTAAACTTACTAAATGTTGAGCTCATGGCCCTTGATGATGCCTCTCTCTGGTAATATGTTTAAAGATTTAGACATCACTTTCAGCTGCTGCTTTCTCTCCTGAAGCTCCTTGTTATGCAGGAAATCAGTGGAGGCAGAGAGAGGGAGCCCATCCCTGATCCGGACAACGAAGGCAAACAGGATCAGTGACATGCTCCTCGTGCGTCTCTATGAGAACACATCCTGAACACAAAGCACAGTGAAGACAACTGCTATCACGTTGATCAAATTGGCTTATTCCTTATTTAAAGGTTTGGTTATCATTTTTGATGGTACATTAGAATTTGTTCATTTAATTTGGCAAATTAACTGAATTCACTTGTACTGTATTTCTGTAGTACAAGTATTCTAGAGTGCACTAGCAGGTGCAGATTCTGTAACGTTACGCTTTATCAACCGCTTACCTTCCAACAGCTCAATTCATTTAACACAGATTGTGTTACCTTAACAGAATATAAAAACGCACAGCACCCTAACGATTATCTTTAATGCACACAGAGTTATTTATGACTTATTGAAAAACAACCAGATTTCTGTCTCTCTGAATTATGGGAAAACAAACAGGAGCGTCAAAGGATGTCATTATTTCAAAATAAAAGTCTGCACGCGTCATTGTCCCTGGCAAGTAAATTTAATCCAGTATAAAATCCAGTTGTATTTTAAGCATAAAAGTAAATAATAAATAAACAATAAATAAAATTACTCCAAATTAAATAAATATTATTATTAAAATATATTAATAAATTAATCATTTCTTGTTGTTCTTTACACATCAAAACATTACAAATTAATCTTATTATATTTTGAATATTTATATTTTACTTTCCTCAAAAAATAAAGCACAAACAATATCACTGTAAGCGATGTAACATCATATTCAAGCAGCACAACTATTTTTGTAATTGTTGTGGGTGTCCGATAGTCGGCGACTGTGAGAAGCTACAGTCTATGGTGAAAAAAGAAAGTCGAGGAGCTGTAGAACAGAGCGGGTTTAGTAGTTGAGGCTTTTTTGCCTTTTTAACTATCGATATAGGTAAGTGTTAGCTATTAAATGGACACGTTTGTGATCTTTATATCATGATGCATATATCTGAGTCATATGGAATTAATTAGCACAAAGTCGCCTCTCGATATGTTTCTGTGATTGCTAGTTAGCTTTAACGTTAAATGGTAACCATTGCTAGCCAAATCGAAATGACTTTTAGAAATAAACCACTCAGTTTGAGTCTTTAAAGTTAATATTTATTTTATTTATTGTATTATGGTTACATTTGGTCCTTTTGCTTTATTTGGTCATTAGCCGTACTATTAGCTACCACCTGTGCTAATGTCTAGCAGTCGGCTAATTCACTCTTCAAACCTCTTTCGCTTTCACTTAATTTTTAAACAAGATGGGTTCCGTACAGCTTTATTAACTGAAGCATACTCAGAACGTATTCATAGTTATAATATTTAATTCATACATGAGTATTTTGTGTAATTTGCTACGTTCAATTGGTCGACAGTTTGTTTGTAGTTTTTGTAATCGGTGCTAATTGACTCCATTTGATTAAACTGTGATGATTCTATTCATTTTTATTATTAGAAGTATTGCTATTAGTATTATTTGCGGTTTTATTTGAAATTTTTAGGCATGACATTGCACTGCATGTATGTTATGCAATTGGACTCCTCTGTGCAGGAATGTCTCAGCAGATGCTTGGCCTTAAGATGTTTGCCATTTGTTTGACTGTGTCTTAACTTAGAAGAGAACAGAGATATGTTTATTTTAAACACTGTTATAGGTCAAGGTTTGTGAATCAACATTTGAAAGCTGATTCGAGAGCAGTGATTGTAATACAATATTTTTTCAGGTAGACTTGTAATATAATGCAAAGTAATTCTTCTATTTAGTTGAAATGATTTAGTGGATGGTCGTGACTGTAAGTTGCAACATTCAAGGGAAAGTGAATCAATGTTAGTGATATTTTAGATGTTTGTCGTGTGTGTACTTACTACATACTGGACAGCTCTAGTTTTGGAATGTTCAACCCCTTAATGAAGTATGTGTGAAAGCCCTCCCTTTATAAATAAAATCCAGTGCTATCTGTAAATATAGCCCCAAAATTGCACATATCTGCTTTAATTTGGGTTCTTAGTTTAGGATGTCCACATCACAATAATAATGTCTTATTCATCACATTTAAGTGATGTCCAACTGCAGACTCAGTGGCATTTGATGTCCAAAGCCTGGCAGCAGGGCGGTGCTCAAAAAAGGGGGTGGAAGTTAAGGTCGAAGGGACATGCATGGGGATTTGCATCTCATTGGTTGACAGAAACACTTGTTCACATGCTATGTGGCACCAGTTTATGCAACTTGAAACTGGAGAGGAACAACATCCTGAATATCTGAAATAAAGATGCTTTTTGAATGGTTAGGGCAGATTGTGAATGCAAGTTTTTATTGTGTTTTGCTGTGATTTGACACTACAGGCAGCCCACTCTTTACAAAATGAGGGTGAAAGATCGCCCTCAGTGCTATTTTGATGTGGAAATCAACAGAGATCCAGGTAAGAAATTGAAATGATTGGTATTCAAAAATAGACTTTAAGGTCAAATATTGAAATGGAGAAAAATGTTTTGAGAGGGAAATGCGTCATGTTTTGCTGAAGTTACTATTTATATTAATTAATAAGTTATTTTTTCTTGTTCTGTTCTTATCAGTGCATTTTCAACTATTAAAGTCATATTTATCAAGTTAAAGCTAGTTTTAATGATAAAATGTTTAAAAAATATATTGGGTTAATGCAAAAAATGTATGATCTTAAATTAGATAAAGCGACATAAAGGGATTTGTAAGCTAAACTATTTTGAGGATAAAGTAAACATTTCCAGAATAAATTTGTAGTATTATAAGATGGAAGTCATAATATTTTGATGATAAAGTCAAAATTGTGAAAAAGTCTTAATAATTTAAGAAGAAAGTCTTATTCCTACGTGGCACTACAACACTGTCGTAGTAAAGTATTAGCATGCTGGCAGTTTGCAGCCTGTGAGGAGCTCCTCTGGCTGTCCACACCCTGACCTGTTGTTTTAATGTGTCACAGATGTTGTGTACTCTGCGTACATAAATATCGTCTTGGCTTCATCTTAACCTACCGCTAAATATGTGTTTCAAAGCAGACACCTGTCCCATAAAGCCAACACCTTTCATTTTGTGATTTTAGGACCATTATTTTTCGCAGCAATTGCTTTAACACCCTATTTAGGTTACAGCTTGCAATTTATATGTATTTGACAAACCCATTTTAATTTGAATACTGTTGTATTTGAATGTGCATACTGAAGTCAACCTGAAAGTTCTAGTGAATTGAAGTGATTTGCGCTAAACCTGAAAATGCTGTTTTGCAGGCAAATTTTCTGACTTGTTAATTTCCTTTATCTCTTTCTCAGTTGGACGAATCGTCTTTCAACTGTTCTCTGATATTTGTCCCAAGACAAGCAAAAATTTCCTTTGTTTGTGCACTGGTATGTACACAGAATAACATATGTAACCTGATTTGTATTTACAGCATTTGCCTTGAAGACAGAAGCCACATTAATCTTTGTGTCTAGGAATGCTGGGTCAACACAGAGATTACTTTTCTTACCAGCCAGAGATGATGATAAAGGATATTATGTTAGACAGACACAAGAGACTAGTGCCTGTAGCCTTTTCTTTTGTGTTGCATACATTGAGTAACGTGGGTTCAATTTTAACAACCCCTCCGCCCCCTACATTCACTTTGATTCTGTAGGTGTTAAATGTCTTGCATGTTGATCAGATAGGATCAGTCTTTTGCTGTCTATGCATTTTCTTACAAAGCATAAAATGATTAAGTATACGCTATTAGGAAAGTCAACTTATTCAGGTTTTGATCATACAATAATTATGATTATCATTATGAAATTGTGATCTGTTTTAGGGGTGTCTTTGACTAAGGATTTACATAGTCGATTCAGAATTGTCACGTCTTGCCTATAGTCGACCGATAGTCGAATCGCTTGCTTTCAGTGCAGAGAATGACCAGGGCTGCGTTTCCCGATAACATTGTCTCTTAGCATGCTACGAAGACTCTAAAGGTACACCTTAACTACAGTTATACATTTTCTAGGCGTGTTTCCTGAACTATACCTTAGGACAGTGGTCACCAACCCTGTTCCTGGAGATCTACCGTCCTGCAGACTGCAGCTCCAACCCTGCTTCAGCACACCTGTCTGTAATTATCAAGCAAACCTGAACACCTTGATTAGATAGTTCAGGTGTGTTTGATTGGGGTTAGAGCTGAAATCTTCAGGAAGGTCGATCTCCAGGAGCAGGGTTGGTGACCACTGCCTTAGGAGGTTACTTTCTTACGTCCCACGTTACCAGGTGTTGTCCACAGCGGTGGCGCTGAATTAATGGATATCGAGCGTTTAAAAATCAATTCACTCTATACAGGGACTGCTTCACTGCATTATGTGAGGTAGCGGCGTTCTTTATAAAATAAGCACTTTAGAATTAGCTTAAGTTGCATTTATTAGGACTCCTAGGATAAAAATAAACCAAATTGCAAACTAAATCCAACCATGGATATAATTTAATTGTGCGAACCCTCAATCTCATGCCCAAATGTATCAACCCGCTACACTAACTAGTAGTAGTATGGTCATTTATATCAAAGGTTCTCAAACATTGGGTCATAAGGAGGGTCACGTAAAGCCACTTGCTGTTGCGGTGCATTAAAAAAGTTTATTCCAGCAACTAACAAATAGACTGTAGTTCACACATTTATTGTGCTTGGATACTGGATGCGCAAGCAGCACATTTACGGCGCGAAGCATGTAGCTTATGGCCTCATTTATTAAATCATTAAAATATAATCAACATTATTAATCCCACTTACAATATCAAGGGGAATATAATAAACAAGTATGCCATAATTGTGCAGCCCTTCAATAAGCTATTTTGATATTGCAATTAAACTTATTCATTCATGACAAGAAAAATAAAAAGTAAAGGGAGTGAATGTGTTTTTTCCCTATTTTCTATTTAAAAGGTGTGCCATGATATAGCCTACCTTTGATTATACCTGTGTTTGGGAACCCCCTAATGTATATTATCATAATATATGTTGCTATACTGTCTGTATTTACTCAATAAAAGTGCAGAACGCGGAACATATAATCAACAGCTATAGCAGGAAAAACAACTAGATCTGAATTTAGGGGCTGCTCAGGCTCCGTTGAGTTTGTCTTGACACAGTTATACCAACAAGATTCAAAAGCTGCTGAATTTGCTGCCATGGCAGGTTACATTTTCTATAATTATAATGGCAGCATAAATTGTAGCCAGGTTTTCACGGATTAAATGCACTGAAATGCTCCACGGGTGTGATGTAAAGAAGCTTTTTTCACAGTCGCCATGTGGCGGGGTGAACTCTTAACAGTGATAAGGTATAGCTTAGAGAAGGTATACTTAACTAAGAACGTTTAGGGAAACACATATTAACGATAAGGTACAGCTTAAGGTATAATTTAAGACCGACGTAGCGTTAAGAAGGTTTTCGGGAAACGCGGCCCTGTTCTGAAAGTCTGCGCCGTGCTTGCTATATGCGGTGATTTTGATTATTTATTATTATTTTTTGTATCATGCAGTGCAAAGTTCAGTCTAAGTCATCTGCGGGTGCGTGCGGTACGTGCTGCTTCTCTATATCGGTCTCATAGCACAGAAGATGCGGAGAGACGCTATCCTGTGTTGGGTCATAGCCAGACCTCGCACTCATCTGCGCCAGGGGCTTCGGTACCAACCCTAAAAATGTCCCATTTCTTTACATCATGAATAATGTTTTTGGTGGCGCAGTGCGTGCTGTCTGCTATGCCACTGCCCATATAACCAAAATGGAATGATCCCTATTGCATTACACCTCTGCGAAGATTCGACTGTGAGATTGGTAGTCGAATCAGGCTCCTCCTATCGAAGCATTGAATCTTCGACTATTCGGGGTCACCCCTAATCTGTTTACAGTCGATGTACTTACACTATGTGTTTTTAGTTATCACAAATGTTGTCTTGCTATTTACAGGTGAGAAAGGCAGTGGCAAAACTACAGGAAAACACTTATGCTATAAAGGCTCAACTTTCCATCGAGTGGTAAAGAACTTCATGATCCAGGGGGGTGATTTCACTGAGGGTATGTTCCATTGTTCTTAACTGACCACAAAATTGTGTCTTTTTACTGGTTATGTTCTAGTATAGTATCTTGTCAGTGATGTGTGTGTTTTCTGTGTTTAGGCAATGGAAGAGGAGGAGAATCTATATATGGTGGTTTCTTTGAAGGTAAGCCATGTTCAGTACATCATCCAAAACTCAATAACCTTAACAAGGTCCCTCGACTTTATTTTTTCTTATTCATTTTAACAATGTGCATGACTGTTGAATGGCCATATCAGTTTCGTGCATGAACTATCAGCCATTTTTTTTATTTCGCTGGAGATGTTGTCGGTAATTTAACATTTATGTTTTTGTGATCTTATAATGATCTGAGCCATCGTGGAGAATAGGGATTTTAATTTAATAAACGGTCCAATCTTCTTGCCTAAAATGTCAACATATTCTTCTATTTATAGAGAATGTGGTCTTTTGCAAAATGAGAAGGTAAGATGTGCACAGTGCAGTAACACAATCTAGACTGAACAATTCCCCCTTCCCATTTCATAATGTGAACCATGGCAAAAACGTCCACACTGCACAGTGTGCTCATGGATGTGAGGACCATGAAAGTGTTTTTAATGAACAATTTTGTTGCATTATGTTTCTCTTTATTTTCCCAGGATTGGTTGTATTGTAATATCTTGATTGTAATCGAACCTTGCATAAACATTTGGCCCAACTTGACAACAGTGTTAATGTTTGGAATAATAGTTTTAATAGAATCCAGATAAGAAAATCGTATTGATAAAACAATATTGACGACTCTGATCAGATGCTTTTTAAAGCAAGATTCCTTCCCATAAACTACCTTCAAGTGACTAGCAAGTTGCATATGATGACTGTGGTGTAATGAAGACATATTGGCTATTTACCAGAAAAGAGAGGAACATTTTGATATGTCCCGATGTCAGTAGAGATTACAGTGGAAAACAATGCTAGCTAAGCCTTTTCCTGAGGTCTTGAATGGATGTCTCTTTGTCTGTTTCGCCTTGACATGTTTTTGTTTTGTTTTGTAAAAATCACTCAGTGTCCTTGTTTGTCTATATCTCTCTTCAACAGATGAGAACTTTACTCTCAAACATGACAAAGCCTTCCTCTTGTCAATGGCCAACCGTGGCAAAGACACGAATGGGTCTCAGTTCTTCATGTAAGTTCTGCTTACTCTGATATAAGACACAGAGTGTGTGCGTCTTTGTGTACAAACAATCATTCATTACCAGACCTTCAGATCACCATTTAATATGACTGATTGGTCACTATTAAATGACACATGCGTATGTTTAGATTAAGTATTATTCCAGTAGTATTCAAGATTTTTTCTCTAGAAACAGTGGTGCAGTCTTTGACTATATGGTATTTTAAATTTAATATTAAAATTTGAACATGTGTGCATCTTAGGTTGACACATCAATACAACCTTACTATCACTAGTGAATATGAAAGCACAAAAAAGATACTTCCTCCTTATTCACTGGAAGATTAAAAAGATCATCTTATGCCCAAAGTATACTGTGCTTTTTACGTGTATGCAAGCGTGCATACAGTACTGATGACGAAAGTTTGTCGTGCTCACTGTATGCTTTCATGTAAAAACACGTACTTTGGGCATAGCTTTCCCTTTTGCTGTTCACACTGTCCAACCTTTCCAGACCTCCACAATCTCTCTACCATGTATGATTTTCTTACTCTTTTATTTTGGTGACTATACATGTTCATGTCGGATGCAGGTGCCCTAAACATTTTCATCTCCTTTTTCCTTTATCAATGTGCATATATTTTATAAAGTAACAACATTTATTTACTACAAATGAATTACAATTTTCTCTTGCCATTTTTGTGTAAAATTTGCAGAAACTCTAGCATCCTGCTCTACTAAGGTAAAGTGTCTCTCCGAGGCTGTGCTTCTATCTCCTGACTGTGTATTTCTGGTTGCTTTTAGCTAGCAATGGCTTCTTGTTTACCTTTTCAAATCATGTTTTTACTATATTTAAAACCTTCTCTCCCAGCACTGAAACAACTGAGAAGGTCTTCAATTATTGGTGTGTTTCAGGTTTAGTGATTCAGGACGTATTTTCTGTATTGTTTACTGTCTTCCATGAACGCCCTTTTGGTTTCTAATTGAAGATTGTCTATATTTATAATTAAATGAATTTGAATCAAAGTTTTATTGATTTTTTGACCTGTGCACACACCTGAGTTTCTTGTATATTCAAATATTTATTGTTAGTTTTTATTTTTTGAGGTTGAACTATCATTCTGACTTTATATTATATTGCAATCACTACTGGTTTAAAATTTCTCTGCATTTGAATTAAGATTGTTTGGCACTTGTTGTGTAGAACATTTTGTCATAACGATATTTTTCTAAAACGTTCCTCTATTTTTTCCTACATGTGCCTGTTTGACGATCTGTCCTGGCCAACATTATCTAATGGATGACAACAGAACTACAAAGCCGGCACCTCATTTAGATGGGTATGTTTATCAACATCTTGGTGGTTTAAAGGGATAGTTCACCCAAAAATGAAAATTGTGTCATAATTTACTAACCCTCATGTCATTTTAAACTTGTATGAGTTACTTACTTCTGCAGAACACAAAATATTGAAAAAAATATTGGGACCCAACGACGGTGCCGTCGTTTATTTTTCTTCAAAATATCTCATTTTGTGTTTTGTTGAAGAAAGTAACTCTAATAAATTTCATTTTAGGGTGAACTATCACTTTAATAGTAACTATATAGTTGAGCTGTAGTATTTTTTACATTCATTTCTGATTTTCTTATTCCCGTGATGTCCGTTTATCTTATTAAGAGTGCATGTGGTCTTCGGGCTGGTCATCTCTGGTTTTGAGGTGATAAAGAACATTGAAGGGCTGAAGGCAGACTCAGCCAGCAGACCGTATGCTGACGTCAGAGTGATTGACTGTGGACAGCTGATCACAAAGTCTGCTAATGACGGTAAACATGCTTCTGTGTAAAAGACAAACTAGGAATTTTGGCTGTAGACCTGCTGTCTGTCATTATGCTTTTTGAACTTGTCATTGCCTAATGGGAAATATTTTTTATTTGCATATCGACTGCATTGTGGAGGTGAAACAGTGTTTAAAATTAGAACTGTGAAAGGTCATCAAACAAATATACGTCTGTTTGACAGGTGCAAAAAAAGAATTCTGACCCCCCTTAAGTCACTGTGTCCTAACCAGGCATGACGTGACAGCATCAAGTGATTAATCACATTCTCTATGCTAATCCTTCATGCTAAGTTTTTATCCCAAACATTCATGACAACTCATTGGTCCAGAATTATGCTTTACATAGTTGTCTATTAAATATAAGATATTTTCTTGTCGGCGCCAATAGCCTGGTGGTTATTGCTCCGACATAGCGCTAGTAAGCTCACGGCGACCTGAGTTTGATTCCCGTCTCGTGCAGTCATTTGCCTATCCTGCTCCCCTGTCTCTACCCAGGACTTTCCTGTCACCTCTCCACTATCCTATCACAATAAAGGCAAAAAGTCCAAAAATATGATGTAAAAAATCATATATTTTCTGATATCCTGCAAGTGTTGATTTGTGCAATTTTTTGCTTTCAAACCACACAGTCTGTATTAGTCATGTCATAGATATATACAAAGAATAAATAAATTACATTGTTTCATTGATCTTGTTTTTAAACTAAGTTTGTTCTTGTCTTCTGTAGTGCTCCAAGGCAAGAGGAAAAAAGTCTTCTATTCTGAGGATGACTCCCGGAGTTCTTCAGAGTTGTCTTCACATTATTCCTCCTCAGCAGAGACTGGAGAGGAATCTGATCAGAAGCATGTCTCTAGAAAGAGGAAAAGATCTTCAAAGAGCAAACACTCAAAACGGAAAAGAAGAGAGACAAGGAGGAGAGAAAGACAGGGCGTTAAAACAACAGGACATGGAAGGTGGATGAGCTTTATTTTCTTTCATGGAGTCAAAGCATCAGTATTTCATATCTAGCCAAAGAACATTAAACATCTATATTTGATACTGTTTCTCACACATTTTTAGATACATCAGTGGTTTGGGTGGTCTTTTTTTCTTGGCTAACAGAAATATCCTTACTGTTTGCTTTTCCTGATTCACAGTCATGCTGAGGGAGCGATGGCAGAGGAAGATGATGGTGAGTTTGAGCAGAATGTGAAAAGAGAGAAGCCTGTGGTTCGACCAGAAGAGATCCCACCCGTGCCAGAGAATCGTTTCCTGCTCCGCCGAGACATGCCTACCCAGGAGGAGCCTGTCAAAATGTTAGTCTCTTGTACAGTTTAACAAACAGATGTTCTTGGTCTCACCCCAACATCCCAAGACTCTTCTGTTTTCCCTACAAGTTGATAAGTAAAATGAACGGGTCAATATTAGTGGCGTTTAAAACCTTTTTGAAACATTGATTTTTGAAACTACAATTTTTGTTTTTTTATAGGGCTATACAGGAATCAGACGCAGCACCAAATGACCCTAAACCAGCTGTCACAAATTCTGGACGTAAGATCAAAGGCCGGGGCACTATGGTATGATAGCCATGAACTGCATTCATAGTACACTACTATGTTTGAGTTTTTAAACATTTCCCTTACTTCATAAGCTGCTTTTAGTGTCTATAATTTTTAAGTAAATGAAAATGAAAAATCTATACATTTTATGTATAATTCTAATGAAATTGTTACCTCTAACAGTTGACAGTGACTTTATTTTTTCCAAAGAGATACCATACGCCGCCTCGGTCAAAGTCACGATCAGAGTCAGAAGAGGAAAGGGGAAGTAGTGAGACCCCCCCACACTGGAAAGAGGAAATGCAGAGGACGAAGGCTTACCAGCCCCCCAGTGTGGAGAGATGGAGCAAAGGAGAAAAGTATGTTTTACACCAATTGAATATGGTGTCATGTTATCAAATAAATATCATAAAATCTTATTTGAATAAACTAGTGTGACTCTTTCAGAGAAATTGCACACATCATGGTAAAATTGAGATTCTTGTTGATATTCTTAAAAAAATCAGCTTAAAAAATCGTGCATTTTGTAGGTTGATAAAGCATGGTTGAAACGCAGGTTTTTACCTAAAGCAATTTTACTTTTATTCAAACAGATGGGATGACAGAAGTGACACCCCATGGTCTAGGTCAAGATCAGAAGAGCGTTCTGTAAGCGAAGCCTCTGTATATTCCAGCCAACATCGGCCCAGTAAAGTAAAAAAGAAAAGCAAACGCAAGAAGAAAAGCAAAAAACAAAAACACTCTAAAAAACATAAAAATGACAAGCCCAAGGATACCTGGCTGTCTGAGGGAGAGATGTCCGGGTCCTCGGGCAAGAGGTCAAAACACTCCAGCCGTGCTGAAAGGAGACCACGCTCTCGTTCTTATTCCCATTCTACCTCACCTCACTCCCACAGGTCCTATCGATCCAAGTCAGACAGTAGACGTTACTCATCTTATTCTTCTAGAGATTCACGATCTTATTCCAGGTCTAGGTCCAGAAGTAGACCTTATTCCAAAAGTCACTCAAGGTCTGATCGATCTTCTTTGAGGTCAACTGGAAGTCAATCAGGGTGTACTGTTACACAGTCTAGATCACTGTCTCGTTCTCGGTCCAGACACAGGACTAGGTCAAGAAGCAGGTCAAACTCTAGATACAGAACATCACAACATTCTAGAAAAAAGAATTTGGTGAAATCCCCTCGAATGTCAAAGTCCTCCGAGGGTGGTGTTTCCAAGTTGGACAAAGGTGAAGAACCTAAAGCCCCACCGGCTGCGTCTTCCGAGAGTGTCTCTGTTTTGCCTTTGAGTGACAGTCCACCTCCCTCTCGATGGAAACCAGGCCTAAAACCTTGGAAACCCTCCTACATAATTTTTAAAGAGATCACCCCAAAGTCAGTCCCATCTTCAGAGACAGTTATCAGCCCATCAGCTAACGTACCTCTGGAGACATTGTCCTCTCCCAAACCAGACACAGTGCTTAGTCAAATGGGTCCTAGTAAGAGTAACAGTAAAGTTTCTGATAGACTCCTGCAAAACAGTTTCTCCAGGAGCAGCTCATCCACTCGGTCTAGAAGCAGCAGCCGATCTTCTACCTACAGTAGGTCAGAATCATATGGTTCATACAACAGAAGATCTGGTGAAAAGAAAAAACATAAGTCTTTCAAAAACAACCACAAGAATGCACATCATTGCAAGAGCAACAGGAATGCAAATCACAGCAGTGGTCTAAAAGATACACCTCACTTCTCGGAGAATGTGTCAGATAGTCCTATTCCCAGACACAGCGATTCTTTTCTGCCTGATCATCAGACGGTGGTAATAAAAGACAAAAATCCTAAACTGTGGATAGAACCATTAGTGGACAAAAGCAGTAAATCGGGATGGGAAAGTGAAGGAGAGAACTCAAGTAAGGCTAATACTGCTGCCGAGCATAACCAACCCTCTGTTATAGATGAAGGAAGGCTTACCGAAATGAAAAAGAGGCAGATTTTGTCTCGCTGCTGGGAGTCTGAGAGTGACTCTGAAATGCATGTTAAAACAGTTGTAGGTGAGGCCAAACATATGTCTGAAAAAGAGGAGGGGGAGGCCAGTTCAGAGTCTGAGTCTGAAGGCACTTTTTGGCCCTTGAACAGATCAAGCAGAGGTGCAGAAGTGTCTGAGGAATTGAAAACTGATGAGAAACCTTCCAATGCAGACACAAAAACTGTGAAGCGCAAGAGCAAGAAAGGCAAGCGGAAACACAAGCACAAACGGCGGAACTCTTCCAGGTCAGGATCTCACAGATCCAAAAAAAAGAAATCCAAAAAGCATCAAAAGCCAAAAGAGACTTTCCAATGGCAACCTCCTCTGGAATTTGGCGATGAAGGTGAGGAGGAAGATTCTGTCGCTCCAGCAAAACATTTAGACCATGCCGATGCTGTCAATGAAGGAGCAAAAAGACGGGTAAAGGCTGAACGGGTCAGGACCTACAGTTCTGAGAATAAAGACGACCAAAAGACTCACAAGTCGCCACAAGATAAATGGGCTACTAAAGGAATTGATGAAAAGACAGCAAGAAATCCAGTTCAAAGCCACCCAGAGATTCATCCCAGTCATTCAGACAATAACTTGCCAAACAACCAAAACAGACCAAAAGACCAAAAAAAAGTTAAGATGTCTACTCCAGATTACATCCCAGAGGCTGAGCAACCAGGACCGAAAGCCATTGGCTTTTCCCCACTGAAAAATATTCTTAATACTAGTAGCGCACTTGTACCACCTCCTACAGAAAAAGAAAACTCCTTTACTATCAAATCCGCCTTCACTCCTGACAGCCTGAAAGAGGAAACTGATGACACTTCAATCTCAGCAGTTGAAAATAAATGGAAACCTTTGACTGGCATGACTGCTGTGCAGGTTGTTACTACAAAACCTCTGGTTATGAAAATAAACAAACCACAAAATCAGTTGGAAAGAAAGGCCCAAGGCCTCAAAATTGAGATCAAGACCAAGAACAGAGTACGACCGGGATCGCTCTTTGATGAGGTTCGAAAGACTGTTCGGTTAAATCAGAGACCCAGAAATCAGGACAGCTCCAGTGAAGAGGACTCTCCTCTGGCAACGGGTGAAAGAGACGGATCTCATAACCACTCTCGGGACAAGTCACAGTCCGTGTCCAGTCACAGGTCCCACCGCAGGAGTAGGTCCCGTTCGTATAGCCACTCCAGGAGCAGGTCAAGAAGCTACACTTACTCTTCCAGGTCTGATACTGTAAACAAAAATTGTATTTGTTGAAATTTGAAGTGGGTGCATGTTTGATATACACGTATGTTCATTTCTTCCACAAAGGAGCTACAGTAGAAGCAGGAGTAGAGACAGTAGAGGGCGCTCTCGTTCTCGAAGTAGTACTTACCGAAGTTATCGTAGGTAAGTTTAAAATAGCATTCTCTGATAATTCACATAATTCGATGTGTATGGTCAATACAAACATAGCATGGTCATATTGTTTCAGCCACACGGGGAGTCGAAGTCGCTCTAGAAGTCGGCACAGAGGCCGTCACAGATCAAGGTGAGCATGGAGTCAAGATCACATGTTCCTTCATTTTTCTTTGAGTTTCTTAAATATGTTTTTTAAAATACAGGTCTGACTCTGACTATAGCTACTCTAGCCGAAGTCGCAGTCGTAGCAGGAGGAGTGGGCGCACGAGAAGCGTCAGTTCTGACCGCAAGTCTAGGTACATCATAAACCTATTACATCAAACACGTTCACCTTGAATTGGATAATGTGCATAACTTAATCTTGTTTTTTATTGTCTGTCCTCACATTCAGGTCATATCGTTCCTATAGCCGCAGTTCCTCCAGGGGGCGAAGTCATAGTCGATACAGTTGAATTTCAGAGGACATGATGCCTTTAGTCATGTATCGCTGAGTTTAAGTTTTGGAATGTAAATACTTCCTTATGTATTGCATCATCATGTACTGTGTAATAACAGTTTGGTTTTGGTGTATTTTTCAGAGAAAGATTAAATATGAATGTACCATTAAAACAATATAAATCCCTGCTAATTCTGGTCCGCTTTTATAATTTCCCTAGCAAAAGTTTCCTAGGAACAGAGAATCCCTCCAACTGTAATACCAAGATTGTATATTCTTTATAAAGCAGCCATTTACCTCACTTTTTTCAGCATGTGAAAACACATGTATGTTATTTTTGGTATCTTAAGTTACTGTAGACACGGAAGGGATATGTTTCATTGTAGGCCAAATAAGTGAATGGTTACCCTTTAATGTATTCTTAGGGTGTATATTAAAACATAAAGTCTTGCTTGTTGAATGTATCTAGTGCTGTCTATTAATACACAATTTATATATAATAATCTAAATGTGTCTGTATGTGTTTGTGAGATCTTGTAGCCTCTGCATTCTGTTTTTGTATGTTAGAATGACTTTTCCAAACCTATAGTATTGTCATTGAGAGATGCTTTAGGATGTTGATTGAAATACTTTGGTTCTTTCAGTATTATGTGCACACAGCAAGGTGCATTCCAGCATACAAGGTCATGAGAGATATATTTCCCCATCTCTGTATGTGCAGTTCATGTCGATCAATAATTGTTCAGCTGTAGATGTAGAGTACAGCTGAGATCGAGTATAAATGTTATTCGGTGCAATGGCCCTTTAAAACTTCTGACAAAAAGCCCATATGATCCCCGTGCTCCAATCACCAATTCCTACTGCAAAAGCAGCCTCTGCATTTTTGTCTGTCTGAATGCTAGCACGGCGAAAAACACTGAGGGGAAGGAAAACTGAAGAAATGTGAAAACACGGCGAGCGGAAGTCCGGCGATAATGGATTTACTCGCGCACTGCTTCGATGCTCGCGATATCGGATCAAAAATGGCAAGTAGAAAACGTCCATATTTTTAAGGTCTACATTTTATATTGCTATTTTGAACGACTTGGCTAGGCCGATGGAAACTTAAAGTAGTTTGTCCCGGGATGCGTCTGACTTCTGCATGTTAAATTGCAATAATATTAAACCGCGTAATGAAGTTTGCAACTTGTACGGAGACGGACGTTGGATGGGTTACAAGAATGCAATGGCCACAATAGCTACATTGTTGCATTTCAAGAGTTAAATTCCCTCACTTCAGTGTTCTTCAGCAAGGATCAGGTCGCGACTGGTGCATTTTTGGACATTGATGTGCATCACGAATTTAAAGTCCAACGCACTGTTATGTTTAATTTCGACACCATATACTTGTGAAATAATGTTGACTTTGTCAGACATGGAAAAACTTAAATCCATCTTTCTCTGCTATTTTCATGTTTAGCAATAGCTAGAGGGCGAGGTGAGGGGCAGTAGAATGGAAGCAGGGTTGCGAAGGGGTCATTTTAGGATACGTCATTAAAAATAAAACATGTGCACTGTGGTACAGTCGTGCTGTAATCCTGTGGCCCGCTCACATCTGGAAGCCGGGTTGATATTTGGGTCAGGTCACTGCTTGATAGCCCTGTCTGTTTGACCTCGAGTTCACTTGACTTTTTTTCACATGATCCTTAAAGCACATTTTTCCATTATTTATGCCTTTCTTTTTTCACTTTTGGTGTTGACGAAGTTAGTATTTAAAATGGTTCGGGTTTAGTCTTGCCTGTTGTTGGCAACGACTATGAACTCAAAGACCTTTATTATGTCTCTATGAATGAGGGTTCCAATGCACGCGCAGATAAGAAAATCCACGGAAAATCATGGACATAAAAGTAGTCTAAATAAATAAATCGTGCTTATGCTTTAAAAATAATATCAATTCTAAAACACAATCATGAAAAAGTCATGAAAAGTTATTTAGTGATTATCAGATTTTTCTCTGCTTGTTCATTTAAATTGCTTGGTACATTCTGTTAAATGAGGTATGGTCTTAATTATATTGTTAAAATTGATATTAATATTGGTATATCACTGGGTGATAAACCTTTCATTACAGACAAAATGACAAACTTTCTGTGCACATTGGCTCTGACTTCTTAGGCACAAGGTTACCTTTAGATTGAGCACTGTGTGTTCGATCAAAGGGTGTAATATAAATAAATTCCTAAATTTGCCTCTTTTTTTTAAGGCAGTATGAATGTTTTACTTTGTACTGAAATAACGAAATTAATCCAAGTCCTTTTAGCGCTACAGCCTGCAAAAAAGCATCATGCTGAGGGGTTTTATGTAACCGTTCAGGACATTCCTGCCCACCCTTGACTTTGAGGCTTCGTTGTGTCTCAGTGCTCTGCTGTTGGGATCACTTAAATCCATGTGACAAGTGCGTCTAGCACAGCTCCTAGCATGCAAGACGTCTCGAGCATCTTTTCAAAAGTCCCTCCATTGATTTTGAGATGGACACTGATGATTTTTTTCATTATTTTTGCGTTTGTAAATTCCCTATAGATGAATTAAAGAATATAATATTGTATCAATGTATATGCATGTACGGTAAATATATACAGTATATATATATATATATATATATATATATACTGTATATGTATATATACTATGTGTTCCATGTGACTAAATATGTGGGAGTCATTTGAACCCATGACATTTCTGTTGAACGTTTAACTGAAAACATATTTTTCCCTTTGAATAAAGTACACACTTCACTTTTTGAATCTGCAGAATCTTAATGTGAAATCACCACACATTTTTTTCCTTGGCCTTCTTCACAGTCACGGAAAAAAACACATTTATTTCCATATTTCACAGCTTTGTTTGTCCTGCTGTGTCAGTGTTGTTTGTCAGGTTCTGTTCCTTGCGTTGCTGCATGCTTAGGTCAGAGTCTGTACATGGAGTTGAGTTGGCCCCTGAGTAGAGGTTGCAGATCTGTGGTAGTTTGTGTTTTATGTGGCGGGGACATGCCAACTCCACAGGCTCTTCTCTTGGACAGAGCTCCTGCTTGCATAGCTCAGGCTCCTGGCAGTCCTACTCTGGACATGGTAACCTAACAGATCGTCCGCGGCATTGATTGTTCAATTCCTGCATGAGTCAAGTTCAGTTTCAGACACAAATTCTCCAATGTAATTCTTACCTGAGAGTAAGGTAAATGCAAGCAAACTGAGTGCAAAGTAAACTGAAGCATCTATTTAGCGTTGTTGTTTTCCATTTCTGTTCATTGCAAATAGACTTTTTTGTATTATTAGCCCTGTCACACAGCGTGTTTGTGTCAGCTGATGGTTTTGATTGTGTATATACTGTCTCTTTTATGAAAATCTAATTTCTCCCACCTTGTCAAGCACACTTTTTATCAGAGGCAGATGCACAAGAGGTAAAATCCTTTGTTTGTTTGTCTGGCTCAATTTCATGCCCCGCTTAGCACATAATATTTCAAACCACAATTCGGTTGCCCTCGGTTACATTAACATATAGATAGAAATGGGAAGTCTTCTAAATATATCTGCCTTTGTCGGCATAGAAAAGGAACAATGAATCGTAGACGTTCCCTCGTGGCTCGTAATAAAAAAATGTTGTATGACGATTACAGTATCCTAAGGTTATGAGAGATACTTAATGCTGCCATAACAATGATTTTGATTTAACCTGACACAGACCTAGTTGAACTCCGTGTAGCTTTCTGATTTCTTTATTTATTGATTGATTTTTGTTAATTTTATCTTGCAGTTGTTGTGGATGAGGAGTTTCCTGAGTTGCGGTTTCTGGGTGTACTGAAACACCACAGAAAACTCCAGCTGTCTCCTCCTTTACTGAAACTTTTAAAAGGTGAGTGTTGCTCGGTGTCTTTGCATACAGTGTTTGTTGGCCTTTAATCTGTTATGGCATTAATTAGCTGCTGAACCTGAAAATAACAACTGACAGGGAGCTCTATCCCTAATCGCTAAGTCTGATTGAACTTGGTAATTGGATGTAGGGATGGATAACACCCTTATTTTCACTACTTGCTTATCTAAGTGGAAATATTAATTTCATTTACTTTATTTGTACCAGATTTTCACTATGTATATGTTTTTGTAGTTATTGAGCATGTGCATAAAACTCAGTGTCTTACCTTACCTCAATTTATAATTGCAAGTTTATAATAATGATAGTTTGAGATGTCAGGTACGATTTTTACATCATTTGACTTCAACCCTTGTAAAGATAATGTATCCTCTAGTTTTTTGTTTCAAACAGACATGGTGATAAAGAGCAAAGGTTTCAGATTGCAGCTTTTCAAAAAATCAAATCAAATTCAAGCAACAGTTCATCCGAAAATGAAAATTCTGTCATCATTTACTCGCCCTCAAGTTGTTCCGAATCATTACACATTTCTTAGTTGTGTTGAACACAGAGAACGATATTTGGAAGAATGCTTGTAACCAAACAGTTCTTGGCCATTATTGACTGCCATAGTAGGAAACATGTCTTTGTAAATTGGAAAAACAGTTCTGATGCACTTTGGACTATCTTTGTAATTTTTCCTACTATGGTAGTCAATGGTGGTCCAGAACTGTTTGGTTACAAGCATTCATTTACTAATGTTAACAAATACAACCTTATTGTAAAGCGTCTCCAAAAGGGTTTAAGAATAAATGGGCAAATCTGTAGCAAATATCAGATGTTGTCTGGTCTGAATGGGTGAGAAAACTAAAATGCTCGTTTCTGTGTTTGAGAGAAATCTTTCTTTCTTTTTCACACACACAGTCATACCCATAACTGAAACACACACACAGGCCGTAAGTCATCGGTGTGCTGCTGTGAGGGCAGTTTTTTGTGCTGCTGTGTAAGTGTCTGTCTAGCTCAAGGTCAGGACTGAATGTGTATCCTGACTGGTTTGGGGAGGGTGGAGGCATTAGGCACACCACACACATACACTCAGACATCCAGGGCATCTGTTTTTCAATGTCACTCATCTCTGTCTTCTGACGGCTGCTTCTTCACCTTGGATCGAGGCTCATGTCAGGGGACAGGCGGTGCATGGGGTATCAAAAGCTGAAAAGTATGAGAGTAGATTATAGATTGTTGTTGAGAAAAGGCTGGTCAGTGGTCAGTCCTAACTGTGCATATTGTCTGGGACAGAGAGACTCCAGATGTTAAGTCATTGCTTGGCATCTGTATATGACTGATGAGGAAACAGCGGCAGATAGCTTTGTGTCTGCGTTTGAAACTTCCTCTCAGGCTGGCAGCACAGGAAGTGGAGGAATCCAGAGGGCAGGAGGACTGTGATTCGTCTCTTTATTAGCATCCTGATTAGATTTCCATGATAATGCTGGTTTTTCATTAATACGAAGTGAGCAAAAGTCTCAAGAAGTTTAGCCAAAGGTTAAAAGAGTCCTGTTGGTATGCGTGTAGTGGAGACGAATCTCTCAAGATGTTTTTGGTGATGTGGTGAGCCTGACATTCTGTTATTTGCTTACTCTTATTGTTGTTTAAAGGTCCAATGTGTGATTTTTTAGAAATGCAATATAATATTCATAACTATGTCTTCAGGGGTGTATAAAGACCTTATGTAATGAAGTGTTGTGTTTTTATTACCTTAGAATGAGCTATTTCTATCTACATACACCGCGGGTCCCCTTAAATGGAATTCGCCATGTTGTTTCTACAGTAGCCCTAAACGGACAAACTGCTCTACAGAGCGCATTTCATAAATACGTTATCTCCTTTGGCAAAGAGGTGAAAACAGGACGACATCTTAGTTCTGTATCAGCCACCGTAGTGCTTCGAAAGGGAGGGGTGAGCCGTAGGTTGCAATTCACAACCTCACCACTAGATGCTGCTAAATATCATACAATGGACCTTTAAACCCTGTGTATAATATTCTTTCTTTGAATGAAAAATGAAGCAGATTGGAAGAATGTTTATAGTGCCTTCTCAAGATATTTTTTCTGAATATGCTTACACCGTGTCTACACACGGACGTTTTGGTCAACTATTTCAATTTCTAAAAATAGGCCATGATTCAGGAAGTAAAAAAAAACACAAATCATAGCTGCAGTCTCTTGCTTGGATACAAAGATGAAATCAGTTATTCTCTACTGAGTTGAGAAGTTAGTGACTGATGACTTTTTTCCCGTAGTTGCAAAGTCTCATCCCAACGAGAATGTAAACCAAGTTTCCTCCTCACTCAGATATTGGAGATCAGCATTTCATGTCAAAGTCTCTCTCTCTGTTCCTTTCATTTGTTATTTTCTGAAGTGTTTGCTCTAGTTTAATGCTGAGTCAGAGTGTCAGACTTGTAAATTGATGTCTTTTGGGATTAGATTTGATTCTTCATTCTTTTAGTATCTCTGGCAATTCTGAGTGAGATTCAGGCTGGCTCGGTGTTTGCTCTGGTTCTTCAGGGTGTCACTCAAGTCTTTTAGCCCCGAGGCTTTCTATTTTTCAATCTGACAGTGATGTTGTCTCTTGATTTGTGCTCTGGAGTCTGTGGTAACAGATATTTGGTGCAGGATTGCGGGTGTTGCACACAATTGTAATCATTATCGCATAGGGCTGGGCGATAATACAATATTGATATTTATCGAAGACGATACATCTTTAAAAATAATATTAATTGTATTAAATGATAATTAATATAATATTAAAACAAAATATTAAATTATATTTATTTTAAAAATAACTATGAAAAAATGTTTGATGTGACACTACTTTCTCTGACTCAAGAGTAAGTGCAAATTTAAATCATACATTGAACACTGCAGTGTTTTATTTTCATTTGGTTATTTCGATTTTTTTTCTGTTCTGTCAGATAGACCTAACTGAAAATGTAATGTAATTTTTGTGTGATTACGATAAGTCTATTTATTAGCAAAACGTTTGACAGTAATACAGTTAAAATGGGAAAATGGGAATAATACAGTGGTTACATTCAAACCTTATGTTCTACTGGTCTTTAAAAGGTTATTAAAGTTGATCGCAAGATATCGGAAGATGTGAACATTATATATTTTATCATTTTTTTAGCTGCATCGGAAATTAGTTTACCACTGTGTTTATTGTGAGCTTTTTTGTTTTTCTTTTTAACTTTCCAGTCATAAATGACAAATCTTCCAAAAATAACAACACAAATATAAATCAAGTTGTTTGTGGGCCGGTGGTCTGTAAAACTGCTTTGAACAACAAAAAAACCCCAAATACATCACATTGAGCGAAGTAGCTCCCATGAAATGTGCACAGCTAGCTGGATTAGCTGGAGTCATTTTACCCACACTGACACTATTTTGGTCAAAATCTCAGTCAGACGTTATTTTCTGTATCGCTCACAGTTTTACCAAATTCCTGTGGTCTGTTGCTGCGGTTCTTTCAGTGTACTTTGTGGTATTGAGTCCTGTAGTGTTGTTGAAATTGAGCAATTTATCAGAAGATGTTGAGAGGTTGATGGGTGTTCTTCACAGAGGCTGCATTGTTACAGGACTCAGTGAGAGATGATGTATTCATATGCCAGTTCTCACTGAAAACTTTCAGTCAGCCCTTACTGTAAACATACTGTAAATGTCATTATTTGGGCACCCTCATGTTGTAACCTGTATGCTGTCATTTTTTCTGTGTACACAAAGTACTGTGACTTGTCAATAATGACTATTTCTGTGTGAACTGTATATTTGTTAATAAAGAGCACCACACCCTTGCTGGTGCATTGGGTCAATTAAAATAAAGTGTCTTCATGCTGTGATTTGTTTTTACACTGAGGTTCCACTTTCATAATCTTAAATATTTTCATTGGATGAAAAGACATGAAAGCCTACTGGGGAATCAGTTGGGTGGAATTCTAGCTTTAATTCCTGCTCACAACCATTTTGAAATGAGAAACGGACATGTCTCTCTTGAGACGTATCAGCTGAAACAGTAGATTTGATTTGGGAGGTGTGGTAAACAGTGCAGTAAAGAGAGCAGACAATTTCACAGAAGTGAAAGTCAACTCAGGGTAGATCTCGTTCTCCCCACAGTTCTGGCGCTGTGGTTGGCATCCTCGGCCAAGTGCATACCAGCCGACCTGGCCAGCAGCCCCGAGTCACCTCTTATTGCGGTAAAGCAGCAAAAGCAGTTTCTGCCGTACAGAGCTCAGCTTTATGAACCATAATGAGAAGCCATGTATCCTAATGACGGGTTTGTTTATTACAGGTTTGGTCAAGGTCATTTGTAAGATTTGGCAGTGAGCGAGCTGGTGAAATACTGTGTGTTGTGAGATCAGTAAAATGTACAGTCAAATTCAGCTTTTTAAAAACATGATCAGATTGTAAAGAAGTATTATTTATTTATCCAAAGACCTGCACATGCACTTCTTTAAACTCCTGGGTTTGCCGTTTAGCTGTAGAATTTTACTTAATCTGAACTGAAATCCTCAAAAATCTGCAAACTCCACTGAGTGTTTTATAGGAAAGAATAGCACATGGTGGAATTATATTGAAACTCAGCCAATCATATTTCTCTCATTATCTGATAAAAATCATATTTTCTAGGCTTAAGTGCATATGCTTGCCATAAATTAGCAAGGCGTTCCAAAATAGACCAAACGCAGACGTATCTGGTGCAGCCTGAAAAGGGTTTTCCATGTGGGTGCAGTGCAAGTCTGTTGGATGTGATCTGATTTTAAATAAGACTCCATGCTGTCAACCATACCCGTGTATCCGTATAATAATTTTGGGTGACATTTAACAAGATCGATCTGACTTGTAAAATGCCCTCTAGGTCCTGAGAATAAACTCATTGTGGTTACTGAGAGAATAGGGAAGACTCTCTCTGAATTCTGCAACATGTTAGTCACAGTAAAAGTCAGAGTAAACAGTCCGTAAATAATGGTTGTGATATTTTCTCCGTCTGCTTCTCTCTTTGATTGTTTTCTGGATGGTGTTTTGTCTCAACCATAATGATAACTGTTGCGACACGGGTCGCAGGAGGAAGAGGCTAATGTGCACAACTCTGAATGACAATGTGCTTTAGATGCTTCTCGATCTCTACTCTACATGCTTTGTCTCTGTCTCTCTCTCTTTTGCCTTTTCCTCTGGAGTTTTTAAGAGATAATGTCCGGATCGAAACCTTGTCCTTCCTGATCTAAAATAAACTAACCTTGAGAGCAGGAGGGGAGGGTGTAGCTGCTCTCTGCAGTTTTGGCATCTTAATCTCTAATGGACTTTGTTTGATGATGATGATGATGATGATGATGATGATGACGATGTTCAGGGCCGCTGGGAATGAAATTGGCTTTGTGCAAAAGCTAAATTCCTTGTTTAACATGCAGTATTTACGCAATATTATGTTTAAGGTGAAAGATGGCTCATTTTGATACATTGTTTTTAAATATTTGTGACCCTGTCAGAAATATCTTTAACATTAATACAGGCTAAAGTCTCGTAATCCTATTATAAGATTATGAGCAATCGAAGTAGTCGTAAAAATGACAAAAATAGATAAAAATTGTGTTTCTATGGCTGTAAATGATTGTATATTCGAAATAAGAGGTGTAAAGTATTATTTTTACTCTAAAGGATAAAGTATCTTTACTTTTTTGTTTTTGCTTTGGACAATTTTTTACTTCCATACATAATAAAGCATAGCCTATATCATACTTTTTACTCAACTACATTTGATAAATACATGTAATTTTTATACATTAAAAATCATTATCCATTAAAAAGTACATTAAAAATCATAGTACTTTACTTTTCAAGTAATTTTACTCAAAAATCGTTTTACTTAAGTAAGATTTTTAATGTAGTTAAGTATTAAAGGTAAAAATCACGTAAAAAAAATATTTTATGAAATTTAGTGGAGTAAGAAATATATAAAATATGCTTTATAATGTAGTGAAGTAACATTTAAAGTAAAAACTCTAATAAAGGTACTTGGAAAATGTACTTGAGTAAAAATACTCAAAAACTTTACACCTCTGTTCGAAATGAAAATATTCTTTTAAAATATTGAAATTAACTAAATACTGAAATTAATGACTTTAAATAAAATTATCGATTTTATGGATCCTACATTTTATTATTTTGCACAAAAAGTAAATTCCAGAGGTAGCTTCCTAAATTAAAGTAAGATTAAAGATATGAACGTCACATGAACTGGAAGATGTGATCGTTTTTACTTTCGTATTCTAACGCGTTTCCGAGTGAAACAGAATTTCGAATGAGAAAAATAGTCCGTCTCTTGCGTGTTTTACTGCAAATTGATTGGCTGTATAAACAGGCGTTGCGTTTTGAAATGGAACTGACAGCAGACTGACAGTTGAAGGGGAGGAGTTAACGGATGCTACGCCAAAGCCGTCTAACTTATGTCATTTAAGATAGATAGTCACTAGAGGGCGGAAGTGTATTTTTAGATTTTAACAGATAATTTTGAGGGCATAAGAATATTTAAAAGAGAATGACCCACACTAATAAGCTATTTACAATAAACGCTGCAATATTTCATGAAAAAATAGGACTTGTAATTTTTCATTTCACTGGGAAGGTTTTCACAGTCACATAATGTTCTTTACATTATCTAGAATGCTTTTATGTAAAAAACAATAAATCATAAAAAAATAGCTTTATCTGGGTTTTTACGGGCAGCGTCATTTTATAAGCGGGGTGATGTAGCTAAAATAGATAACTTTAGATTTGCCTGCTTTTTATTATATTTATTAATTATGGGTGGTATTAAAGGGTGATATTATTATCATAGTAGAAAAAATGTATGCTTTTAAAGCTTATCATCTTATAAACTATAACATAATTCAACTTCCTTGCAAGCATTCTGTTTTACAAGAGGATATAATTGTCCTGATATTCTGTTCAAGTTTTATTCTGTTGGATATTTTTTAAATACATTTAAGATGTATACCTGATGACATTTCCATTGTGTTTTCTCTCTGTGTCAGTGGCAGCTCATAGTGGAGACAACCACAGCCCCTCATAAGTTTTTCTGGTGGAGAATGAAGCACTTCACTTTACCCGTTTAATGGACAGACTGAATGGACATCATCTCTACCAGCCTCACCAGTACGACGTGGACCTTGTGCTGGAGTGCCTCTGTATATTTATCACCCCCAAGGGTTTACTGGCTTCCCACAAGCCTGTTTACCAGGCCCTCGTCTCCAAGGACGGACGATTACATCATAAACCTGGCCTTTGATGGGTTGATAAGCCAGGGCCTAAAGAACACTTTCAACATCTGTACCTCCAGGCTTGAGGTCTTTCAGGTCCTGCAAGCACCCATCGTGCTCCAGATGAGTGATCCAGCTAGTTCCTGCCACAAGCTCCTCATCAGCCAATCGTTCGGCTCAGAGATGGCTCACACTGAGGGGCGGGGCAATGCCTCATCCAATCAAACATACCCAGAGATTAAAATGAAAGAGATTGAGATGATATACACACAGCAAGGAAATGGCACTTTATCATTGCTTAGAGAAGACAGTGGGGTCAATAGGTCAACGCACCTCTCGGTATCCCATACACATTTACCTGGTGTCCAGACGCATCAAACTATCCCACAAGCCAAGCACTTTTACAAGAAAGAGGACAGTGGAGGGGGAGTGGTTAGTGGGAGAGGGCGGGGCTTATGCACAATGGAGGGCAGAGCTGATGAAGTGGGACCCCAAAATGGTTCTGTCTCCTTTAACAGAGAGCAAATAATTGTGGAGGTCAATCTCAACAACCAGACTCTGAATGTCTCTAAAGGATCCGATGGCAAGGGTATCACCTCAAGCACCTCAGCCCTTCTTGTTCCTAATATGGAGGAGGTTAAGGAACAAGATGATGAAGATGTTAGCCAGGATGAAGGAGAGTACGAACATGAAAAGGAAGAAAGCGATGAAGAAGATGAAGAAGATGAGGAAGAGAACGACCTCAGTATTCCAGAGGTGGGACACGCCAGCATGGAAAGACCTCAGCGTGCCTCGAGATTACAAACAGGAATGAAAGCAACAGTCACCATGAGGCAAACGCTCATCGGCACTGCGCTAACAGAAAGAGGGGAGGGGAGAAGAAGAAAAGAGCCGGAAAGTTTAGGTCAGAAGGTGAAGCTTGAGGAGAAGCAACATTTTTCTTGTAAGAAGTGCCCTCGTGTTTTTAACAACCGCTGGTATCTGGAGAAACACATGAACGTCACTCACAACCGAATGCAGATCTGCAACAAATGCGGCAAGCGCTTTCTACTGGAGAGCGAGCTGCTACTGCATCATCAGACCAACTGTGAGAAAAGCATACAGGTACTCATAACTGTCTGCATGCACATGAACCCTTTCATGCATGAATTATAACAACATCAGACGTATTTTTCCACTTTTTATTTTCCACTGGACATCTGAAGAGGTGACAGTGTATTGAATGATGCACTAGTCTACCTTGTAATGGTTGATGGGCAACCATGCCATCAAAACCCATTCATACGCAAGAAATCGTTTCGTGATAGCTGTCCACTGTAATGATGACCTCTATGCATGACACGTTTTTTTTTATCCTTTTAGATTACAAGCAGTTCTTGGTAGTAGAACTCTATAAATCCGTGTTATGTTTTCCATGGAGCCCAAAGGGAATGTTTAGTCTAATGGAGTTCAATCAGATCCTCTGATCTCTTATAGTGTGTGACCTGTGGGAAAGCTTTTAAGAAGCTGTGGTCCTTACATGAACACAACAAGATTGTCCACGGATATGCGGAGAAGAAGTTCTCGTGTGAGATCTGTGAGAAGAAGTTCTACACTATGGCCCATGTCCGGAAACACATGGTTGGTGAGTACAGGGTCAAGTATTGCTTCATCTAGTATTGCAGTTTGATGGTTTGGGTTCACACATTAGTGCATTTCATAATTCGATTTGAGGATTTAAAGTTTATGACAAGTTTGACATTTAATTTGAACATTTAATGTAAATCATTTAGTATTTGAGAATTTGAAAATTGAGAAACTAATCCTTGCCTTTAACCTTCAAGGTCATGACTAAAAAGTTTAAAGAACATTTAAAGGTTAAAGCAAAAAGCCACAATGATTAACATGATTAACTTTGTAAGAAAGTCTGTTATAGAGCTTGTTAATCGACGTCATGCCGCGTTGAATGTTGCGCCATCTTGTCTGGATAGCAGGATGTCTGCTAGTGCGTTCAATGCAGTGTTTTGTTTTTCTTGTTTGATAAGGAAATATAACTATGGTAGGTTGATCTTGCTGTGTTAAAAACTGCAATAGCATTACGCAGAGTCGTTCAGGAAAAGCCCATGGTTCTTTCACTTTCGATTTCTCCATATATCAAACAAAACAAGTAACGGGACATATCAAAACAATAATAGCAGTGAAGTATTGACCTCCCAAGATGGCGGCGCCACTGCAACATGCAACATAGGGCGTGACGTCAGCTTCACATTCTCTGTAGTCTATTTCTTGTTTTACTGTGGTATCAAGCATGGTTCGTCCAATCTGATTTTAGGACTTTTTAGGAGAATCATTGTTCATTTAATCTTACAAATCACACTATTACAAATAGGCCTTTCCGATTCCGTTCACTTAAAGAAGCAATGTGGAAATGTTAGCACCATCTAGTGGTGAGATTGCGAATGGCAACCTATGGCTCACTCCACCTCTCCCTTTCGATGCACTACGGTGGCTTTCACAGGCCAAAGATGTCATCATGTTTTCGCTTCTTTGCCAAAAGAGATAACATATTTACGAAGCACAGCAGTTTGTCCGTTTAGGGCTACTGTAGAAACAAACATGGCGAATTCCATGTAAGGGGACCCGCGGTGTATGTAGATAGAAATAGCTCATTCTAAGGTAATAAAAACATAACGCTTCATTATGTAAGGTCTTTATACACCTCTGAAGACAGAGTTATGTATATTATATGCAGTTCCGTTAATAGATCCTCCAAAAAAATGACACACTGGACCTTTAAGAGAACCCAAATTTTTTCTTCAGAGGTAATACAGCACACCCTGGTCCCGGTCATTCTGCCGTACTGTACTTTCATCTCCTGAAGCCTGATCTTCCCAGAGCATGCTCAAACACAATAGTGAAATAGGCAGCTTTCTGCTGTGCGGGTGGGAAGGAGCCACTGTGACCTTGCTTTGCCATCCAGAACAGACAGAGGCGAGCACAGAGGGTTTATTGTTTCAGCACTGCTGACTGCAGAAAGGAAATCTCTAATGTAGAAGAGCTTCCTTTCAGCAAAACTCACTTAAATTCTCCACAGGGCAGCATATGACATTTACTCATCTGACCTAGACAAGCAAGGATTTATTATAATATAGCGTCGTACTTGTACGCCGATAATACGCTGTTAAATGCTTGATGAGGTCCAAGGTAGCCTCTGCTCCTTATGCATCTCCAGCTCAACACTGTTCAATTTGTTTTAAATGATTCATATCACTATTCACACTGCCACAGTTCCAGCTAAAATCTTTTCTTTGATATAACGTGCATCGAGTTTTAAGAGGGTACATAAAGTTGTTTCAATGCTTCTGTGACCCCCAGCTCACACCCAGGACATGCCCTTCACCTGTGAGACATGTGGGAAGTCCTTCAAGCGCAGCATGTCTCTTAAAGTGCACTCGCTTCAACATTCTGGAGAAAAACCCTTCAAATGTGAGGTGAGTTCATAACATCCTCACCTTTCGGTTCATGCACACACTGTCTTTGAGATAAACAGAGCTCATTTTAATATATTGTATTCTGTAGAATTGCAGTGAAAGGTTCCAGTACAAATACCAGCTGAGGTCACACATGAGCATCCATATCGGACACAAGCAGTTCATGTGCCAGTGGTGTGGGAAAGATTTCAACATGAAGCAGTACTTTGATGAACATATGAAGACTCACACGGGTATGAACCCCAGCATTCTGACAGCTGTCATGATCGTAGTTAATACAAGTGTGGTCATTTCCATTGTGTTAAATGTCTTACACCGCAAAACAAAATCATATTCACATTTTTGTATGTTTCAGTAAAAATACATCTTTACAAAATAAATTACCATCCTTTAAGCAAACTTCACAAGAACGTATCTTAAAAATGCTGGTGTATTTTCTTATTTCTTTTAAACATTTTTTAAACCTCACTAAATGTATTGTTAATGTTTTAACGGTTTTAAATATTCTTAAGGTAAAACAAAATATAACAACATACTGTACATATACTGTATGTATGTATACAGTATATGCAATATCGTTCCTGTTTGATAAACAATTATGATTTCCATAATTAAATGAGAGGATGAGGGAAGTTGTTTATTTTTTCATTTATTCATTTAGCAGATGCTTTTATGAAACTTACAAATAAGAGAGCATTTATTATTTGATGGTCTAAACTATGGTGCAAAAAATAAAACCAGACACAAAATTGATACAAAACACTATTATGTTATACAGTAGTGGCCAACCAAGTTCAAAGTTTATTAAGAAAAGACTACAAAATATGCCCTAAAACATGGTCAAGAAATATTAATCACAAATTTATTTTGTTTTTGTAAAATGTTTTTTATGGCATTATTTATTATAATAAAAACCCACATTCTCTCATACGCTGTAGCTTGCTTTTTTGCCAAATAATTTTGCCCATTAAAAATAAATATAACATTTTTTATAATATGAAGAGTTCATTTGCTTTCCTCTCCAAAAATCTTGAAAAAAAAGTTTTTTTTATTGTGCATTCCAAGTTATATCTATAAAACTGCAGTTGGGTTGTTTTGATTAAGTGATAACTCCAAAAAAAACCTAACTAACACAATAAAAACATCATAGCATAATAAAGAAAATGATTTTTGATATTTTTTAAAGTGAGTTATTTGTTTTTTCAGTTTATCCATATTTACGTATGTTTTGTACATTTTTATACTTTGATGGTTTTATTTTAACCTCTAAAGCAAATATTATGTGTTCCATCTTTCTTTTGTGCTGTAGGAGAGAAACCATATATCTGTGAAGTCTGTGGAAAAAGCTTCACGAGCCGGCCCAACATGAAACGACACCGGCGCACTCACACGGGTGAGAAGCCTTACCCCTGCGATGTCTGCGGCCAGCGTTTCCGTTTCTCAAACATGCTCAAAGCCCACAAGGAAAAGTGCTTCCAGGTCAACAACCCCATGGTACCTTACCCCATCCCTCTGGACCTGGACCCCACATCGACTGATTTGGACACAGCCAATCAGATACCAAGCCAGCACTTGACTCCTCCCAGTGAAGTGTCTGGTCTCCACCAGGTCAAGTCTCTCTCGTTTTCCTTCGGACATCCTATCGTAAGTGTCCCTCCTCCACCACTGTTTTCCACTGAAAGGGTTAATTCCAGTAACAACTAAATTGGTTTACTGTGCGAAACCCAAAGCTTACAGTAGCTGAACTGACTCCCCATGAGCTTTGTGCTCTCACAGGGGTTTCCAGACATGTCAAGCGAAGACTGTTTTCAACAGTGTGCAACACTGAATATTCCTTATAAACTGTTCACATATATTATTCTCATAGAGATATTTTATATATTGTTAAAATAAGCTTGCATTATAGAACGAAAAAATATTCCTATCATTTTTGTTGATGTGTGTTGTGTTTTGTGTGAGCTACAGGATAAGCATTTACCTTTTTACATCCTCTGGCTAAAGACTTTCATGCTTTATCGGTTTAGTCGAGATTTAGACATTTGAGCAAAAGAACACAATATTATAAAACAAAAACTGTATAAGAGCCGCAAATATGTACTGAATTCTTAACAGCAGAGGGCGCTGTGTGACGTGAACGTTGCAAACTCGGAATAAAAATGTAGTAATTGTGTCCACCTGCCATAACCAAATCCAGATGGCAGTAACCAAATCCTGTTAGCTGATATGTTATGACGGAATGGACCTTTATCACGGAGGAATTGAACACCGGAAGTGCTCGTCGAAGCAGTGTATCGATTTTTCCGGTTACGTTTATTACAATAGGCTGCAATCGCCTATTTGACTAAATGCCTCTTATAATGAAAGTCCGCAAAATGATTTCAAAATCCAGACATTTTAAGAGACAGGAGAAGAGATATTCTGATGATTACAAACTCAATCGAATTTGAAGTTTTAATCCAGCAAAACCGATCTGTGAAAACTGGCTGGTAAACATACATAATTATTTCAGCACACGGTGTCAGTCAATGCTCCAAATTAGTGATCAGTGTGCTGCAATGTGATGAATAATATTAGAATGAGCATAAATATTTTTTATCACCTATTGTGTGTCATTTTTCATTGACAGTCATTTTACTGCATGTAATTCACAAATACATCCAAATTCATTCATATTCAATGTAGTCGAGCTGTCATCGCATTACTCTTTTAAGATTAATTAAGTGTTTAATATCATTACGTATCTTTTAGGCAGTTACCATGCATTCAGCTATTTTAAGGACTGGAATAACAACGCACATAAGCAATACTGCTCTTACGAAAAATGACCAAGCTCTATAAAATACCCATGGTATTATTACAAATATACTACACTTTCACTATAATAAAACCATGTGTAATTTCCGTAATGGGTGTTTATCAGTCGTATTCATTTCAAATGAAATTTGACCAGCAAGAGAAAACACAGGACTGTAGTAGGTTAGGAAATAAATGTATTTATTATTCAGAATGTGCATTTGGATGGGAAATATATACAGGAACATTTCAGCAAGTTAGAGATAAACATCCTCCGTTTCGAGGCGCATACTGCACACAAACGTACGTTACTTCCGCATGTTACTTTAAAAGAAAGGCACTTCATTTCACAGTATCAATCTCACCCATCCTTTCCTCAATCATTTTGTGTCAAGAAATTGTACAAACTGAGGTAAGGAGGTCGATGTTCAGTTTTAAAGTCCCCGTGAACAGGAAGTTGCAATCGTTTTTACTTCCGTATTCTGACACATTTCCGAGTGAAATGGAATTTCAGAGGCAAAATTAGTGGGCGTGGCTTGCATTTTTCACTGCGAATTGATTGGATGTTATAAAAACAGCTGTTGCATTGATTTTGAAATGAAACTGGCAGCAGACTGACAGTTGAAGGGGAGGAGTTAACAGATGCGCCGGCCAAACCTTCTAGTTTACATCATTTGAGATGGATAGTCATCAGGGGTGGCCCAGTGGGCCGCTAACGTATGGGGCCGTAACGGATGCGTTTGCTGCTAACGTATGGGGCCGTAACGGAGGTGTTGTCCGCTTAGACGGACGTATTATAAATGCGAATGCACGCAACGCGAATGCAAAAGACACGTATGAATGCACCACCATCCCCCCCACCCTCGTCGACAGTTTTGGTGGAGGGCCGATGCGGGCCTAAAAATGCCTGGGCCGATTTTTCTTCCCAGTCCAGCCCTGATAGTCATGTAAGTGCATTTAATGAGGGTACATGAATTTTAAAAAGAAAATGACCCACATTGATAAGCTATTTACTATTAACGCTGCAATATTTCATGAAAAAATAAGAATGGTTATTTTTAATTTCACTGGGACTTTAAAGCAGCCAGGTGCTGCAGTAACACCGCTAGTTAGCGGATTCAGCCATTGGTTTTAACTGTGTTGCTATGCTACCGGAAAAAGCGACACACTGCTTTGCTTACCGGATACAGGAAATGTGATAAAGGTCCACATGATGCATGTATATTCACTCCAGCACCTTATTTTTAAGCGTAGATGTATTTCTTTTGAAGGTATTGCCCTCATGAGGTCCTCTGTATATGTGCAGAGCCTTGTTTTAAGTGAGTCTGTGCAGGGCACAGCAGGTTGAAGAGTTGGTTTGTGTCAAAGGTTATGTAGCACAGGCTCTTGAGAAAATGTTAGATGCTTAAATGCATCTTTATCACTTAAAAATCCAAAGAAGGATGTTTCACAATTTTTCTCCAGGCTTTTGAAAGTTACAGAGCACTTTACTCTCAAGTGTTGGCCGTACATGGAATGGCAAAAATCTAAAGACTAAACCACTTTTTGAGAAAGGGAGTGTGTTTTGTTTTGTTTTGTGTTTGGTTCATATATTTTTAAATGTCTGAAATGCTTTATGGTACACCATACGTTGCAAAATAAGTTTAGCTGATATTTTTTGTTGTCTTAAAAACATTTACCATAATTCTGACATTAGATTAGGCTACATTTCACTTATTCCCAATGTAACATATGTTGTTATCATAGATATTAGAGAAATCAAGGAAGGAATAGACCTGTGTTTATGATGGCCTGTTGTGCACTTTGGACTCTTGTACGCTGTAATATTGAGAGGCCACATAAAATCCTAAGAATTATATAAAATATATACAATTTCTTTAACTGCTATCAGAGAGTATTTATATAGACAAAGCAAACATAAAACACACTTTACAAATCTAGAAGCAGTTAAATGAAGTAGCTATAGGTATTACCAAGTATATATACATATGCACACACACACACACACACACACACACACACACACACACACACACACACACACACACACATAGACATTTTTATATATCTATATCTGTAAATAAATGTATGTAGGGTTTGTCATTTTAATTGTTTTTTGTTGTTGTTTACATTCTACATGAAGTCAAATGAATATGATGAGATGCAGAGGTCAGCACTAATGAAAATCTCGGAAAGATGGAAATAAGCTTTTACATGTATATGAGTAAGAAGCTTTGTACTTTTATCTTAGATACTTTGCGTTGTTCACATTTCAACAGTCATGTTTCGGAGTTCCTGAGTTGAGAAAACTTTTCCAGGCAAACCAAGTGGTTTTAAATGGTGCGTAAGTCTTACATTTGGGTCACGTGTTTAGTGGATTTATGGTGTAAGTCAGTTTAGTGGGATAAGCAGATAATGTCAATGTTGGGGCACTATAAACCTGCCTTAAGTGTTCAATGGAATAACATTGCCATGGTCCTGAATGAAATTACAGTGTGAAATAATAATGATGCTTTGCTGACCTTTGCACTTTGACAGTGGAGTTTTAATGTGGAATAATGAGGTTTTTTAATATCTTGCAATAATATTGTGCCAGATGATGATTGTGTAAGCCGTTTAGCGCTAAATGGGAATATTTCATTTTTGCCACGGATTGACATCTGACATTAGTGTTTGTAATGTTGACCGTTTGGCTAAAGCCTGATGCACCTTATGCCCTCGATATTTTAATACAGTGTTGTCTTTTACATGTCAGTCTTTAATGATCTTGTTGATACTTAATTATGTTGCATCTGTTTTCTGTTGGTATTTTAATACTTAACATGACCCTTTTGGATTTGGAATATGGAATGTTTGGAATATTTTATTGAAGGTAGAAATATGGAAATCTTAAAACACTAGAAGGTTTTTTATTATGCAGAATATGCACAGTTGCTTAATGGTCTTATCAAAAGGTGAATTACCACATTTTTATGTGTGCACTTTATGTGGATATTAATGTTGTGATACATTGTTTTGGATAACAGAAGGTTTTAGTAAAAAGAGAAAATACTGCTAAAGAATTCAAAGCCGTTTTGTTAAGCCCGAATGTGTTGTATTTTTCTTTTCATTGTTTTTTAATGTGAAGTCTTATGATATCTTAACTGAAAGCTCATGGCAGTAAATAGACCTCCATTTCTGGAGATATTGTAGTATATAAATGACCATTAAATGCTTTAATTTTACAGATAAGAGAACGTATTTGTCTTACAAGTTGTAAGGCAGAATAAATTGTCAACGCCTTTTAAAGTTATTTTTTTTATCATTTTATTTAAGAGTGTTTTATTTCTGGTTTGCTGCTTATTGGGGAATATTAGGGGTACTTTTGGCGTTTGTAAAACGTTTTTCAGTTTTTAAGACATTTGTGTTTTTTAGTTTGTTTTTGATATTATAAAACAGGACATATTAAAACAGAAATTTGATGTACACTTTGGAGCTTTGGCAGTTCATTTAATCTTATTGGCAATTTTTTTAACTATTCACACATCAAAAGTACAGTAAATTATTTTTCTCCCCAAAACTAGCACTTACAGAAAATTTTACCCAAAAATGAAAATTCTGGTATGATTTAACCACCTTCACTTCTAAGTCTTACCTTATTAAGTCTGATTTCTTTTAGGCAGCAAAAGGCTTGAATTTAGGTCATTATTTGCTAAAAATCTTGTTTTACAGCTGGGGTCACCAGTCATATGTATTAAATAAGAACTATTGACCATTCAGTATCTCCTTTTGTGTTACACAGACGAAAGTATAGAAGGGAAAGAAATTGGGGTGTACTGTCCCTTTAACATATATATTATTTTCGGTGTAATAAGTCAATCATGAGTGTGACTGTACATTTTTAATTCTACATGTAAATGTAAACTCAATGTATTAGTTAACCTTTGTGTACAAAGACTACATGCAGACAGAAGTCGTGCTGGTTGTGTCAACCAAATACTAAAACAATACATAGACTAGAGTCTAGCGGTTCTAATAACATTAGGCTGTATTTTATGCCATTTACTGTTACAAGTAGTATTTATTGTCTGTAACAAAACAAAATAAAAAGATAATTTCAATAGTAAACCAAATAAAGTGTCTTAAGCATTTTTGTGTTTATTTTTTACTTTTGGGAAAGTTAAAGCGTTCGTTTAAATTTCTCTCATTCAGAACTGACACAGAAATGACATATCAATAAATAGAAAACGCTAAATTGTACACACCATGAAACACACAGGTCTTGTCTATAACACAAGTTTTTAGAAACTACATTTTCACAATGTTTTTCTCCCGATTTCGAATGATACTTTAACAAGTGTGTTTGAATGATTGAATATCATATTATCATTGTCATGGAATGAGATTGAGAACAATCGTTCTGCCCTCTTACAAGCCGGTCAGCACTTTGTCCAGTATAACAACTGTTCTGTTTAAACTGATTTAAATTTGAGTGTCAAATCATTTGTCAAATCCAAGTGTTTTTTCAGTAGCGCACAGAATCACAGAATGACTCCGGTTTAGATCTTATGCAGACGAAGTGTATTAAGTCGAACTCCCAAAACCGTTGCACCAGATGCGTACCGAATCTCCCTCAGTATCCCGTGCCATGTTCTCTCCTTTTCATCATACCTGTGAACAAACAGTCACCTTTATTACACATGGCCATATTGAGATATTCACACCGCATATTTGATTATTTAGTGTGCAATGGAACGCCACAAAATGTGTATCTTGCATTGTTCTTGAAATCTGATTACAGAGATTTGGCTCCTTACCTCCAGATGTCATTCATCTCGCGGGGCAGAAGATCATCGCTGTCTTCTGTAGGGAACATGGCAAACCCTCCCACAGCATAGAGAACACCACCCACAGAGATCAGGCTGAGTGAACTACGGTCTTGCGGAAACTCCACAAACTCTGACCACCTGTAACATGGACACAGACCAAAGTAGGTTTCCATATAAACAGCGTTTAGGTTCCAAAGTAGCTATAGCACAACCTAGAAGGCTGTCAATTTTCCATCCAAATACTAATAATGACAAACTTCACCAGTCATTAAAAATATACACATATATGTACTGTATGTAGAAGCACATACTTGTTTGTTTTGATGTCATACATCTCAGTGCTGCCTGTGATGCCTGTGTCTGTGACTCCGGCCGCTACATAGATCTTGTTATTGTGGATGGTGACACCAAAGAGTGAGCGTGCTATATTCAGAGGAGCGAGGTCTTTCCACTGCCGTTTCGTGGTGTCATACGCACATACTCGATTCACACATTCCCTGCAAAGCAAAGTTGTTTAATGTAGAGGTCTGTGTAAAATATGTAACATTAATACATTCAGGTGAATACATATTTAAAGAAACTTACTTGTTTTCCCCCTTTCCTCCAATCACATAGATTATTTCATCGTGGGACACTATTCCATGACCATACACCGGGTAGGGAAGAGGGTCTGACTCGGCCCATTTAAGAGACCTTTACAAACAGGGATGATTGAAGTACTTGTAAGATTCATGTTTAGATTATATGCTGAAATTGTGGCCATGTGGTGTCATTGAAATGTACTTACTGTCTGTCATAAACCATGACTGTATTCAGAATTTTCTCTCCTTCCTTCATTTCTCTCCCTCCAATCACAAAGATAGAGTTCTCGGCCTCACCCATCCCAAACAGGAAGCGGGGGGAGGGGATGGGAGGCATGCCCATCCAGTCGGAGCTTGCCGGATCAAACTGGTAAAAGTACCAATTACAAAGAATGTTAATGTATTTATATATTAACGATATGTTAAATCATGCATTTTCATATATTGGAACTAAGTGCTTATATTTTTCAATATATGAAAAGTGGCTTTCCTTATTTATTCAATGTTTTGTCATATATACTGCTGTCCTTCTGAAACCTTGTATCTCCATATTTCATATCTCATTTTTTTTGTCATAAATCATTATTATTAGTCACCCTTTATGTTTGTCACTGGGTTTTGCAAATATCTAAGGTAACCAATAAATAGTGCTAATTTAAATAGTGCTTGTAAATTTTGACAACACAGTATTTAATATATATTTTCCATTTCCTGAAAAACAGCGAATTGAGACATCAAAGGTTTTGAAGGACTGCAACGATATTAACTATGTTTTATCCCATATATTTTCAAATGTATATTAAAAGATGTCATATATTGATAGTTAATATATAAAAATATCTTTTCTTTTCTTTGTAAAGATATACTGCAATTTGTGTTAATGATTGAAAACAATATTAAAACTGTTTGGTGCAAAATAAACAGACAATTACATTAAAAATCAGTATTTAAACTGTTTACCGATCTTACCCGGATTATTATAATGTTAAACGTATAATAATCATTTATAATTTGATTTGTCAGGTAGGAAAATATAGTTTGACTTAACTATTTGGCTTCAACCCATGAAAAAATGTATATCTGCAACTGGAACTAACTCAAATTGAGATTGCTGCTTTAGGAACTTTAGTTTGCATAACCAGGAAAGAATATTTTCATATTCTTGCTGTGATTTTTCTTCCACAGGATACAGTTGAGTGGAGAGTTATTCTAGACAAGTGGTTCTCATACTTTGTAAGGCCCCTTTTGTGTACAGTGCACTGCTTTGCGCCACCCCCCCAAAAAAATATAATCTTAAACTTAGAATTTTAACTAAACCTAAAACATATTCAGTTATAGAATGCTCATACATAAATTCGTTTGGTTGGTGGTCTTATTTTCTAATGTTTGATTGCATAGCATCTATAACAAATTTCTATACATCATAAAATGCCACAAAATCTGTGGCCCCCCTGGATCCATCTCGGGGCCCCCAGTTTAAAAAACCCTGTTCTAAGCTGAAATGAATGCAATAGGCAAAGCCGTACCTGCCAAAAGTATAAATAAATCTGTTCGTCTTTGTTTTGCTCATCAAAAAACAGTCCACCTGCTACAAAGATCTGGTTTTCTTTTGTGACCAGGCTGCAGTGGTTTTTGGGGATTTGGGTGGAGACCGACGCCACATAACAATCATTTCCTGTTGGGTCATACGCCACAGACGCACTGTCACTTATTAAAAGGATCAAGTCTCTTAAAAACATCCCAAACCGCAGATTGTCATTGAGGAAACCAGGAAGTAGTTCCTCCTGCTCCTCTTCCTCATTCTTTTCTACCTCACCGCTCGTCTTGTCCTCGCTCATTTTGCTTTTGGTCTTGACTTCCGGAAGTTTCCCAGCGTGTGCGTCTTTAACCAGCTGCAGTTTCTTGGTGATCTCTGGGTGTGAGCGCAGCCACTCGTGTTGCTCCACGTTTTTGGCCAAGTAGCTCTGAGGAACCAGACGTAACCTCACGCAATCCAGCAGTCCCGGCAAGTCCTCCATCCGCGTCTCTCGGCCATGTCCCACCCATTTAATCAAAGCCTCGAACACATCCTGCTCTGTCTCCACGTTCAAAGAATCCGATGCCAAAACCGCCGCCAACTCGCTCGAGTTCAACTGCAGGAATTCGTCATCTCGAACGATGATTTGAAAGCGCTCGCATATAAAGTTCCGTGCCGATACGGCCAGCCGAGGGCAGTCCAACATGAGGCCTAGTCTAAAGATGGCCAAACAGTTACTCAAACTCAATCGCTTTTGTAAAAAAGAGACGCATACCGTGAAAATCGAAGGAATCTGCAACATGTTGGCCAGAGCAAAGATGTCCTGCACGTTTTGCTCCGTCACGTTGATGTTCGAGGTGTAGAGGTACTTCACGATCATGCCCATAACTCCAGGCTCCACGTCCTCCAATACGATTTCCCTTTGCTTGCTGTCTTCCACACCTGATTTGAAGAACGCCCTGAAGTAAGAGCTACAGGCGGCCAAAACCAGCCTGTGGCAGGGAAACTCCTTGTCCTTTACCTTCAAAATACAGTCCACCATCATATCACTCTCCAGAAGATCGTAGAGGCCGTCCTGTAACAGGGTCTGCTGGTACATGCGGGGCTCCTCCATGGGGTCTATGGGTAGAGCCATATTTCTGCTGTAGTGTCACTATGAAGGTAGTCCAGCGGTCTGATGTGCGACTAACACTTTAGTTCTCTGTTCAGCCGGGAAAGAGGAGGCAGTCGAACCAGTTCCGCTTTGCTGCCTGCCAGACTTTATCAGCTGTCTCAATACTTCAACCAAACTCCAGCTGAGGGCTATTTATAGACACTACACCTTCACAAAGATGTGGAATCCATACTTGTACATGTGAAATACAACCCCCCCACCCGTCCTGTGCAACAGCTGACGCTCTGCCTCATGGGAGACTGTCCCAGAACACCAGCCCTAAAGGTGAGATCACAGACTACTGCATACTTTCTTTTCAGCTTTGTGAATCACTCCTTTGGTTTGTTTTCTTGACAGATTTAGTAGTGAGAATAGGGCATTTGTGACCCTGCCGGTCTCATAATCTAATTTGGAGATATTGCGCATCAAAGTTTGAGTTCAGCCCTTAATTTCACTATGATTTAAATCTTTGACATGGGTCAGAGTTTGTGTAGCACTGTACATGGGTGCATAAAAAAGCTGATGAGAGCTTATGCCAATTCATATAAACACTGTATCAAAGAATGAAAAGGGCCTGACATCACTGATCTTGAATGTTCTCAAAGAGATGTATGCTTTTGTTGGAGTCCAAGTTTAATTTAGGAACTCTGTCATGAAGGCAAAACGTGTCAGAGACTCCATCAGCTCTGATGAGATGCTCTTTTATTAACTTTACCATTTCGCTGCTTAGCAAAAAGTTAAATATAACCAAATTGGGTGGTTTCAAGCATAAAGGTCACTAAAGTGGACAGCTAACTGTCGCATATTAAACGCATATTGACCGTATAGATCATCTTTTTTTATCTATTTTACATTCCCTATAAGAGCAATAAACAGAAAAAAGAAAAAATCCTGACTGATGTTGTCATAAATTCATGCATAAAAGTGTTAAATATGGAAAAGTTCTGGACTAAAGAGACATCCTAAACATTTAGAGAAGCACAATGATGGGGAGACCTTCACATTCGTTCATTTTTAACTTTAATGTACATCACAAATTCACTTAATAAACTTTGTGATCTTAAGTTTGTATTTAAATTAGCACATCATTTCATTTGCAGTCTGAACACATGCATGGATTACTTTTAAGCAGTGTTGGGTAAGTAACTCTGAAAAAGTAATTAATTACTAGTTACTAATTACATATTCAATAGTGTAATTAGATTACTGTGCAAATTACTCTCTCCAAAAAGTATTTACTTGTAACTAATTACTTTCTATATCCTGCATCAACCGTGATTAGAATTGATTCAAGGATAGACATGAAACGGCTTGTTTAATTCATTAAATAAATAAATAACTACATCAATTATTCTTATTAACTGACCAAAGTATACAAATGTGAGGAGGAGACATTAAAGCATACATTTTAAAGTTAGACTTATAATTTCTATGTCATTTCGACTATTGAATATATAACAGTATTTAGTTCAATTACATCAGAAGTAAATTACAGAAAAAATAAAAGTAATCCCTTACTTTACTTTTCAAGGGAAAAGTAATTAATGACAGTAACTAATTGCTTAGTAACTAGTTACACCCAACACTGCTTTTAAGAACACTTTGAATATTTGCCAGACGTATTTCAACTAAAACTACATTAAAACATTTTTAGTAATAAAATCCTTCCACTACTTTTTTTAAAACAACAAAGCACATGTATCTGCAATACCTATTATATATACCTACAACTGTCAAAAGCAGCCAATGAATGCAATACTGTTGACCAAACCTGTCAAATTTCAAACTAGCTGTTTAAAATCACAGCATCTCTTCTTACAGTACTGTTATTAAAACATTGTATATCCTCTGTGTTGAAGTCGAAGACCACAAGTAAACCATTTAGGTGAAGTAACTGTAAAGATTAACTGTCATCTAATCTCTACTCTGCTTTCTCCTTGTTTGTGTCCACAGGCTGGGCGGCAGCAGCATCTATCTGCGTGGTACTGGGAACTGTGGTGGTGGTGGTACTGGGTGCATTTGTGGGTGGAGGAACAGGGGCAGGTGGGGGGATTGGGTCTGGATCATCAATCAGAGCCTGACTTCTTTCCATTTCCTTAATCAACTGAATCAGGCAGTAGGTAACAAACATCACAGTGATGGTAGTGAAGGGAAAACCTGTCAATAACAAAACGGTGGTTTGATTTTAAGAAATGTATTTTGTTTTTAAAATAAAAATATAAATAAAATGTCACTTTAGATTTCATATAGCTTTATCCAAAATTTCTATTAAAAAATGTATTGTGATTTGTTAATGATTTATTCATTATTATATAAACATAATATTATATAAATATTATACAATTGTTTTTATATGAATTGTTTTAAAATGAAACATGTACTGTATAAATTGTGTTGCTGAGCTATATGCATTACCTTTAAGTAACAGTCTCTTAGCGACAAGCTTTGCAAAATCAAGACTGCTCAGGGCCAAAACGTTGTAGAGAACAATCGTCCAGAAGTTAAAGGTATTAAGCACACCCCTTATTCTGCGTGACATTGATTCAGATATTGCCATCTGTGGGTAAGAAAAAACAGTTCCGGATAAGATTTTGACCTAAAACAGTGCTCCTACAATTTCACCTTTAGCCACTAGAGGGAGCACTGATGTTTCATATACCAAAGAAGGGCACAGAAATAGATACATAACAAGATTAATTGCACTTTGCTGTACATATTAAAACTACTACAAGACTCATATAGATAATTTTTCTAGTGAAATACTGTATTTTTTACTTAATTACCTCGATAGAAACAAAGGGCTCCATGGTGAAGAACTTGGCAGTCCATAATTCAAAATTAAGGCCAAAGCAGTTTAGAAAAGCCCAGATGAAAACTACCCAGCTCGGGCCAAGCCAGACGGTGGCAACACCAAACGTGCACAGAGATGCGATGAGCTCATCCAAAACGTTATCATGTTTCCCTCCAAGATAGTTATAGACATATCTGTGGAGATGACAACATCAAGCGAACAATTCTAGTGTTTGATGCTTTGTTTCACAATAAATGTTTAAGAAATGATCAATCATACTTGCAGAGCCAGTCGTTGATTCCTCGATCAAAGTGTCTGTATACAAAAACAAAATGAAAAATATTTTTGTCAAAAAATTTGTTTTTTAAATGGGAAACCAATTTTAGACCAAAAAACAAAGGGTCCATCAAAGGGTCCTTCTTACGTCTCAGAGAACACATAAAGCATAGTGATGCATTTTGGCGGTCTGGGAGGGTCCAGATGATCCAGTCTTGACACTGTGTTTATCACCCCGAACATCACAGCTGCTTTCACCCAGTCATACACCAGAGTGAAGTAGGCCAGTCCGACTGTAATGAAACAGAGAAAGAGCTCATTTGGAATAAGTGTTTGTATACACTGTACATGTCATGTACACACAAACACATGCTTACTGAGTGCCCAGTCAGAGATGTGTTTGAGGAGCTTCATGTCACTAGGTATAGTCAGAAAGTACATGAAGTGAAAGATGATTGCAACTATAGTAATGACCGCCAGGTGCACCAGGGCTTGGATGGAGATATTCCACATCTCCCCTTCCTTCCTGGTTAGGTTTGGGTTATTGACCTGGTGAAGTCAAAGAGGAATGTTATACATTATGGTAGATATAAATCGGATACTTTCAGAGAGCAAACCCACCACAGAAGAGATTTCTTTAAATTTACAGCTTTTCCTATAATAAGATTAATGGGAGAACAAATAAAACTTGCTTAGGTCGCCAATGTCTCAGATATTTCTCCTAGAAAAGCCACAGAAATCTCACAAATTGAGTTTTTAGAGGATATCTCAACAATTATACGAACTGAGCTCAGATCTGTAAGTCAATATTATTGAAGATCTCAATATAAACTTAAACATTTCTTTTATTATTTTTAAGGCCCATAGTTTATTTTAACAGTCTCATTTGTTTCTGTTTTTATTATTTTAAGCTTAATATTTTAGTAGAAACATCTGAGACAAAGATAATCCCTAATATAAGCAAATGCATACAGTATAATGAAACACAACTGAGAACTCCAACAAATCTCCTGAACTATAAAAATGAAAAGAGGAAAAAAGGAAAAAAAAGACCTTTGGAAAGGAAGATAAAGAAATCCACAGATCAAATTGTAGTTAGAGACCTGAATGTAGAACTTGTCGAAGGTCATGATGGGCCCAAAGTAAAAGAAGGGAAGGTAAAAGTTGTACTTGAGAAGCTCCAGGATGCTGTAGTTTCCATCCTTCCTCTCACAGTTATCAAGAGCGAAGCTCATGCAGCGCATGATGGTGAACCCACAGCCACCGTAGAACAGGATAGGACGAAGCTCAAAAGAGCCGCTAACAAATCCTGCCTGCAAGATAGAAAATATCATTTACCTCTGTTTTTACCTCAAACCCCAAAGGAACACATCTGAACTAGCTTATAAAGGTCCTGCATGCAGGTACACTCTTAAAAAAAGGTACTTCAAAAGGTTCTTTGATGCCATAGAAGAACCTTTTGGTTCCATAAAGCAGTGGTTCTCAAACTGGGGACCGTGGCCCCCTGGGGGGCCCCAAGATGGATCCAGGGGGCCACAGATTTTGTTGCATTTTATGAAATATAGAAATTTATCATAGATTTTATGCAATCAAACATCAGAAAAATGACACCACCAACCAAAAGAATTGAGGTTCCAGCATTGTATAACTGAATGTTTTTGGTTTAATTAAAATTCGAAGTTTAAGATTATACGTCTTTATATGGGGGGCCGCAAAGCGATGCATTTAACACAAAGGGGGCCTTACAACGAAAAAGTTGGAGAACGACTGCCATAAAGAACCTTTAACATCTGAAGAACCTTTCTGTTTCAAAAAAAGTTCTTTGTGGCAAAACATGTAAAAAGTAAGAAAAAAGCAAGTTTGACTGAATGGTTCTTTGTGGAACCAAAAATAGTTCTTCGATGGCATCTCTGTGAAGAGCCTTTCAAGCACCTTTATTTTTAAGAGTGTATGTGTTTGACACAGTTGGAGCGAAACTCTATGTATGTCTTTCTTTTATATATAATATCGCAAATCGTTGTCTTTGTAAAGATGTACCTGCCAGGAAATGAAGGGCTCCATTTTAAAGGTGGCCAGTGTTGTGAGACCGGCCGCATAGCAGAGCCACCTGAGCTTAACCAGAGAGATGCTGTACAACAGCACACAGTGAGAGAGGATGAGAGTGAGGTACGCCCAGCCCATACTGGTGAAAACCGCCAGCATACCGTACGCCATGTAAACCACTGCTTTGTACTGTGGGACCGGAGAAAATGTGACGTCAGAAAGGTCAGCCAGATATCAGCAGAAATAATGCATGAAAGAATGTGGCGTTAAGAGGAACCTGAGGAGCCAGCATAGAGCAGATCTTGGCAAAGAGCACATGACCTGAGAGAGCAAAGATGATGTGCTCTCTGAACGTGGAGAACCACATCATCCATTCGATGTCAGCCGTATCCTGAAGGACAGAAGTCATAATTCCGTCAAGCTTTGGTTTGAAGTCATAGTGAATAGTGCAGAAAAGCAACACTCTGACAGGACGATGGTTTGGAAATATCTCACCATTTTTCTGCCAAAGTAGGACCATCCTGGCTGAACAGTGGTCTTGAAGGTTTTTCTGTTGGAATTCGCTGGATATGCAGTAGAGTCATTTAGTGCTCAGTTTTATTATGAAAAATGATTCAATAATAAGTCAAAATGAATCTTACTTTATTTCAGTGGATATCATTCAGAAGGAAAATGTTTGTGAAATTGCTGAAAATTTATTTTTGGGTGAACGATCCCTTTAGTGTATTCAGCATGTATTTGAGGATTTTTTTTACGGGTGTACAGTAATAAACACAGTGACCCACAATAATACCTCTCTCGCTCTCTGGGTGTTTGGTCTCTCATTCTTTGGTGTATAAATACTGAAACATGACCCCTTGTGCGTACTTTGCATAGCTTTCTGCAGCTTGCTGCTATCAGTGCTATCTTTTCCCTCATATACAGTACACAGGAGTAATAATTCTGTGCCTCACCAGGAATATATCCATTGTTCACAATGGCAAAAACGTGTTTAAGACGGACATTCCTGTGAAAAATGTATGGGAAATGTACAGTAGAGGGCTACGCAATGACACATTGACCTTAGAAGTTCATGTATACTTACAGCTGGACACATCAAATATCCATCTGGTAGTCCAGAGCATTGCCAAACACAGCACTACATTGTAAACGTAGAGCTCATACCTGGGAAGCGCTGCTTTGATTCCCATGGTGCACAGCACAACCTAAATAGAAAGTATTTGGGGGGAAAACACTTAAAATATAGTCAATCAGTGCTTAGGTTATGCTAAGGGTGTACAGTGGCCCAAGAAGTATTTGGGCATGCTGTCACATTATACATATTAAATGTCATTGTTTTAGATACAACATATAAAAAGTGGCATCTGCAAATAAATGATGCTGCAGTTTGCCGTTTTGTTATAATGCAAACACATGATTGATGTCCACATATTTGCAACTTTAGTAATTAGAAATCTATGGGGGGAAAAAGGATAGTAAACTGCATCAGACAATAATTCCATATACACGAAAGAATCATCATTGTAGATATTTTAATGACTTAATACTCAAACCAATTGGATCTCTCTAGAGTTTTCCACTGATTTGAATTCTATGCGCAGGAAACATCTACACTATGCTCCTATTTTTAACTGGGCTATTTTTTCTTGCACTCATTGTATCGACTGAAGCATCACACTTCTGTCACGTTTACATTACAGCTAAATCTTTCATCTTTGTCAATAACCTGATGATTATTTGATCTGCTTCTCTACCTTGAGAACAGGTAGTTTAAAGAAATGATCTAAATCTTCAATCTGGCCCGATTTGTCTTCATGGTTATTATTGTGGAATTGTATAATAGTTATACATATCGGGTCCTACAGAGCCACACAGGTAAAATATCAACGAGTCATGCTGGTAGATCAACTCTTTCTCTGATATCTGAATTGGTTGCATGTTAGTGGGTCATGCGCTACACATAGCTGCTTAAGAGCTCTTAGAAACACCTGTTGTACTAACCTTGAGTGCAGCAATGTCACTGTTACCCAAAAAGGCCGTTTGAATCAGTGAAAAATCCCCTTGAACTTAAAATAATCACAATAATGTAAAGAGATACAAAGACAGATGCATTAGTTATTCTTTGTCTAATCTTTTTAAGGCTGAGGGGCGTCAAACTGCCTGTGGGGCAGTTGCAGACAGTTAAAGGTGAATGACGGATGTATTTATATTCATTTGAAGCATAGGGGGCGGACCCATTGTGTTAAGATGTATCAATAGAAACAGGCTGGTACCCCCATTGGATGTGTTCTACACAACACTGTGTAACTTATGATATTAATGCAAATGTCATTCTTTTATTTACATTAAATAATTAAACATACCTTTAAATAGAAGTCATATAATATGGAATTTATAATTCTTTTATGCCACAATTTAAAATATAAATTTAAAGTACTGTACATTTCAAGCTTACCAGGGGAGACGTGCTCTGTCTGGTATAATGGTATTGTTTTTTTGTAAGAACACCTGTAACCAACCTGTTTTTAGAATATATGACAGAACAATTAGATGAGACCAATGACCAATTTATAAGATACAAATAAACAAAGGTCATATAGAGAAGACATGGAACTACAAACAAGAACAAGCTATTACTATTACATTTGCTCAGGAATATAAGCCACAGTAAATCATATTTTCATACACAAAGCATAGCTAATACAGATTGAATTGTTTACCTCAGTCGCTGCATTGTGCTATAGCAACCCAAAGGTCATGAGTTTGATTCCCAATTGGGCAATTCCAGCGTTATGGATGTGACATTTCCAGTCAAATTTGAAATATAAATTCTCAGAGGAAGTATTTATTACCAATATATTGAACCATCTGTTTATATTTTACTGAACCCCTGATGATAAGAGTCCAGACATTAGAAAAATGTCAGTCTTTGCACAAGTTTTCTATTTTAAAAGAGAGAAAAATGAATGTATTATGGATGGTGACAAAAAGGACGAACATTTCTTAGAGACAACATACTTTGTAGGATTTCTGTAAATGTGTAAACCAGAAGCAATCATATCCAACACATGGACCAAATTTGTATGTGCCCATTTATGAGGAATATGGATTGTTATGGATGTAACACTATGAAAACCACCAAATATTGTCATCTGATCAGTATGGCGAAAACCTTTGGTAAAAACTAGACTCTTTTAAGGCTGCAGATATTTGCACAGAATTGCCCAAATGCATAAAACAGCACTCTTTGCTCATAACAGACATCTATTTTATAGATGCTTAAATACAACTTTATTTATTTTAAGCAGCGAGATGTCTATCAACCACTAAGAAAAGCCCAGAGCTCAAGCATACATACGCGTAGCTCCTCAGCTGTTCCTGTCAGGGTCAAGACTGCTTTTGGAGGATCTAAGCCTGTAGTTGAACAACATTTAAATATACGCCTATCCTTTAAAAATGTAAAAGAACTTGAATTCTTACCTGGCATTACAAAATGACCTCTACTTTTAAATAAATACACAAAACAGACGCATAAAACAGGTTTGGATAATCTATTTTTTTGCAGGTTCTACGCCACCATGTGGTCAATATTCAACACAGTTTTAAACAGTTTTTTAACATCACTAGTGCTGTTTACTTGCTGAAAATATACACACTGAACACAAACTTATGGGCCCAGAAAGTGCTGGCTTGATTTATTGAACCATATGTGTTATTCATGTCTTACATGTATCAGCCCACATTCCGGAATGATAAAATCCTTTTACTAGTACATTAAAGTCATCCCTTTAGGTCCTTATACATAGATTCCTTGAGTTTTAAGGGTGAACTTCATTACAGTTGTTCCAGTAGCATGGAACAAAACATGTGCACAGATCCTATGAATGAAATGCAAAAATGTCCATGTCTGAAAGAGGCATACGTGACGGAGACACAGACGCTCTACTCCTCTGCCGTCTCCTTTTTGCTGGTTTCCTGACCCTCAAACACAGGGTACTTGCCTTCCACCTCCACCCACGTGATTGTACCGTTGGCCAGATCACGAACGATTTCTGGCAACTCGAGGACCTGGAATTACAAGTGTACGCATCAGCAAAACGTTCAGCATGGTTGTTTATGTAAATTAGATGAAGACTATTTAAAAATAAAGCTTTATGCACATATGAATTACCTCAGCCCTGATCTGTCTCATGGAATCACGGTCTCTCAGGGTGGCTGTGTGGGGTGTCTTGTTGATCGTGTCAAAATCGATGGTGATACCGAACGCCACGCCGATCTCATCTGTTCTGGCATAGCGCCTTCCGATAGATCCTGAAGAATCATCCACCTTGTGAGAGACGCTATTCCTTGTCAGAGCTTCGGCTGTAGAGCAAAGCGATGCGTTAATGTTTTACACAATGTTAATACAATCTCATTGTTCGAACACTGTTAATAATCATGTTACTCACATAATTCTCGAACAAATGGCACGAATTCCTGATTTTGGCTTAGTGGAAGGACAGAGCATTTGTAGGGTGCCACAGTGGCAGGGAAGCTGAAAAACTGAGAAACAGAATTAGTAAAAATAAAAACACAACCATAAAATTGTTGTAAAATAATGTAATAATTATTATATTAGAACGCATTGTTTTTACCGTTCTTTGTTCGTCACCCTCTCTGATGCGGAATGTGTGCTCGAAGATGGAGTACATGATTCTCCCGATGCCAAATGAGGGTTCGATCACATTAGGAACAACCTCTTCAACTGTGGGAGCATAAAACTTTGTAAACATTTTATTCTAAAGTGAATTAAAGGGATAGTTTACCCAAAAATGAAATTCTGTCCCTCTTGTCATGTCAAACCTGTATGACTTTCTTTCTTCTGAAGAACACAAAAGAACATATCTGGAAGAATGTTGGTAACAAAACAACAGCGGTACACATTGACTTGCATTGGTTTTGTGTCCATACAATAGAAGTGAATGGGTACCGCTATTGTTCGGTTACCAACATTCTTCAAAATATCTTCTTTTGTGTTCTGCACAAGAAAGTCATACGGGTTTTAAATGACAAGAGGGTGAGTAAATGATCACAGAATTTTCATTTTTGGACGAACTATCACTTTAAGTTCAAACATGTTGTTTTTATGCTGACAGGAAGTCAGTATTGTGCATCTCACCGTGCAGGGTCTTCTGGAACCTCTTCACGTTCACCATGTCCTTGGTGAGTTTGAAAGTCTTGCCCTCAGTCTCAATGGTGAACTCACTGAGGCGATATCAAAGAAACCAGTAAATGGAAAGATGAATTGTTCATTTTTTAATTCCCCCAAAGATACAATAGATTTTCATGTACAATCTGCTAGTACCAATATGAATGGATTGCAAACAGCAATGTGCAGGTGTGGGTATAGATAAAGTTGACATTTACCCATTCTCATTGAGAAGTTTCTCCTGCTCTGTGATAAAGCATTCATCACAGACGGCAAGGTACTCCATTGCAATCTTGGCATCCTTCTTGTACGCTTTGCCAATGGCTCCTTTGTTTGGCTCGAACTGAACAACGTTTACGACTTTGTGTGAAACAGTTAAGGAAGGTACGAACAATGTAATCTCTAAACGCAAGAACTATAAGCAACATTGGTGCAAAAAGTGGTCAAGAAATGGAAGGATATGGGTTCCTTTAAGGGTTTCTCAGCAACCAGAGGGACTTTGGTGGCCCGTGCATGGCACAAAAGATCATAACACGAGCGATCAGCACAGCCTACGATCTCAATCCATCCCTGAAACACAGAATAAAACAAATGAAACACAAATGAAAACCTGGTCAAGTCTGGTCAGAATGCTGGGGAAGATCTACAAACAAAGCTAAACTTACATAAGAGGTTTTGGTCTCAGCATCCCAGCAGTCGCAGGCATAGTGGGCCATCTCATTATCCATATGCTGACGGAAACGAAGCTTGTCCTTTGCCACGCCCACTTTGACCAGATAAAGGTAGATCCTTCCAATAAAGTAGCCCAAGACGGAGTTGTTAATAATTCCCTATAAAATACAAAGCACTCTTAGTACAACTGCGATTCACATTCAGTCAATGAACAGAATTAACAGAAGGCCTTTCCTGACCTGCTCCACTGCGTCTCCCAGTCTCATTATGTGGGCGGACTGCCCACTGGTTTGTGCTTTGGAAGAGTAAAGTATGATATCCAAATCGGCAACGTTGGAGAACTTGGAATGAACCTTTTCATTCGGGTCTACAAAGTGCTCAATCTCAGCCATTGTAAACTCTCTAAACAAGACAAACGTCACATTAATACTTCACTGATAATCCTGAAAAAAAAAACCCTCAAATTTCTAAAAAGGGGTTGTTTATAATCACACCTGACACGAATTAAACCAGAGCGAGGAGAGATTTCGTTTCGGAAGGAGTTTCCGATCTGGGCCGCAGCAAATGGCAGCTTCCCCTGGTTGAATTCTAAGAGACGTTTGAAGTTGAGGAAGATTCCCTGAGCAGTTTCTGGCCTTAGATATCTGGACACATCATACAAACCAAATCAACTCTAGGGTATCATACATCTTCAGGTATTTTACAATATTGATGACCAAAATCAGAGAGGGGGCATCAAAACGTACCCTGGCATGTTACCGCCGGGCCCGATGGATGTTTGGAACATAAGGTTGAATGAGATGGGAGGCGTTAGATCATTTCCTGTAATGGGAGACTTGACGTTGTATTGCACAAACAAATCTGCCAACTCCTGCTGAGTGTAGTTATCCATCTGAGGAAAAAAGCACAAAAGAAGGAGTATTACACCTATATTCCTACAGCATGAGTTCAACATTGCTTTCTTTAATGAGAAATATCTTTAAGATATATGATGTACCTGAGTTATTACACTGTCCATCTCACTTTTCTTTTCTGCCGAACATTTCTTGTCACTCATTAATTTCTGTAGATGAGCTAAGACATAAAAACAAACATCATAAACAAAGTTTTCACTTTTAAACAGGGATTCACCTGAATATATAGCAAACGAAGAAAGCCATTTAAAACAAAAATATGCAAACATTACTGTTTAGCCAACTTTCCATTTATTAATGATGTCTGTCACTAGATCAAATTGTGACCAAACCTGTCAAATAAACCTGGCCAGCAGGTTTCTTCACCACCAGTGACTATCTCATCACACATAACTTGTTGTCAGCTGCAAAATATTCCTAGGAATGTTTTGGTAAACATGATGTTCAGCACAAAAGCAATGCTTAACAGATCCAAGTCATAATGCAACTTGTCAAAGGGGTTTAAAAACCACAATAGTTATTTGTCTGTTTTCCTGATAAACCTTTTTTGATTCTTCAATGTTTTCCCTCAGAACACCAACAGAGGCTGCACGGATGAGTCGGTTCACTCAAACATGAAGCCCACCTGAGCCAGGATCTCCCATATCAATCAACACATACTAGAAAAAAACCTTTCTAAACAAAAAAAAAACAAAGATGTACCTTTAAGGAGATGGTCAGCTCGGAAACACTCTCCATTTTTCACATCCTTAACCATGTAGTCTGCAAATTTATCCACATGCCCTGATGTCCTTCAATGGAACACGCGAAAGAATAAATGAAAGCTTCTCAAGAGACGGGGACCGTCTGATGAACTAATGCACTTTTAAAAGGCCAAACATAAAGAAAAACACTCACTTCAGAACAGGTTCTGGTGTGAGCATGGTGCAGTCGATCTCCAAAATCTGCTCCTCCTGGATGAAGTGTTGTCTCCAGACCTGCAGAATGTTGTTCTTCAGAGCGCAACCCACGGGGCCGAAATCATACAGACCACTCACGCCTTTAACAGACACAAATGAATGTTTCGTTTACAATCCTAAAGCAATCATATTTACAATTCTGCCGAAGCTGTAAGATAAACGGTTTCTAAATAAAATCAATGTTTTACAGTCATTCGTTATTGTAAACCCAAAAAACAAACCTCCATAAATGGCAAATGCTTGATCATAAAAGAACCGCCTTTTCAGAGTGTCTTCCATCTTTGTTCTGTCCACAATGTCATCTTTGGGCTGTAAGGAAAGCTCCTGCAAAACAGAGAAAAGTGTGGCGTGTTACGACACGTATTTCTTCAAGCTAACAGTCAAAGATACACACATTTAATTAAATACATGTCATCTCTATGGAATTTCATTGAATACTATAAAATCTTTCAACTGCATATAACAATTCTGCTCACCCTGGCCTCAAGGATTCTCTTGCGAGCTTTGAGTTCTGCCACAGCCTTGGAGACATCGACATCAGGAGCATTTTCTGCCTTCAACTGACGCACAAGTTCACCCTATGAAATGAAATATAAACAACCATCATTAAACTCATTTAGCTCAATTGGTAGAGCATTCCATTGGACATGCATTGCTATAAACACATTTTAATAAATACATCTTGAAAGCAATTTAAGTCGCTTTAAAGATCAATAGGCAACATTCTGTAAGTGTTATGCAAGACAGCATTTTTGGCCATCATAGACACATTCACAATGACGCTGTCTAGGCAGTTTGCAGTGTGTTGTGACATCGCGTTTCAGAAACTAGAATCAGGGCTGAACTGCGACGAATGAATCTCAGAGGTTTCGTTTTGTTTTGGCTCAAACACCGTTGTGTGTGTGGTTGCGTTTCACTCCACCCTCGGTCAGTCTGTGTCAGACTGGCTCATATTGAACGTGGCACTGACAAGACTCAAGCTGAATCATGCAACAGTATAAACACTAAATAAAACCAGTACACTATTCTGCTCTTCCTGAAATATCACTTTTGCCACGACACTTAACAAGAACACATTTTTTATATAATTTGGGATGCATTAGAATAATGAATCAAGGCCATCGTCATGTTTAAATGGCGAATGTGCGTTTAATGAAACAACATAATAGTTGTTTTCATAGTCGTATTACCTGCTCCTTCACTGCCAGCCTCAAAGGAGCCAAAATCTCTTCAATATTGCCATCCATATTCTGCCCGTCAGATATCTCCAGCCACAAGCGTGTCTTTTTCTTCTTACACAAGCAAGTCGACAGCGAGATCGGTCTGACCGGAGGAGAAACCCACAGACGTATCGGACTGGATCTAGTCTTCGGAACCAAGCGGACGGTGAGGGTCTGTGTTCCGGTCCTGAGGAGAAGTGCTGATGTTAGGCTCCGCAGAGACAGCATGGACCGAAAGGAGGAGCACCGAATCGCGGAACAGAATGATGAAATCCTCAGAAAAGAGTAAGGGAGGCCACGGTTTCAGGCCAACACTTTCGTCATTTTTAAGGTGAGTGGTGTTTATTAGTAATGGCAGATTCGCTACTCTTGTACTTAATTTTTTCGCTAATTATTGTCCTGTAACTAACATTGTTACCGATTTTAATGACAAGCACCGTTTCCTGTTCATTTTATTGCACTAAACGAAGGTTCAATATTATTTCAATATAAATCATTTTTTAAAAAGTTGCAATTTTAGGCACTTGTTTAGTTCTGTAAAAAAATCTAAGAAATATATGTTGCAATAATATCAGAAATATAATTTTAATCTAGTGTTTAAATGGCAAATAACATTGGATTGAATTCAGATAACATTTTCCTTTGGTGCAGTACAGGAATATACAAATTTCCCTGTAGCTAATACACCAAATCTAATACACCAGCTAATACACCAAATTATGAATTATGTAACCATCAAGATCTGAGTAGATCAGCATATTAGTATTAACAGTGTTATGAGTTATATGATTTAAAGTTATTAATCATTGTGAGGTAAGAGTGTCAAGACGTTAAGTGAGACCAAAAATCGTACAAGCAAAATCCAATAATGAGAGACATAAAATATTGTTCATGATGAACCTTTCCAATCATTATTTTCTCTTATACGGAAACACGGTACACTTCGATTGTAAATGCACATTTTTGCTTTAATCATTTCCTGTTGTCCTTTTTCAATGTCAAGTGTAATTTCCCAAGGTTAGTTTGAAAACTGCACATCTCGTAAGGGTCCAGTTCATAATAGCAAAAGTGTTACAGCATTCATTCCAGAATAAAATGATCGATAACATGTTTTGATCATTTGTGACAACTGTTTAGTAATACGAGTAATTTACTTGGATTTTGCAAATGTTGTTGCAGTGATAAGTCTTTCACACATTAAGGATCCATTAGAGCATAATTAGATAAGATAATTGCTCTCTTATGATTATATAAATCACCTCCTCCAATACTTGTACCTACTGAATGAATAATTTATGCTGTATTGTTCATTAGTAAGTCATATAGATAAAAGCATTTGCTAAATAAATGACAATTAAGCGTTTGTCCACAATCCTCCATAAGCACATGTAACATGGTAAAAGAATAAGTTGAGGATATGATGCAATATGAGTAACGGGGAAACACTAGATGGTGCTCTTAGTACAGCGTAAACAACGAGCAATTACTAAATTAACAATTTACGACTCCGCCACAGGGTGTCACTATTGGCATACTTATAGTAATAATTTAAACGCACTGTAAATTCAGTGAAAAAGTAGATTAAAATAAAACGTAGATTTATTCTGCAGGTAGTACCACAAGGTAAGAATATACACATGTCTACATTACACCTTTTTCTATATACATTTTATTAAAAGTTTATATTATGATTATTATTATAATTAGTCTAGTTGTATTACAAATGCTTGTTCAAATTATTATTTTGAATAGACCTTTTTCTTTTTTTGAGAGGTAGACAGTTTTACACGGTTTTAGTTTAGTTTAGTTTTTTTTAGTTTAGTTTTAAGGCCCATGTTTGTAACTTACACAGGTCAACAAGCAAATATGTTATTTGTGTGAAAAACCGTTTGATGGACTGTAAAATTAGTTGAAGTGAAGACTGTGTCACGTGGACATCTCTTATTAAACATTGAGATCAAACACCCACCTTCATAAAATATTTAGTAGCTCTCCCACCTCTCCCCCCCTCTCTCTCTCTCTCTCGCTGTCTCATTAAAACGTTTCTGAAATCTCAGGAAATTCTCTATAAACAGCAAAATCCTTTCATGTAATAGGTGGGAATGGAAACCATAAAATAATCCGAAAAGTGGGGTTTTTCGTATAAATCTGTCATCTCAAAATTATATATAATGTTGTGTTTTCATATTGGAGAAATGTAGCTTTGTGATTTGCATTAGATTTACTCGCAAAAAATGTACCAATGGTAGAGTGTCCTAATAATACTAAATCAATTTGAGATCCATCAAACAATACTTTCAGAAGCGTCTAGTATAACATTGGAGATACTATTTTGTAACCACAGCTGGTATTTTAGCAGGAAGAATTTCTGAAATGAGTTTTTTCACACGGTCACCCGGCGCGCGCCCGCTCTCTCACACACGCACAGCGGGAGAGAGAAAGGGCGACAGCAGATCACAGTCTTTGTTATTACACTCTCAGTCACTGATGATCACAGACCTCAGATCTCATGAGAGCTGAAATGTCGCCGATTCCCACTTTTTGACAGGAGTATGTCAACGCTGTTCACGTTCATCGCTGTACGATCGTGTGTGTTGTATTTTTATTTGTATGCGGGTGGTGTAATATCGCGCTGCGCTGTATGGTGCGTCTGCCATCTGGACTATCGCCGCTAGCTCGCTAGCAGAAGGCTAGCTGAAAATAAAAAAAATAAGTGACTGAGGAGGAATTAAATCCCGTTTCCATGGACAACACGTCCATTATTACCCAGGTAGCAAATCCAAAGGAGGAAGAGATCCTTTCTTCTTGCCAAGAAAAAGGTGAGGTGATTCGCGTTGTTTTTTTTGACAGGATGTTGGATGTTTTTGTTTTGACAGGGAATCACTGCGGCTCTGTGCGGATGCTCTTATGATTTCATTAATCCATACAATATTAAAGGCGAATTAATATTTTTACATCAAAATATTGTGTAACATAATTTAAATAAATCATATTTGATATTATACATTACATTAACATGAGTAAATGTAGTATTTTTTATTCATATAAAATTGTCATTAATGTTATTAATATTACGGTTTTATTTTTCTTCTTATATAATTAAAAAAAAACTTCACCTAGTTATGCTGTGGCTTTTGAAAATCTCAAAACGTGTTTCCTGTCTGCTGCCTTGTGTGCAGGATTTTAATCAACAATGTTGGGCATGAACACACTCCTTTACAGTTGTTATTGTCAGAGCAAATAATGTTAATGCTTGTGCTGGATCTCAGATATACAGTAAGCAGATCACAATGCCAAATCCTAAACTCTGTAAATTGCCATTGCCATACCGTTTTGGTTTAGTAGCACTTTAAATGTTCCGATACTTGCTACTGTATAAGAGCAATTCTATAGTAGTAATGAAATACTGAATGTAATTTACCACTGCTTTGTGTCTGTATTTCATGCGTTGTGTCAAGTCATGTTTGATATTACCGTATGTGGCATTCCAAGTTTTTGTCTCCAAAGAAAGCTTTTATGTAATGTATATAACTGTTTACGGAAGAAATTTACAGTAGCTTTGTTATGTTGGAGGTCTCTGGATTAACTGAGATTCTTAGTGGACCCCCGCTGTCTGTAAAACTTGAAGAAAACAGCCCTGGGGCTTAAAAGAGTTACTGTTTCAAATTGTTACTTACTATCATTAAAATTATAGGGTGGATTCACTGTAGTCAGTGTTTTTAATCATATTCCATTTTTTAATGTATATTTTTATAGTAGAGTAATTAAGGTTAACTGTACAGTGTTCCAACTTCCGTGAATTTTGCCAAAATGTTACCCCTATTGTATAAAGGTTAAAATGGTAGGATAGCTTAAAACAGTTGATATCCAATTCTAATGTAATTCCATAGCACATTATTTAGTAGCGAGAGAACCAACCTCCTAAAATCTTATCAGTGGGTTTTTGTAATTGCCTTTTGAATAGTTCTTCTCAGTGGAGATTTCAGTCCCGCAAGGGTCTTGTACTTGCTTAAGTCAATATAATACATATGTAAAATAAAGGATTAACCTAAACCATCATTTTTGTGTTGCTTTTAGGCGCGGATAACTGATATATTTACTCATATATTAACTGATATGATTTATTTATATTTTTTAAATATATTTACACAAAATATTACAACCACTTTAGAGCATAAACAGATGGTAGTCCACACGTTGTGGGGGTTTGAGTCTGTCTTTGGGACATTAAAACCCCATTCACACAGACCGCTGATTAGGGCTGCTCGATAATGACAAAAATCATTATCACGATTATTTTGGCCAATATTGAGATCCCGATTATTTAACACGATTACTCATTAACTTTTAAAACAACATAGAAAATAAATAACTTTGCTTTTAAACTGTGAATTCAACTGAAAAATAAATGTAAAGAAATAGCACAGCTGAACCACTGTAAGGAAAGGGGTGCCCTGTGGATTTATACCACGAGAAAAGAGAGGATTCTTGCAAAATGGAATGTGGCACAATAATCGTTTTACCTCGATTATTTTGTTTTTGTAATTGTTGAAGACAAAATTGACGATTACAATTAATTTTCGATTAATTGCAGAGCCCTACCGCTGATCCCAGAAAATTCCCCCAAAAATACCATAAAATTGCCAGAGTGCCTTTTGTGTGAACGCAAACGCATCCCGGATTGATCCTAAAAGTGATTCCGGAAAGGGGACCTATAACATTAACGAGATCAGTCCCGGAAAGCGCCCTGTGTGAACAAAAGGCAGAAACAATGCCGTAAAAGCCATGTACTGATGATAAGCATAAATCGTAAATAATTTGGCTAAAAACAAATATAGCCTAAGTGAGTAATTTATGTTCGTTAGTTGATTGACAACTAAAAAATAGGCTACCATTCGTCTTAACCTGAATCACGGATGAATGCAAGAGTCATAATCACCAAACTTAAGGTCAAATGCGAGAATAGTGTTGTCTGCTTCTAAACGCAGTTTAAACTTGAAATTACTTCGATCAAAACTATTAACACGCAAATACACAGCGCTTAAATAAACTTGATTGCTCACCAACCTTTAACAGGCTGTGTACACATGTGACACTAAATAAAGGAATAATAACAAATTGCGCTATTTAGCCACCTAAAAACACCGCAAAGAAACATCCTTCACTGTGATCAGCCCTATTTTCACGACTAAAGAAATGCACACAACATTACATTGCAGTATATTACGTCACGTGTCTTTACGGGATCTTCACGAGATGTGTGTGAACGCATGCACAGATTCCAGAAAATCACTGGCAGTGTGAATGAACAAAATCAAAAGATCCCGGGAAAGATTCCTGGACACATTTTCCGTGTATTTTCCAGGATCTCTGTATGAAAAGGGCTGGATTAGTTACTCAAGATACGAGCAGTCTGCCAGAAAGGCTCACATGGCAGAGGAATCCCTCATGTCCTGAAGAGCCGCTCAACATGCTCTTCGATGCCACTGTGATGTCATAACACCAAGCTGTTTCTGCAATCCTCTATTTTGGATTCAGTGATGCGATACCCCTTGACTCCAGAGAATAAGTGCATTTCTCTGTTTGTCAGCCAGGCGTATTTAGTTTTTTCGATGGATTGGCAAAGCGGGGGGCCCTAAATTAATCTTAATTTATATAGTGCTATGTTTCAAGAGCAGGAAAAATAGACACACAAATCAAGCCCTGACTGCCACCTCTTATCGGTGAAAATGGAACCCCGTGACAACATTAGGAATATTACATTAATTACTTAAACGTATTTTACAGTGATTGATGATTTGAAATAACAATATTTAACTTTGAATAATATATTGGTCTGTATAGTGGAGCAAACCCAACAAGATTACCTTGGGCCAGGAATTCCCACCTCTGTTATATTCTGTTCGGATTCTCAGAGCCTTCTGTGAGATTACATTTGAAAGAATCTCATTTAAAGATGTCTCTTATCCGCAGCTAAATTACATAATCAAGCGTATCTTTTAAGGTTTGTCAGGCAGAAACACAACCTCCCCTCTCCAAAATGAAACGTTGCGCACCGGTCCCCACATGTGGAGAAAAGCCATCCTAACACAGTGCTTTGGGTTTCAGCCACACTTTCTGAATATTTCAAAGGCAGATGAGGCTATTTTCAGCAACCTATCGGTTTCATCGTAAACAAAGAAGCATCTAACAAATGCAAGTCGTGTTTCGAGTGCGGTGCTGGCGTTGGTGCTTATGGATGTAACCTTATGCATTACGGATGGAGTTTAATGAAGTTGGCATCGGCATCTCATTGCTTGGGGATTCGAGACAAACTCTTGTCAAGGGTGCCACGGCTGATAGAGTGGATCTGTAGACGACCAGACGAATGAGGTCATATACAGCCGAGACTTTTGGGGGTTTCTAAAAGCTTTTTGGTCAGTTAGTGTTAGGTGGCCTCCTTGACACTTTATTTAGTGTCATTGCACAGTCTCGTTCCAGTCAGCCTTGCATGCTGAATTCAGTCGGGTCTACAATCTTTTTTTTTTTGGTTAATGAGTGAGCACCAGATTGTGTATTGAAGGTCTGCTGATAATTCTGGATTATCGTCCACACGTTTGTTTGCAGATCATGAAAAAACTTGGATCTCAGGCAATCAATCTGTGGTTGGTGTCCAGTTTGTTTGGTTTAGCCGCTTGTTTCAAAAGTCAAATATTATGACATCATGACATCATGGGGGAATGTTGTTTTATGCCCTTTTGTGTATCCGAATCATTGTGTGGCATAGATTCATTTAGCTGCACATGTTGTTTAACACTGAGCTGGCCACATCATTGAATTGCATTGAGGAGACATTTTATGAAGATGCCTCTGGCTTCCCCATCATCCTTTGCTTTCTTTAAATATCCTATTGGAACATGACATGTGTTAATAGAATTCAGAAGGATGAGATTCCCCAGCACTTGAAGAGAATCCCGAGGCAGTCCTCATGGGATATGATTGAATTGAATCGAACACACTGCAGTGCTTTATGCTTTGGTGTAGCGTTGCAGTCAAACTGACCAGTTTGCTCTAATACCTCTTAACTTTGTCAGGTATCATTGATTGAGCCGTTTACCTTAATCAGATTAGGAAGTGATTGTTCATGGATGTTTATCCCTGTGTAGTTTACACTGACTACCAGTTAGAAGCTGCCTGGCACAAGATCCACTAATACTATACTATACTACAATATTAAAGATGTGCCTCATAGCAAAAGGACCGTACAGATGCTTAATCTTATTTAAATCCCTGTCATTCTTTTTATTAAAAATATGCATACTTTCTAATGTAAATTCAGTTCAGTGTGCCATATTCACAAACCTCGGCGGTGTTTGCCTGACAATTACCTTTATAATACTATTATCACCCGCAGAAAGCAGATTTTTATTAGAAACAGATGCTTGCGTACGTTTTGTATAGATCATGGCAGAAGTAATTTATAACCAGGCATTTATCCAGACATGCGGTGGGGTTGAGAATAGTTTTATAGCTTTTTAATGAACCGATTAAGGTGCCCGAGTCATACTGGTGGAGGTGATGTACAGTTCCAGTATAAGATGCTTGTATCATTATGTGGAAGCGAAGCGATGCTCTACAGTCCCTGCAAGACAGATTGTGCTTGCCTGAAGTGTGGAATACATCCTACTAGTATTAATAACTATTACCATTGTGTTCTGTTACCTGTTTTGTGCTAAAACAACACAGATGATTCATGCAAATAACTGCCACTAAATGGCTAGTGCATTCTTTCAGAGTATGCTTAGACGGAAGCTTTTCTATTGGCTGTAGCAATGGGGAATCGAGTTTAATATGATGGACAGCTGGCAATATCAGTCTGTGCCTATTAGGAACACTGAGGCCGTGGGTGAACCTGATTGAAGAGGATTTGCCAGACGTGTGGTGCATTTTAAACCCATTCTTCAAAGTCTCCAGTGTGACTCAGTCTGAGCTGTACGGTTTTAGCAATATTATTTAATATTTCAGATTTAGAATTCAGATTTCTCAGTGCCTGAAAAGGGGTCAATGCAAGTCCACTATTAAAAGCAAATTACTCTGATACTACCAGAGTTATCATAATTTTGTTTTTAGTTTTATTGTAATTTTATTATTATTTGGGTAGTTGACAAATAAATGGTGTCCTATGGTGTGACAGCAAAAAATAGAAAACAAACTGTTAATAATATATTATTTTATATTATTTATATTTATGATAGAAAATTGAATAAGATAGACTTATCTTCATTGTTAGTTTTTATTCTAAATTTTTGCTATGACTCACTATAGGACACGTGTACGGTTTATTTGTGACCCTGGGGGCATATTACAGAAAGATCATAATTTGAAAATCTTATCCTATCTGTTTGGTAACCATGGTAATTTGAGATAGGACCTTATTTAAGACAAAAGCTATTACAGAACAGCACTTCCTACGTGCATAATCTTATTTTAACTACATATAGGAAAGGGGTATTACAGAAGTGACTTAACTTTAGGACGACCCCACAGCTGTTCTAACTTCAAAATTATTTAAAGACTAAAAGAAAAAACGCCCACAGTTGCGCTGTCCAACAATGGCATTACATTGATTAATAATTGAAAATGAAGAACGGAGAAGTTTCTATTTCCGTGGCACTAAAATTAAAAGCTCGCCGATTTTGTTTTTCCATTTTGTTTACCTCATCAGCAGCTCGGGCAGTGTTGGTTGCTTGGTAACAGACCTGAAAGTGGATTGCCGAGCTTGATGGTACAATTTAAGATTTCCTAACTAGAGATAAGATACGATTTTGTAACGTAGGATAGGAATCCCAAATCAAGTTAAGATTTGCTTCTGTAATACAAAATTCCTAATTCAACGTATCATAACTTAAATTAAGAACTAAGATAAGAAACTTTCTGTACTATGCCCCCGGACAACAAAACATGTCTTATGTTTAAATCTTTCACCCGAAAGCTGAATAAATAAGCTTTCCATTGATGTCTTGTTTATTAGGATTGGACAATGTTTGGCTGAGATACAACTATTTAAAACTCTGGAATGGAGGTGTCAAAACATTTTAAATATTGAGAAATCGCCTTGGAAGTTGTTCATCAGAGGCGCTGTGGCAGGCCGTTGATTAGTAGAAACAGGTTTGTTTTAATGCTCTCTACTGGCTTACCGCTGTAATGACGTTGTTCAGTGTAGATGAAATTCTAAGCTTTACAAAGATACCAAACTTGAGTGGGTAATTCCCAAATAGTGGGCAGCAACGAGCCAAGATTGTAGGCCTGTTTCTGGCCATTTTTGTTAGCAATTTTGCTGCATCCACTCACAAAAATAAAGTTTTGTTATATTTACGGTAGGAAATTTACAAAATATCTTCATTGAACGTGATCTTTACTTGCATTATAACCTAATGATTTTTGGCATAAAAGAAAAATCGATCGTTTTGTTGGCTATTGCCACAAATATTCCCGTGCTACTCTGTGGTCCAGGGTTTCAATTGGTCAACTATCCATTTTGAGTATTTACTTTCATCTTTGTTTTAATTTAATATTTAGCAATTTTGCTATGTGATTTGTCATTTTATCTCATTTTATATTACTATCTAAATCAAATTCTTTATTTCAGTTTTAATTTTAGTTTAGTTTTAATTTTTTGTCAGTAATTGTAGTGCCTTGTAGAGCATGAATATGTTGCTAAAGCAATCTTGAAGACTTTCAGGTCAAGGTGTTAAGAATTGGCCGCTCTGGGAGCCTGCTGGAAATGTGTACTAGTCATCAGGCCCACCCTTGATATCTAAATTCAAACCAAAGCTCTCTTTGAAGGCAGGCTTCTAAAGGCCGTCTTCCTCTCTTTAATTGTTAATGTTATCTCGTAAGACTTAATCACGGATGCTCCTGTGGATTTGTGGATTCTGGAAGGCTGACAGAGGTGTTGAAAGGATGGCGAGGATATTGAATAGTCTTGGCGATCTGGACAGCCAGTCTATCAGGGTCAGATAGAGTGGGTGGACTTCTTTTCCACTTGTGAAATGATACCTACTGGCACGCTCCTGTGTTCATATCTGAATGTTGCTGGGTGTGTGTGTGTGTGTTACGTAAGTGTGAATTACAGTGTGTGTCGGCCTCGGGCTTTCTTTATTTAGCACCTCAGGAGACTTATAAATTTGCGTTCGTTTGAGTATTATGTTTGTGTGCAGTTTATGCATGGGATCACTTGTGTTTTGGTTTAGCTTTGGAAACACTAATACAGTAGACATTCCTTTTCCCCAGTCCCAGCATCAGGGTATGCCAGCTTTTCTCTGTGGGAAGTCAGCGGTCCCCTGAGCTCTGAGCGCTTCTCTTTGTCAATATTTCAATATTTGACAATAGCTCGGCGTGAAGCTCGCTCCATAAGCTGAGGGTTAATAGTGTCTTAAAAACAGGAGGAACACAACGACAGTGAAGCAGGCTGGGACATGACCAAAACATGTTCTGATGATACAGTATACTGTAGATGATTTGTAAAGCACAACTGCCTTTTGCATAGGATGACTTAAATGGAAAATAAGCGGTGAATGTAAGATGATCACTGTTATTAAAGGGATAGGTCACCCCAAATAAAAAATTGTCATCGTTTGTTCACCCTCATCATTCAAAATCTGCGAGTCTTTCTTATGTGGAACGTACAGAAAAGATTTTTTGATAAATGTTTCAGTGGTTTTGTGCATACAATGGAAGTCAATGGGGCCAGTGTTGTTTGGTTACCAACGTTCTTCAAATTCTCTTCTTCTGTGTTCTGCAGAAGTAAATAATGATAACATTTTCATTTTTAGGTGAACTATGCCTTTAATGCTCCTTCGTATGGTAAGGGTTCAAGACAAACTCGTAACCGTGTGTATTTAAAACAGTACCATTCTCTATTAAATGAAGTGGTGGTGTGCCTGTGGAGGCTTTAAAGTGAAGGGTGAACTACATTTAATGCTGAGCGTTTCTCCTGAGAGGTGTAAAGTGGAGCAGTAATGCCAAACATTTATATTTGCACAATAGCCCTGCTTTTAGCCCTCTGCAAGCACTCCACTGACCTGCAGTTGACCACTGCCTTATGACTGACATTCTCTGACTTCTGTGTATTTAGATGAGACAATCTATATTCTAGCCGTGGGAAACCCACCTGTCAGTACAAACTATTTTGTTTGCATTAAAATCAACTTACAGGCACACGTCTTTGTTGCCAACATGGCCTTTTCGTAACAGCCCCGAGGGAATGCACCTGAATCTCTCTCTGCAGTGTCACAATCATCCAGACACGGATACAGAATGAAAAAAACATATTGTGTACAGACTTGTTACATCTGCTTTCATGCACTCAAACCTCATTTTCCCCAGACTTTCTCATCACAAAAACTAGACTTTCTTGCATCGAAAAAATCTCGGCATTCATTTTCAGTTTAAAATATTAAAAGGTGCCGTTTTTTGTTTGTGTTATGGCTGTTGCCTTGCACTTATTTACATTGACAGCAAACACTTTAGTCAATAACGCAATTGTAGAAATGCGCTCTTTACATGATTAATTGGTCCTGTGACTTAACATTTTCAGTAAAACTGAGATTAATGAGAAATTTGGCTTCACATGTGATATCGGGCCCCATGTTGTGAACTGTTCTATGTAAAATACAACAACTGTAAATACAGAAATTACTTGTCTTCATCTTCATTTTAGACACATTTATTATTAAGATACATTTTTTTTGTCTGTAAAACGTTTTAATGAAGAAAAATTACTGAGTACATCTGTTAAACATGATAATTTACTTCGGCAGCAAAATTGCATAATATATTAAGATTTGGAGAATATATCATCACGTTAATTTGTTTTTCTATTCCCATTCTATCAAAATTTCGTGTGGTTTATGAGTAAGCCACTGAAAAACAATTTGCTATTAGAAAACAATTTGTGTTCTTCTAAAACAAGTATTAACATGTAGTATTTATCTTTGTTTTACCAGTGAACAAGACAAAATACAGATTAAGAAAATGCTTTTTGGATTGCTTTTTTCATCAGTCTCTCTCTCATCTGCTGTGCTTTTGCCTTACCAAAACAACATGGGCCGTGTGTTGCGTAACAGGCTTGAATAGTCAGATCTCTTATTATGTTTGATGGCTAATTCCACCGTGTCTGGCACATCCTTCATTTCTGCTCCCGCATCAGCAGCGGCAACTTAGCCGTGGGGTCTGGGGGGATCATCAAGAATACGGTACATCTCAAACTACACGTCCTCTGATGTGGAAGTCTGTTGAATTTCACTGGCAAACAGTTTAGGATCATTGACCTCATTGTTTGTTGTGATGTACTTTTCGCTGAATGTGTCACTAATTCTCTTCACATGGGACACCCTTTAATGTGTGATATTGCTCATCCAAACATGTTACGCAACATTGTATAGAAGTCAGATTGAAACATACGGGAAGGAATGTAGACTTACCTGAAAGCTTCACAAGGCCGCCAGTGTTAACGCTGAGATCACTGGAATAATGCACCACTTTTTTGTAAACTTAACATGTTTACATTTATGTACTTACAATTTGCATATCACCATATTTTTTCCCAGACCTTTATTGGAGGCTTGTAACTGTAAACACACTTGTGCTATTTGTTTTGTTGACATATGACACTAGGAGCCATGGCCAAGCAATTGGTGTTCATGCTCTGGACATGTTGAACCTTCAAAACTTTACTCATTTGCTATTATTTTAAATTTAGTAGTTAAGTGGCAAAAAGGACAATGTAATTGATTTTGATTTGCCAACTGCTGTTATAATGAATATGTTTTAAATCTTCTCATTTGGTTTTCTCATTAAAACATTGTTTCAGGCAGTGGAACAAAACACCGTAATTGAGCTGGTTGGCTATTTAATCACACCTGGTCCAACCTTAGGATCAGTGTTAAAAACTCCCTGTAAATGATGATTCATTTCAAAATAAAAGCTCACGGTTTTTTGAGCAAATGTAAAAATATTCAGATATAATGAACATTTTGTCATATATCTTTGTTATATAATTATCTCTATTATGTCCAACCTTTGTTAGGGCCGATTGGTAATGCATAAACACTGAGGTACAGGCATGCTGCTCTAGACAATTAGCAGTCATGTGTGTCTCTGTCAGTGGACTGTCTCAGCTCTGCGGTGTCCTCTGGCTTACATCATCCCAGCACAACCTAGGCCGACCGTGTGAGCCGTACACTGTATATGCAAGCATTGAAACCAATGATGTAAGACCTGGATCTTCAATACTCATCTGGCAGATTAGGTGGAAGCAGCCGGAGGGAAGATTTCTGCAATCTGGGTTTTCGCTAAAACAAGGAGAATTGTTTGAGTGCAGTGATACAGTTTAAGGGCGGATCTAGTATTCTCTGTGGATATGGATTTTCCATGTTTCCCCTTCAGCTATCAAATCAAGATGAGGAACAGATTTGTGGATTCGCTGTGTTTATCAGCTCTGCTTTCTTGTTTGTTCACAGTGGACTGGCAGTTTTTCCAATAATACTGCGTCTTGTTTTACAGTTAACCTTCATCTTTTTTGTGCTCTTGTTTAACCTTTCACCAGTTTTCCTTGACAAACGTGTTGCATATGCGTCTTTTTGACTGCAGTCGGTTCTGACTCCTGTAATAAGCCTGGGGTCTGTGTTCTTAACAGATGGGCATTTTTCCATGCGGCGGGTCAGAGGGTTATTATCTCTTCCTGTCAGGAATGTGAGGAATTTCCTCTTCCGGATGCGAGAGAGAACATACCCACCCAAGTGATCGCTCTGCATCACGTTACCGTTCAGTCAAATGGGGGGAACTGTTCAAAGACTTTGGGGGAAAATCAGCTGTTTTCCATTGGCTAACATGTTTTTCCGAAGTTTTAGAAATATTACAAAAACAGACTATAAGAGGGGAATGGGGGATTGTCAGAATAGCCCCTATGCAAGTCTCTTCTCTATAGCAACCCTTTCTTGTGCATTGCTATTTTCGTACATGGTGTTGTACCAAAAAGACAGCTGCCAGTCAAATGTCACAGGAATTCAAAAAGCAATGGGCTCTACACAGCAGGTTTTCTATCGCTTCATGGTTTCAGAAGGATTCTGAGGAGTTTTTTTCTTTGCCCTCATTCGGCTGTCTCTTGTGATACCTCTACTTTGTTTGACAAATGATTGCATTCGTGCAGTGTTGAATACAGCTGTCTGGTAACAACAGTTTGTAGAGCGAGGTTGAATTTGAATAGAATACATAACACTTCATGCTCACGGAGATAGAGAGACAGGGCATTGCCATGTAAACTAAGTCCAGCCACATTCCTGTGGCCAGCCAAAGAATATGTTTTTAGATGGGTGTGTGTGTGTGTGTGTGTGTGTGTGTGTGTGTGTGTGTGTGTGTGGTGAACACTCTGGCTAGCTGTGTTTGAAATAAATCTTATCCTTCTGCTTACTGCACAGTACTGTATACGGCTTACTATTAAAAGTATGTAAAAACTGCGTCCATTATATGCAGTGCTGCATTTTTTTACAGAATTATACTACACGTTGTTGTTTTTCTCGATCTTGTAGCATTCAGCAAGACGTGTTCAGTTATCATTCTGGAAATAAATATAGTTGTTTCGAAATTAAAATCCGCTTTTTAAAAAAAATATGTGATATTGGGCTATCACAATATCAGATATTCTCTACACGGTTATAGTTGCCACAAGCATCCATGATAATGATATTATTACAATATTTTCCACAAGTTTTTTTTAGACAAATAATGCCATCAGTAAAATTCATCTTTAATTTACTTTATTTTGTGTTCAGTCTGTTATTTGATCAATAAATCACAAGTACAAATGTATGGAGACAGAGAGAGACTTTGTAACCATTGTGTCTCTTAAAGCAAAATTTTGAATGGGTGCTGAAGAGTTTACGATATTAAGATGTGTGTCGAATTAACTCTATATTAATAATCATGGGTTTTAATATCACGGTTATTGACAATATTAGTATATTGTGACACCCCTAATGTGATGACACTTGCTACAAATTGTTATAAATATTTATCATATTATACTTACATACTGTATACTGTAGAAACAGTAAACTGACAACAATGTTAAAATATAATAAATATTAAACAATATTATTCATGCCTGTCCAGCTAATGCACGTGTTCAAGAGTAAACTGCTATTTTCTCTCATATTCTAATATGGGGCATCTCTTCTCACCATACTGTGCTTGCAATGGCTTGTCAATTGACAGGTTATTAAATTTGAGTGGAAAATCAGAGGACCTAATGCCTCTGCCTAATTTTAGGGTCTGTGTTTAAGTACACGACTACCTGGCCCAACCCCTCAAATTTGTTCCACTAATGTACACTACAGTCTATTTACAATCACTTGACTGACTTCTGGCAGCTTCATCAAGCCGCTCTTGTCACTGTACCGGTTCACGGGAAGCTGATTTTCTCATGTCCTGATGCTTTCTGTGACATGACGTGTTTTTCAATAGCAGTAATCAGACAGATGCTGTTGGCTATTATCCTAATGCTTCCTCCATTATGCGATTGAGACTTGCTTGGCGCAAAGGTTTTATATTTATTTAACCTTTATGTAAGAAGGTTGGACGCACTGAGTTTTAAAAGCTCTTGTACAAGAAATACCAAGCCAAGGTCGGTCGCAGCACAGAAAGTCTTAGATAAATAATACAATTCACATAATTAGATCAAATACACATTGCTAAGCAAATAATTGAATTTAAGAAAGTGGGGAAGTGCACCCTTTAATACATTTTCTTATATTCCATATTAATTGAAATAGTTTCAATTCAGGTCTTTTTTTCTTTGTTGCACAGACAGATATACAGTACACATTTACAGTAACACAACTTTTAGTGAAATGGAGGTAAAGAGGTAAATGTAGGCTTTCCAGAAACGTGACTGTAAACCTGACTAAATCATTTTTAGGTCCATTTGGTGACAAAAAAGGCTTTAAAATACGCAACTACGGCTTTTAAAATCACAATTGTGTCGACTTCTGCACTGCGCTAGAGCTTGATTCAATGAAAGTGCATGATCTGTTGACAATTGCCACTTAAAGGTGCCACCACAGGCTTTTATTTCCACAGACTGCAATGAGGAGAACATTTGAGACTGACCTAGATAACTGAAACCCAAGTATTGTGCCCGTTTAACACATCACAGGACACGGCACAACAGTTTGACCAGATGGCTAGTCAACTAAAATGTCCAGTTGTTGCGATAACAATAAAAGTTGTGACAGACTAACTAAAGTAATTGACCTTCCACTAACAAATCTGTATCTCAGCAATGTCCTGCTCACAATTCATGTTTTTTTCCAAATAGGGAGTTTTGTTATGAGGGTTGTGTAACCACACTTGAGACATTGCTGTACGTGATGACGTGCTGTTGTATGCATGGAATGCGATCGCAGGGCTGCAGGCACGCTAGCGCAGGGGGCAAAGGTTGCAGTGTTGCCCATGGAAACGTGTTCTGTGTACCACAATACAAGCTGTTTGCACACTCGTTTTGGGTCATGTGGGGTTTGCGCGGTAACCAATAAGAGAGTTCAGACGACTGTTGTTTTTCTTCCCGCCCGTTCGGCTACGACCTCCTTCGCAAACGTACGCTGCATGAGAGGCTGATGGGTTTTAAGTTACAGGGCAGGGAAGGTAAAGCCCCAGATGTTTTGAGGAGTTTGCATTGTGCAGTATCCAACGTCTGCTGTGTGTGTGTTTCTCTGTCACAGTCTCCCAGTCAAACAGCAGTTTAAAGAAACACAGGAACAGAAGCATCTTCAGTCCGTTCTTCTGCTGTTTCCGGGACTATAATGTGGAACCACCAGCCACCAACAACAAGACCTGCTCCCTTCCTCCACCTGCAGAGGAGAACAGCAGCCCTCCAAAGGTGAGACCTTGTTTGTTTCTTTACCATGACTGTGAAAATCTGGACTGGATGCAGTTTAGTTACATGCAGATCCAGCTCAGAAAAACGTTTGGAAGTTAGGAAAATGTTTTCTCTCAGTTTAACCAAAGTGACGTTTTTTCCTTGTTTGCGAGCTGCACCCAAATGCAGTCTCTGTGCATGCTGTTCCCGTGTCCATACCGCAAAGTTTTCCAGCTGTTCCGAACTCCGTGAACCCGTCGTGATGTTTACCATCCAGTTCTAGGAATGATGGCCCTGCTTCCCCTCACACACATTCTTCAGTTTCCACCCACACACACTCTTTTTCTCTCATTCCTGGACCTCTTCTTTAATTCCAATAAAGCGGGCCTTGGGTATGTGTCTCGTGTGATTGATTACTTGTTGCCCAGTTTGTTCTCCCCCCCTCCTTTCTTTCTCTTTGTTTCTCTCTCTCTGAGATTCTCAGTGTTTGAGTACAGTTAGGAATTCGTTAAATAGGATTTGCGGCTGCTCCGTTTACTTGCACATAAATTGCACTGCATTGTTTTATAAAGCCTGATTGACTAACTAAAATAATGCAAATTGGTAAACAGAATTTGCGTACAAAAAGTCAGTGCTAAATGCAATTCACAAATCACTGTCCAGACTCTTGAATCATCTGTCATTCATCTGGATTTATGCCCTCATATATGGCTGTTATTCAACATTTGATCACCATTTAATATTTTATATAACTGCTGCCGTGATTAATTAACTGTACCAAAATACAAAGATTACTTAATTAGTCAAATTAAATGTACTGCCTTTGTTTGCTTTGTTGTGAATAAGGCACAATGTATGATGCGCATAATTTACATAGAAAAGACAAAAGGTGTGTTTTAACTTAAAGGGACAGTTCACCCAAAAATTTTAATTCTGTCATCATTTACTCACCCCCATGCTGTTTCAAATCTGTACGACTTTCTTTGTTCTGTTAAACACAAAAGAAGATATTTAGAGTAATGTAGAAAACCAAACCGTCCTGGGTCACCATTGACTACCATGGGAGTTTCGTTTCCTACTATGAAAGTCAATGGTGCCCCAGAACGGTTCAGTTGCGTACATTCTTCCAAATTTCTTCTTTGGTGTACAGTGGAACAATAAAATGTATACAGGTTTTAAACAACACGGGGGTGAGTAAATGAAGATAGAATTTTTTATTTTTGGGTGGATTATCCCTTTAAAAGCATAGTTAACTGCATAGCGCTATTTCAGCGTTTTTAATGCCTGGTTAATCTAAACTACAGTTGTTTTTGCACAAAAATACTGTATGAAATTGGAAAAAGCTATTTTCTGTTTAGTGTGTTTACTAGTTCCATTCACTTCATCTTTCTGGCTCTTGCACACAATCCAAACACACACAAACGCTGACCAGTGTATGGTGTGACACAACCGCACTGTCCGGAGAGAAACTATGAGCTACGGTGTTCCACAAACACTAGTTTGCTGCCAAAGCAGGTACAGGCGGCTATAAATGGATGTGAATGGGATCGCATTACCATGAATGTTTGCCTGCAAATGACCCGCGCCATTTTACATGTACATGTTCTCGAAGTTGTTCTTTAGTAGTTTTGAACCTGCAGCTACGAAATCCAGTCTGAACAAGATTAAACTGTAAACTGGTTTTAGTCTGCGTGTCTGTCTGTATTTTAGCTGTATTGTTTTAATTTCAAAAGAATTTGTGTGAAATCTGAGTTGCGTGTGTTATTGTTGTACTTGATTTTTATGACTCTATCTCTTTCTACTATCTATCTTTGTTTTTTATCTCTCTCTCTTTCTGATTTTGTGATCAGGTCCAGATCATCCCTATTCCAAGTGTATGTATTACATTTTTGCATGCGTGCTTATATTTTGACTTTGTTTTAACTATTCACTACTACTATAACATGTATCTTGGTAACATTCACATAATATGCATAAATTGAGGTATTCTGAAATCAATCTTAGAAAATACATACATACGTAGAATGGCATCTTCACAGAACTGCAGTGCATGGGAGTTTTGATTCCATATAAATTGCATTCATCAGATATTGGAACGTTTAAAATACATTTGTATTGGTATTCCTGAAGAAAATAACATCTGCCTTCGTCTAGGTTAGAAACAGCTCAGATCTCATCCAAATGTTTTGATCAAAATCAATATTTTCAATAACTCGTGCTGTTACTTACTGTCCATTTCAGTACACAGTTTCACACAATTACTCATAATCTTCCATCAAAATGTTATACGTTTGTAACTCTCTGATAATTTTATATATTACCCAATTCTCTAATTTCTTTTCACTATAATTGTAATCAAAATGGTGGGACACAGCTGGGAATCCCACCGCTTGCTTCCAGAGCCTTCTGTTCTGAATGGCTGACACTAATGACTCAAATATTCAACTGGGTGATGCAAAACAATAACAATCTGCTCTTTAATTCTCTAAAGTGTCTGGTTTGGGTAAAGGGTTAGGGCAGGAATTTAGTAAAGTCATCCCAACGTCTGTCATTTTTTAACTTAAGCTGTGAGCACAAACAGATTAGAATGCATTTGTCACATTTGCATACTTAAAGGGACAGTTCGGCCAAAAATACAATTTCAGTCATCATTTACTCACCCTCGAGTTGTTCGAAATCTGTAAAGATATTTGGAAGGATGCTTGTAACCAAACAGTTCTTGGCCATCATTGACTACCATAGTAGGAAACGTGACAATGGTTGTCAAAAGTGCCCCAGACCTGTTTGTTTTCCTACATTCTTCAAAATATCAACAAAACAAAGAAATTTATTATGCATTTTTTCTACTAACAGTCAAAGCACAGTCACACAGTACTAATTTAAGAGTCATAAAACAGTCACGTGTGCTACTTTATGCATGCCAGCGTGTGATGTGCACTGTAAAACTTTGCTGTAATTTCGCAGCAGGTTTGCCAGTAATTTACTGTATTTAATGTACAATTTTGTTTTAAGCATAAACTTACCTAGTTTATATATTTTTCTTTCACAAAACAAGACTAAATATCTTGTGTCACTTTTCTTGTTATGTAAATGTATCGTAATTTAAGAAGTTTTCAATATTTTTACAGAAAACAAGAGAAAAATGCTTAGGAAGAATGTCATTTTTTTGCAGTGTTGCTGTGCTAATGCCAGTCTCTTCTTGCTCATTTTGAATCTCAAAATTCAAAGTGTTTTAATTTTGATTAAAGTAATTGAAAACAGTACTAATTGGAAAGTATATTAAGTAGTAATTAAATCTACAGTAAGCTACTGGCAAACCTGCTGCAAAAACTACAGCAACGTTTTACAGTGTGTGTGCGCAATATATCGCATGTATTTTTGTGTTTTCCCCCTTAGGCAAGTCCAGCTGCCTCCCTCAGGTTAGGCTTAGTTAAGGACATGCTCACATCCTCTCTCTCTCTCTCTCTCTCTCTCTCTCTCTCATGGATACACATACTCTCTCTCATTACTGCCAGACCTACAGAGCCAGCTTGTGCTTAGGCAACATGACTTGGCAGTGTAGGTGAACTATGGGGGACAATCACTTTAACCAAAAGCACCAGATCCCTTTACATCATAAGGCAGTGGTTCTCAAACCTTTCAGATCAAGTACCACCTTTAATAAAATTAGTTGTTCCAACCACCTAATGACCGCCATAAAAAATCATATGAATAAACACTTAAACAGTAGAGCTATCTTTACACCTCGTCCACCAATTCTAATGTATTATTAATAATACAAACACTTTTTCCCCTAACTGTTTTCAAATTAAATAACGTTTTTTCCATGTTTTTCAAGTTAGTCAGCAGTAATAGTGGACACAAAACACTTTTCTGTAGTTCACTGTAAACAGGGCTCTGTAAATTACTCTTATGGGGGATTTATTAACTTTGTAGGGACTTGCAGAAAGACTAAGTTATTACAAACCTATATTAAATCAGAAAGAATCAGAATCAGAAAGAGCTTTATTGCCAAGTATGTTTGCACATACAAGGAATTTGTTTTGGTGACAGGAGCATCCAGAACACAGAAACAGCAACAACAGTACACAGAGACCATAACAATAGAATACAGTACACAATGATTTAAATAAGGGCCTATGGGTATAAAAAATTAAGAAATACAATACAATAAACATAAGATAAAGACAGACAATGTAGAAAGAATATTTAACACAGAAGATAAATAAATATACAAGAGAACAGCTGTATATAACAGAGACTCGCACTTTACTGCAGTGGCTCTTGTCAATGCAGCGCGTCAAAACTAAATCAAAACGCGTGTTTCATTGATTTAACTTGAGTAGATGCAGACGCGTGTTGAATTAGCTCTTTACAGCAATAACATCAGCTTTAAACAGCGTTTCAAGGGCAGAAACATAAGAAGCTTAATCTGCACACAGCTCATTGGAAGAGAGAGAGGGACTCATAAGCGTCTGTCTGCTCCTGCTCTGTGTTTGAGTTACATGGACCAATGATAAATAAACGATAATTAATACAACTGTATAAAAATTGCACATAGGCTATATGAGATGTGTCCCGTATTTATCGATCATGTATTAAACATTTGACATTGTATTTAAAACACGAAATGAATATACAGTTTCCTCACGTACCACCAAGAGTCTCTTCAAGTACCAATAGTGGTACTTGCACCACAGTTTGAGAACCAAGGGATTCGTATGGGACATCAACGCAATCTTCAGTGCATGGATGAGACAATTGTTTTGATAAGATATAAGCATGCATCTCTCTCCTCTCATGTGCCTCTAAAGCAATTGCTTGTTTTCCTTTTTCTCCTTGCATCCATCCATCTTTCATCTTTGCCGCGTTGTCCAGCAGCCTCCAACTAAATACCTCCTGCCTGAGGCCAGCATTAATGACTACGGCAAGAACTGTGTGGTGATCGACCTGGACGAGACCCTCGTGCACAGCTCCTTCAAGGTACACAATTATAACACGGTTATTTCAATATGTTTCTGAAAATGTGTTTGTTAAACAAGCGCTTGTAGGACCTACACTGCAAAAAATGACTTTCTTGCCAAGTCTTTTTTTCTTATTTTCCAGTAAAAATGTCTAAACATTCTTGAATCGAGCATTTTCTTGATGAGCAAACTGACCTAAGAAAATAAGTCTTGTTTTTAGTAAAAAATATATATGAAATTTCAGTGAATTTGTGCTTAAAACAAGCAAAAAAATCTGAAAAATAATCTTGAATTGTGTGACTAAGAAAAAGGTAAACCTTAATTCAAGATTATTTTTCTTACCCCATTGGCAGAATTTTTTGCTTGTTTTTACCACAAATTCACTGAAATTTCATATTTTTTTACTAAAAACAAGACTTATTTTCTTAGGTCATTTTGCTCCTCAAGAAAATGCTTCTTGATTCACGAATTTGTAGACATTTTTACTGGAAAACAAGAAAAAAAGACTAAGTAAGAAAGTCATTTTTTGCAGTGTAGGAACAGTTACTGGGGCCGCTTGACGGATAAATTATAGACGCTAACACTAAGTATTGGGTAGCTTGTTTATTAAAGGCATTTCACCAGAAAAAAAACAATTCTGTCATCATTTATTCACCCTTCAAAGACTGTATATGACTTTTCTGTCTGAAGAACACAAAAGAAGATATTTCGAGAAACGTCTCTGTTGTTTTGTGTCTATACAATGGAAGTAAATAGGGGCCAACATTTTTCCAAATGCCTCCTTTAGTGTTCTGAAGAAGAAAGAAAGTCATACAGGTTTGGAATGACACGAGGGTGCATAAAAAAATGACAGAATTTTCATTTATAGGTGAATTTACCCTTAACACAACAATACAAGGCAATGGCAGTGTTTTGAGATTCTTAGGGTGGATTTTAAGTCCCATATAAATAAAAATCCCTGTTCAGAGATGAAATGCTTGTCTGGTCCCTAAAAAGTGCAGCTTCAGGGAGCCACCTGCTTAGTGCAGTGACCCACTTCACCACATCTTGGTTTTAGTCTGGTTTTTACCTCAGCCGGACACACAAACAACTGGTCACATAAACAACCCTGCCCAGTTGATTACACACAAACACCCTGTATTTACATGTGAGCACATCTTGCTTACTGCGTCCATGTCTTGTACAGCTGGACACAAGCGGTTGAAAATCAGTGACAGAAAGCTCATTGAGTTTGCTCAAGACTAATAACAGTGTTTTGGTAAAGCAGAGCCTGTCCTCTTTTAAAATGTCTGCCTGGCAGCTCCTGTTTTGCTCGGAGAGAAAGGCGGCGACTGAGGGAAAGAGGCCCATAGAGAGGGAAGGAGAGAGTGATGCATGCCTTTGTGTGCGCACACAAACTCACATACACACTCTTAAAGTATGCGTGCACAAATAACACCCTCCCTGACATCGTAACACACAGGCGTGCACACATTCACGTTAGAGTAAAATGGTAGTTGTACACAGGGCGCCTGTTTGTACCTGAGTGCTTACAATATATTCTATTACTTACTGTAAAGGAATAGTTCACCCAAAAATGAAAATTCTGTCATGAATTACTCACTCTCTAGTTGTTCCAAACCTGTATAAAATTCTTTGTAAGGACACCAAGAATGTTAGCAACCGACAGTTCTGAGGCACCATTGGCTATGAAAGTTGAAAATAAAATGGTGGTCAAGGGTGCCCTAGAACTGTTTGTTTTCCTCAAAATATCTTCTTTTGTGTTCAATAGAACACAAAAAATTACACAAGAATGTTTCCTACTATGGTAGTCAATGGTGCCTTTGAACTGTCGATTGCTAACATTCATACAAATATCTTTCTCTGTGTTTAACCAAACAAATATATGTATACAGATTTGGAGCAGCTTGAGGGTGAGTAAAGGACAGAATTTTTATTTTTGGGCGAGCTATCCTATTAAAGATATAAATTAGATTTGAAAATATTACTGTACACCTGATATGTGTGAGCGGCCAGGGATTCAAGCTGTTGCTCATCGTGCTGATCATATACTCCTCCTGCTGGTCATGTCATGAATTGATGTGGTAATTATTTACTAAAGGAACTGATTTGAGATCAGTTTTTAGTCAAAGTTCTAGCGCTAACCTACTGTGGTTCTCTAAAACATTGTATTTAAAGAAAATACAGTAAAACACAAAATCAACATTGTTAAACTTTCAAGTAATGCTGTGTTATTAAAGGGATAGTTGGCAAAAAAAAATACTCTAGTTGTTCCAAATCTGTATAAATTTGTTTGGTTGAACACAGAGAAAGATGTATGGTCAAATGCTTGTAACCAAACAGTTCTTGGACCCTATTGACTATCATAGTAGGAAAAATGACAATGGTTGTCAAAAGTGCCCCAGAACTGTTTGCTGTCCTACATTCTTCAAAATATCTTCTTTTGTGTTCAACAGAACAATAAAAATATATAAAGTCATTTTTCCCTACTATGGTAGTCAACGGTGGCCAAGAACTGTTTGGTTATCAGCATTCTTCCAAATATCTTTCTCTGTGTTCATCAGAACAAAGAAATTTATACAGATTTGGAACAACTCGAGGTGAGTAAATGATGACATGATTTTGATTTTTGGGTGAACTATCCCTTCAAATCAAAATATCCAAATGAGTTTGTGATGTTATACAAGGCAGGTCAAAGCGAGGACAGTGGCGCTATTGGAAAGGCTTCCTTGTGTGCCATCCAATCATAGCTTGAGACCAAGTCCCTAGTTTTTACTAAAAAGCCAAATTTTTCTCTCCTCTCGTCATCTCTGTTTCTCTTTTCTTCTTGGCAACGAGACAGCTTCAAACCGCCCGCTGAGTCCTTTTCATCCTCTGTGTGCGCTCCATTGCGCCCCGTCCTTCTCTCCCTGCGCCTTCTCCAAAGGCGTATCAAGTCTCTTCAAAGACGCGCACAGTTCCCAGCTCCATACAGTCAACTGTTAGACATGCACTCAGTCTGTTATACACGCACACACGGGCGTCAAGCCTCAAAGCAGTTTAATTGAAAGGCTTGACAACAGGTAGCTGTGAAGTGTTAGAAGCCTTCCTCTGGCAATACAGACACAGCATCTGCTTTCTTAGAGAACATCCCAGCTGATACATCTGTTACGTGATGTGTCAGGGATGATGCAAATGGCCAGATGAGACCGGGCGCCTAAAATGACCTTTTCTGTTTTCTTTTTCCAGCCCATCAGCAATGCAGACTTCATAGTTCCTGTGGAGATTGATGGGACGGTTCATCAGGTATCGCACAAATGGATTTAAATGTGATAGTATGTGTATATGATTCTGTCTGAGAGTGAAAGTAACCCTCTTTTGTCCATCGAATGCCGGGATGCTACTGGAATGTGGCTGTTACCTGGTTCAAGTAATCCAGGATAGGCTATGTGGATCAGGGTTGGCCTGTTCTTGGTTACTTGCACTGGGTTGCAGCAACTGGACAACTTGTGGAAAAGCTAAGAAGAGGTTTTGGATCTGTCTGTTTCCAGGAATCAGCAGTCATTGTTTCTCTGAGATGAATTCTTGTGTTTGTTTGCTTGAATTTAAGGTCTACGTGCTGAAGAGGCCTCATGTGGATGAGTTTCTGCAGAAGATGGGGGAACTGTTTGAATGTGTTCTTTTCACAGCCAGCTTAGCGAAGGTGAGACTTCACACCGTGGCTTTGTAACCTCGGGGCCGGTCGCACATACCGCGTTTTTGTGCTGATTTACAATTGTTTGTTGTCTGTAAACATGCCCTTGGCGGACCTCTTGGACCGTCTTTGCTTTTTCAGCATTTTAAGACGACAGGTCAAGTTCAAAGAATTACGTTCTGCCAGTTCAAAGTAAAGTGATTGTTGTTCACTCTTGTCCTGAAGTACGCTGACCCTGTAGCGGACCTGTTGGACCAGTGGGGCGTGTTCAGGGTGCGGCTTTTCAGGGAATCCTGCGTGTTCCACCGGGGAAACTACGTTAAAGACCTCAGCCGACTGGGCCGGGAGCTCAACAAGGTCATCATAGTGGACAACTCACCTGCCTCCTACATCTTCCATCCAGAAAATGCTGTAAGTGTCAGCGTGGGCCGCAAAAGCACGTTTATGAAGGCTTGTGTTGTTGGTCTGCGTGATGTTACTTCTGTGATTGTGAAAGATTGGAGTTTTATTTCAGTATCTGGAACTAATGAGCCAGAACCTAGTTGCTAGACTTTCAGAGTCCCTTGTCAAAACTTCTCATCAATTATTGAGCCAGTCTGCATAGCACACTGTCTGCGGAGGATGCTTCAGTACCTCTGTGCCGTCACCTCCTCCACAAGCTTGTATGCCTTCTGTTAGATTAGAAGGTGCTTCTGTATTAAAATTAATGAGCTAAAGGTGCTGGAGACAAGATACTGTTCTCCTTCACCAAACAGTAATACAAGTGACGCAAAGCTGTTTCCAGTTTGAACCAAAAATAACTTTGGATATAAAACAATTTTTGTACTGCTGCTTGTGAGAACTGAGAAGCTAATATGGTTGCAGTGTTGGGTGTAACTAGTTACTAAGTAATTAGTTACTGTAATTTAATTACTTTTCCCTTGGAAAAAGTAAAGTAAGGGATTACTCTTATTTTTTCTGTAATTTAATTACAGTTACTTTTGATGTAATTAAATTAAATACTCTTGTGTAATACATGTGTGTGCAATAGTGGAATTGACATCAAAATTCAAAGTCTAACCTTAAAATCCCTGTTTTAATGTATAATTCTCACATTTGTAATACTTTAGTCAGTTGAAACTACTTTATGCAGTTTAATATTATTTATTTGAATGAATTAAATAAGCCGTTTCATGTCTCTCCTTGAATCACTTAACTAATCAAGGTTGATATAGGACATAGAAAGTAATTAGTAATAAGTAACTAAATACTTTTTGGAGAGAGTAATTTGTACAGTAATCTAATTAAACTATTGAATATGTAATTATTAACTAGTAATTAATTACTTTTTCAGAGTAACTTACCCAACACTGTATGGTTGTCTGAACAAGCTATAACGTAACGCCAAAAAAGAACCCCCCCATAGTTAGTCATATGATATGACTATAGTCATTATAAATAAATAGTAATTGGTAGTACATTATAGTAATATTAGTCTCGCGTACTGAAGGTCTGAGAGCAATATTTTGCTATTTTAGTAGTGAAATTGTGACAATAGTCACAGACTGTAAAAAAATGATTTTCTGCCTTAAAGCTTTAAGTACAGTTTTAACTATTTTAAGTTTTGGCAAGTGCTGAGTTGACATCATTTAAAATTAATTTGATATATAACTTTGAAATTGCTTAACTTATTTTGATGTGTAAACTTGAAAAAGCTCATTTGATTGTACTTAAAACTTTAAGGCAGCAATTAATTTTTTACATTGAAGTAGAAAACTAAAAGATGTAATAAAAGTATATATACATGTTATTATATAAATAATAAAAAATATGTCTTCAACGTTTTATGTAGTCATTAACCCATTGTGATTTGTCATTTTGGTTTGTCTGGCAGGCTAAAAGGGTACTTGAATTACTTCGAGTTGTGATGTTGTTTGTGTGTTCTCAGGTGCCGGTGCAGTCGTGGTTCGATGACGTGACTGACACAGAGCTGCTGGACTTACTGCCACTGTTTGAAGGCCTGAGCAAAGAGACGGACATTTACAACGTGTTACAGAGCCCGAGGGCCAGGTAACACAGGGATCCAGCGCTGCCAATAAACACCCATCTCAGGCCAAGACACCATTCAACTCTGGCCTCTAGAGGACAGCAGTGACCCAGCAAAGCAGAAAAGAGCCATCAATGTCCCAACACTGCAGAGATGACACCTACTTCCTCTAATATTCACTCTCAGTGGACCAATGGCCAATAATATTTCAACAGATACAGGGCAGTTTGCTTCCAAATTTAATGCAGACAACAAGCGAACAGCGAGTCGTTTTGTAAAAGAAATTTATATTTCATTTATTATCCTCGAGTTCTTTAGCAGGATAAACAAAACAGCAAGCTATTTTTGGATGGGTGAAGACACTTTTCAACTCTTCTGTTCAGGCTATGCAGGCAGTCTCTCTGTAGTTCCAACAACTGTGATATTTTTTTCTCCTCTCTTACCAAATGAAGTGCCTTCTGACTGTTGTTTTTACGAATGAGGACACAAATGCATTTTTTGTATGCTGCATATTTGCAACGAATTCGAAACCTTTAAACATTTACTGTAAGTCCCAGTCTGTCTTTTAAAATTACTGAAGAAGGTGGACTGCATAGTTATCGGGCAAAGTATAATGCCGCTATTTTCTCGGGTTCTTTTATGCCTTTGAAAATATAGCATATAAGCATTGTGTTCTGAAAGAAAAAAATCTATTTGCATTACCCAATTGTGATTTTAATTAATGATACAGCATATATTCTGAAAAAGGCAAACGTTAATCTACAATCCAGTATGTCAGGAACAGAAGCAAATATTCATCATTATCAAAATAAAAGATGCAATCAATTTCAAGAAACGTTTGTGTTTATTAAAAACGGGTAACAATACATATTGAGTAGTTGCAGTGTGCATTGAAAATGTGCATAAGATTTTAGTAAAGATGTTGCGATACCATGCACGGTTATACACAGTAAGTGCATATGCTCTGTTTTTCACACGGAGAATAGTTATTCCTTAAAGTGATAGTTCACCCAAAAATGAAAATTCTGTCATTGAATGAGTTTACCAACATTCTTAATGTTAATGCCTTAAATAATAGTGCTTAATGAATCAGGAAGAGATTCACAGGAATGTGGGCTGTGCAACACATAGTTAATGTAAAACGTAACTCTCAGCCTTGTTAGTTTTGCATGATTTGGCATGAACCTTAAACTGTTCTTTACGGAGCAGCAACCAAAGACTGTGTTGTGACAGTAAATCAATTTTCTATCATTTTAAGGGTGGATAAATCTTGGAAACAGCAGTACTTTTTTTGTTCAGGTGGTAATATATGTGGTAGATGTTAACTGTACATGTATATGTGAAGATTATTAAGTGATTATAATCGGTTTTCCTTGGATTCTGTGAAGGGTAAGAATATTTAACCTTTTTAATATTGTATATTTCAAAGCCTCAGTTTTACAATGTAAAATCTTTTATTATGACGTGACCTTTACAAATACCTTGATGGTGTAACTGTAATGTAGTTAAGTTGGTTGAAATATGAATTAACTTCTTTGATTAAGACTCGATAATGTAGATGTAAACAGTTTTGGATTAGCTTTAAAATTTACGAAACATGTTTTAGTGCACAGTGCGTGCTGTCAGACGGATAGAAATCTCCATCAGAAGCTGCTGGTCTCAATTATTAGCTTACATATTTCCAAATATGGTACCACCCAGAAGCCTTTGTGAATCACATGACCTTCAGGACTGTGGTTTATGTGTTTTGCCTCTCACAGATGAAAACTGTCCTGTGTGCGTCTGAGAGTATAAAATTACATTTTGAATTTGGGTGCAGGCAGAGTTCTGTTTACCAAAGGTGTCTCTGGGAAGGACCGCCACATGCCCGCCCAGCTGAATATGAGCTCTTATATGTTGAGCTGCGCCGCTGGGAATGAGTCATGCGTGTTTGTTTTACTATTGTCATTGATGTGTGTGTGTGTGTGCCTGTGTGCCTGCGTGTGTGTGTGTGTGTGTGTGCTGGAGCAAGAGGGAAGGACAGACTGTTTTATGCTGTTGGGAAAAAGTCTCTAAAATCCATATATTTCCAATGTTCCTTATTATACAGTTATTATATTATTATTAAATTATATTATACTTTGGATTCAGTGGAACTGGTATAATTTGAGTCAAACTGTAAAACAATTTTCCAGCCATGATTTATTATTTATTCATATTATTATTATTTATTATTGGTGGGATCTGAATTTCATGACACCTTCTTATAAACGTTAGAAAACACATTTACATATTGTCATTTTACATACACCTTCATTCAAAGCAATTTACAAATGAGCATTACACAGCATTGTTGCTTGTATTTTGCGTCATTCTGCACTCTAGCTCATTCACCACCCCTCCAGGCTCATGTGCTTTGTGAATATCATGTCGTTTCATATCTAAATCACACCATTTGGAGTTTTTCCCCTGGCACAATATTCATTCGTAAATATGTGTCTGAGAAAGAAAGCATTTTTACTTGTTTTCTAGCCCACTTTTATTCAAAAGTATTTTATGAGTTGGTTTGCCTCTTTCCATCTCACTCAGAATGGCATTCTGGCCTGTAGTTTTACTGAAGCACCACTTTTGCTTTGCGTTTATATTTATTTGTTAGTAGCTGATGCCATAGAAATTCTGTGATATCTGTCCAAGAGCTTCTCATTCGATCTGTCTCTCCATCTGCTGAACTGGAAGACATTAATCGATGTCTCATTTCTTGTTTTTTTGGGGGGGGGTCTGTGTGAGGTTCTCATCTGAGCTGGTGGGTCCTGAGACATAGATCCGATGTGAGTAGAATCAGACAGAGTCTTCATTCTCTCTGACCTCTCCCAGCTAAAAACATACTCATTGTTCATTAGCTAGAGGAAATATGATAATGAAGATTTTGATAACGTACGGGTTTGTTTCCTTGTTCATGTTATGTTTGCTTGGTGCTTCAGGGTTGGTTTTGACTAATCATGTGAAAGGAAATTTGTCATGCAAGTAAAAGGTTTCTTACTGGTTCGCAGGCTATACTTTGTATGGAAGCGCAATACATTTTTGTCTTGTAATTTTTATTTTTTATTGTTCCTTGGATAAATGACCTTTGCCATTAGTGAAATGTTTCTAAAATGTGTTGACAAAATAAATGTATATATGGAAATCAATATATTTCCTTTTAGGGTCATTAAAACAGGAAAGACAATCGCATGGCTTCTACTAGCCAGTGTTATGTCAGAGTTCAGGGGAAGCAGGTCTTGTCCATATAAAGTCTTGTGTGGGTATTGAGGTGTGTTCTCACCTGTAGGGCTGGACAAATACAGTGCAAGCCTATCCCTAATCCACACACACTGAGTAAATGCAGAGGCCGGAGGATTTGTCATAATTCATTATTACATTACGATAGTGAACAATACATCGGCCTGGGGCGTACAGGTAAGTAAGATTATTCTAAAATGCAAAAAAAAGTTATGCTGACTTACTGTACATAATTGTATATTTTACATGAGATGATGCGTGTACATTTTCTGATATTTTTGATAATCAAATGTACAAACTTGTTTGGATTTGACTATTAAAGCTATGCTTTACAGTACATATTATTATACTGGAAACTGGTTATGACCTTAATGTCAGTCTGTTAATCTGCCCGTGTGTCTTTTATTTTCATTAACGATTGATTCATACTACTTGCTGTTATTGTTGTGCTAGATTGCAAAATATTTTGTATGTGGACAAAAAAAACATAAACCTTCTTAGAAATAGTCCGTGTGTCTCTGAACTGTCGCTGGGAAATATGAAACTAAGCCATGGTATTCATTAGGACTTATGGATCAACTCTGTGCTTGCTATTGTTTGGTCAGCTCTGTCAATAGACAGATCAAGAAAACCAGTTATACAAGGATTGAAATCACGCATAAATGAATAGATGCTCAACCCTTGTACATTAAATTGGGACTTATTTTAGGCATGTGATGTCATAGTGTGTAATTCATTGGTTAATACAGTACGACAGTATGATTGTATGACTAACATATCATTTATTATGATTTTCTATAAAATCATAGTTGCTTTGGTTTGATATGACTTTTTCTTTTATCTTGGCACTTTTAATGCACATACTTTTCATTAAAATAGAAGGGCAAGGTTTGTTTGTGATGTATCAAACTCATTTTACAATGTGTTAAAATGTAAAACATCTATTTTATTAAATCTATTTTAATGAAAAGTATGTGCATGAAAAGTGCTAGAAAAAAGTCAAATCAAACTAAAGCAACTATGATTTTTTTATCATTTTTTATATGATATAGAAAATGATGATATTTTTTACTGTTAACATTATTTACCTTGTCAAGCCTTTACTATTTATTTCACGAGCCTAAATAGCTCAAAAACTGTATTTTATATCCTGCAGATATGAGAATGTAGATTACTGATATCAGTGCTTCTGTTTGCATGGCATTATCTGAGCTGATGTATAATTCCTCTGCTGAAAGTATTGAAATGAAGGGTGGTGTCCACTGCTGGAAGTGTTCCTGTTATACTCTTCCTCTTGTGTTCATGAGTCAATATTCCTGCACCCCAGTTTCTTAGCAACAGCTGCGCTGTTAGAATGGAAGGTCAGCTTTTTTTCCATTGGACCTCGTGAGAAAAAATTGGTTGATATGTGTAGTTATTGTTTCGTTCTCTTGTTTGTTTGCACCCCATCATTTATTTATGAGGTATATGTCTTAATAAGAATCACAGCTCTTGTGAATTTGCTTCTTAATGCTCTTAGTGAGATACAGATGATGAAACATCTGAAAAGACTTTTTGCAGTCATATGACTCAAGTCTTGCGAAATATTTCCACATGATTTAAGCGATGGGTAGTATTCCAAAATGCATTTCTTTTTGAGGCATTTCGGTGTTGCTAAGTAGCTTTTGTGTATACTGAGCGTGTTATGGGGTCCTCTTCTATGTAAAATCCATTTGTTGCCATGGTGCTGGCACTGTTTATTAGTGGTACATTTGCTGTGGAGAAGGCAAGATCATCTTGTTTCCTCTTCATCGTTCTTTTAGAAACCATCTGTTTTTTATCACTTGCTCTAATGAGTGTTAGTAGTATCATGTTTTAAAAAATCTATTTTTGTTGAACACTTCTGGATACTTCACACCGACAAAGATCTGTTATCATTTTTAATGAACTTGTTACGAAGATGTGTTTAGTTCTGAATAAATCCCTCTATTCATTATCTACTTCAGCAATATCACACGGGCAGGGTTATAGAAACAGCGAAACATCCCAGTGCTGTTGTACATTATGCAGAAATCATTTCATTGTATTTTCTTGCATAAAATTCAGATTTTTTGTTGTTCCATTTGATTGCATTTCTGTTTTTATACAGTTAGTTTGCACATTGAAATTTCTTCTCGCAGTCCGGCAGAATGGCTGAAACCACAGATGTGTTTAAAAGCGTTCAGAGAAAGCCTGGTGTACAGATCTGGACCATCAATGTAAGGCCACAATTCAGTTCCTTTGCTTGTTGTGATGCCTGTGCAGCCGTATTGAAAGTATTTTGAATCCCCACTATTATATGTTTTTTGGTGTTCTGTAGAAATTGCAAATGAGCCCTGTTCCAGAGCAAGCATATGGAAATTTCTTTGAGGGTGACTGCTATGTCATTGTTCATGTGAGTAGACCGTAAAAAAATTCAAATTTCAAGAAACGTCATGATGGTTTTTAAAGACTAATATGTTTGAGTTCAGTTGACTCATACTTTTAAGTCTGATAAGTGCAGCCATGATAAACGTTGATATTTGAGTTATCTCAACAAGTTAAATCTAGAGAAGTTATCTTAACTCAAAATGTTAAGTTGTGATAACTAATTATCGCAATCATTTTTTACAGTGTGCCTGCTATCCATAGCTCTCCATTATTATAGATTGTTTTACGGCCATGTGATCCCCCTTATTGCCATTTTAATATATGAAAATTTGTGTCTGTAAATACAAAAATATCAACACATTATGTAGGTAAATAGTCATAAAATAAGGAATGACACAGCCTGAGATGGCACGACTCAATTCATGTGTATTCAAAAAAAAAATGATTCCACTTATTTTTTGAATTGGCATCGATGTCATGAAATGACCCATGTTTCATTGCATTATTTCATTCAGGTGAGCGGTGACTCCTCAAAATCCACTGACATCCATTACTGGATAGGCAACAGTTCCTCTCAGGATGAGCAGGGGGCAGCGGCTATCTATGTGTCCCAGTTGGACGGCTATCTCGGTGGCTCTCCCGTTCAGTACCGTGAGGTCCAGGGAGCCGAATCGCCCAAATTCAAAAGCTACTTCAAGAATGGCCTCATGTATGTTAAAATCATTTTGATGTGCATGAAAAGGCCATTTTCATCACACCTTGAGTAATGTCCACCTGCATCTCTGTAGTTATAAAAAAGGTGGCGTGGGATCAGGCTTCACGCATGTGGACACCAACGTGTACAACATTCTGCGACTGCTTCACGTCAAGGGGACCAAACACGTGACGGCTAGAGAGGTAAACTAAATACAAACAGATAACTGCTTGACTCATCTCGGCGTGACCTAAAGTGGACCATGTGTGTCTTCTGCAGGTGGAGGTGTCCTGGAGCAGTTTGAATCTGGGGGATATATTCTTGCTGGACATGGGAAAAGCAATAATACAATGGAATGGCCCCCAAAGCAACCGACAAGAAAAATTAAAGGTACTGGAGTGGTTCGAGAGAATTTTGAGGGATGAATGAATGAAATAACAAATGATCCTTTCCTCGGTTGCAGGCTGTTCTGTTGGCTCAGGACATCCGGGACAGAGAGCGTGGCGGTCGGGCTCAGATTGGTGTGATTGAGGGGGGACAGGAAGAAGCTTCTCCTGAACTCATGAAGGTTATGATATCTGTCTTGGGTCAAAGGTCTGGACACCTGAAAGAGGCGATACCTGATGACAAACCAGACCAATACCAGAACTCTAACGTCAAGCTCTACCAGTAAGAATCTGTTATCTCTCTGCCTATTTTTTTATGTCTAATCCACTAACATGTAAACTAATGATATGTACTTTATTAACGCTTGCATTAGCGTGTCTGATGCCAGCGGTCAGCTCATGGTGCAGGAAGTTGCTGCCAGCCCACTGACCCAGGATCTGTTGCGCTCCTCTGTGAGACATTTGACATTCACGATATCATTTAAAATATGACACAGATCTAACTGTGGTTGTGATGTTTTTTCAGGATTGTTATATATTAGATCAGGGTGGCAGTTCAGTGATGGTCTGGAAGGGAAAAAACGCATCTGAGGAAGAGAGATGTTCGGCTCTGAGTCGGGGAGTTGTAAGTTTGTGAGTGTGTGTCGGTAGGAAAAAAAGAGTTTGCAGAATTACTTCATATGTATTTTTTTACAAAATAAACTAGAATAACAAGGCCTGGGAATTGGTCCCACAACGTCTTTCAGGCCTTCCCTCCGTCTTGCTTTCAACCACAAATCCAATTTGGAAGGGAGAAGTTTTACAGTTCGCCAATAACGAAAAACCTGGCATGGTTTATTCACTTTCATGTGGTTTAAAATCTGTGTATGACTTTCTTTTGTGTTCTGCAGAAGAACGAAAGTCATACAGGTTTGAAATGACACGAGGATGAGTAAATGATGATTTTTCATTTTTGTGTGAACTATATCCCTTTAAGAAATGTGTTCGGTAGGCTAATGTTAGACAACCAACAATGCATCCTGTAAAAATCTTAAGCATTTAAATTCAACTGGGCTTTTATGGTTTGAAAATTGTATTAACTTTGGAAAATTAAGTGTTAAGTAATACACATTGAAGAATCGCTTTGCTAACTATGTTTTCATTAATGCGCACAAATCTTTATCCTTCAGGGCTTTATAAAAGCAAAGAACTACCCATCGAACACTAAAGTGGAGGTTATGAGTGAAGGAGGAGAATCTGCCATGTTTAAACATCTCTTCAAGTCCTGGAAAGAAGCAGGTCAAATTCAAGGCATGGGAAAAACCCACACTGTGGGCAAGATAGGTAATTTACTCATTCAGCACTCTTTCTATATAAGGGTGAATGAGTGTCAGTATTGGGTTTGCGTTGATTTTGTATGTACCTGTGCTGCAGCTAAAGTGGATCAGGTAAAGTTTGATGTCATGGAGCTCCACGCTCAGCCGAAGCTCGCGGCTCAAGAGCGGATGGTGGATGATGCGTCAGGTGAAGTTCAGGTATGATGCACGTGCACATCATTTGTATGACTGAAGCATTAATACAGTTGGGAATTCTTAAGCGTCGCCATCTTCTGTTTAGATCTGGAGGATTGAACAACTTGAGCTGAAGGAGGTCAGCCCGAAAACGTATGGACAGTTCTATGGTGGAGATTGTTACCTGGTGCTGTACACCTACAATAGAGCTAATAAACCCCAACACATCCTCTACATGTGGCAGGTGGGGAGACACGTGCACTGCCTTTTTTTTAGATCAATACACTATTAAAAATTCTGTATATGTCTATAAACGTGTATTCCTGTGTGGTGTGATATGGAGGAAAATGGTATAAGACCTATGATTTACATAATAAGAAAATACAAAGTATCTGTATTTGGAACATCACATTTTACTGTTATAACAGCATGAATGAACTGACGAAAGCATTGCAAGTGATGCACAGTTTTATCCCAGTAATGTTACAAAATGCCCCAAATGTGCCCAACAAGAAATATGATCAATAGCACATTTGATTTGTGAAACTTCATGGGACGGTTCAGAATCAGATATTTCTTAATCATTTCACACAATGACATGATTCAGATTTGATTAAATGTGAATAAATGTGTTCTCAGACTTTGGGACCTTCTTGTACACAGTATAAGACTATTTGTTTTTATGAATCCAGGGCCGTCACGCCACACAGGACGAGGTGACAGCATGTGCGTATCAGGCGGTGAATCTGGATAACAAATACAACGGAGCCCCAACACAAGTCAGAGTGGTGATGGGAAAAGAGCCCAAACACTTCCTGGCTATCTTTAAAGGAAAACTCATCATCTATGAGGTGACCATCTCTTCATTCATTCAGAGACATAATCATACTCATAAACACTCCTGAAAGATTTTACTCCCTTTTGTTTTTGTCATTTTTGGTCAAAAAGTCAGTCAGAGATAAAACATCTCACAATAAATATGATTTTAGTCTTCCCTCCTAAAAGTATTTGATCACTTTGTCTCATTTTAAACATATTTTACAATATCGCGCTTAAAAATGTGATGGATTTGACGTTTTATTTAATAATAGAAAGTGCAGAGGCATTCATGCATTGTTTTGACCGATGTTAATGTTCTCAGGGTGGGACTGGTCGAGCGGGTGTGGTGAACCCTAACCCTGATGCCAGGCTCTTCCAGGTCAGAGGGGCGCATGAAATGAACACAAAGGCTACAGAGGTCCCAGCACGAGCCTCTTCTCTGAACACCAATGACGTCTTTCTGCTCAAAACCGATGCGGTCATTTACTTGTGGTATGGAAAGGCAAGTGTTTCAAATCTTTACATGGTCAAACTTCATTATATTACAACTTGCTTTATGTAATTATTATATAATAATAGTTAACATAGTTATACACTGTTTTAAAAAAGTTTTATTTTACATTATTGTGCACACAGATTTTAAGACAGATTTTAATGTTTATTGAAAGCCTATGTGGAATATTTGTCTTTTTCAAATTAACAAATGAAAAGAAGAAAAAATGGTGCCCATTTAACGCACTAGAAAAATGGCACATTAATGAGACAAATAATGTATTTCTTTAAAAAAAAAATGTGTTTGCGTTGTTGTTGTGTTCACAGGGTTGCAGTGGTGATGAAAGGGAGATGGGAAAAACCGTAGCCGATGTGCTCTCTCAGCAGGATAAACAGATAGTGATGGAGGGACAGGAACCAGCTGCTTTCTGGGTGGCTTTGGGAGGAAAATGTCCATACGCCAGTGACAAGAGGTAAATCTGCGGAGAAATCACGACATCATCATTTTATACGCAAACTAAAAAAAAATATGTTCACCTTCAGACTGGAGAAAGAAGACCTGCTTCACTCTCCTCGCCTGTTTGAATGCTCCAATCAGACGGGCCGATTCCTCATGACCGAAATGGCTGACTTTACACAGGATGACCTGGATGAAGATGATGTCATGTTACTAGATACCTGGGAGGAGGTGGGATTATGTGTGTGCATGCTTCTGCGTGTGGCTGTGGTGTGGTGATGGCAGTCTGGGTTATGCAAAATGTGCACAAACAACTAGTTGTTTTGAGTATTAGGTTACAGTGCTGGAAATGGCGGACATATTTTATATTTTTAAACCATAATGCTGAACATATATTTATGTATGTGCATAGCTGTTGGAGGCATTTTCATATGTAGTCCTCCACATTTCGAGGTGGAACTCCACCCCCCTTGAAATTCACTCTCTTGACTCCGTGCACCTTTGCCCCACCCATTTGCAGCCCAGGTTACTATAACCTATATCCCTCTTTTAAAAACTGCTCTCCGCCTTTTCAGATATTCCTCTGGATTGGTAACTCATCTAACCAGTATGAGACACAGGAGGCAAATCTTTGTGCAGTGGAATATCTTCAAACCCACCCCGCAGGACGAGACCCCGGGACACCCATTATCACTGTTAAACAGGGCAATGAACCCCTCACCTTCACTGGATGGTTTGATGCTTGGGATCCTCACAAGTGGAGCGTGAGTTGAACTAGCATCAATTGTCCACTAGGGGGCAGCAATGCAAAGCGTAAATTCACTAACCTGCCACGCAATCAATCTGTACTTTACATCTTGAGAAGTTTCGTAACATAATCATTTTCTTTTTCATAATCTTTTTTTTATTTACCATATTTGTTTTCCTAAGCCACGTGTCTGCTATTACTGTAATGAAGTATATTTGTACTTTTTAACGGAAAAACCCTGCTTTACATTTTCGGCATCACCTTTGCTGCGCATGCGTGGAAAATTATGGTAGCCAATAATCAATCATGTCAACCGATATCAGGCAATATTTAGACAGTTATATAATGCAGCCTAGAAAATAATTATAGATATTAAAAATCTTAGTAAAAAGTATTTTTGGTCACCATCTCACCATCTTTCTTGAGAATAACACAGAAACAATGCCTGATGAATAAATTCCCATAATACATTACAATAACAGCCATGGAAAATTAGCCATGGTTTCATTATGGTACAAATGTAGTGTTTTTATTTATTTATTTGTGAGATATTTTTTTGCTGGTCATAGCTAGTTTGGCTTCTGCAGGGCTATATTACTTCAGTTTTACAACTAAAAACAAAAAAAAAACGATTGTTACTTGACAGTATTTAAACCATAGAAAGTAAAGGAAAGAAACGTTTTGTCTTTGATGAACAAAAATATCATAGTTGAATGATGGGTTGCATTTTCTATTCACATTAAACACTTTTGACCCTATCACACAATAGATACATTCTTGTTTCCGTTTAGTTAAAGACTTTATAAACTCTATTGCAGGGTGGCCTTTCATACGAGGAGATGAAAAGCCAGCTGGGTGATGTTTCACAAATCACTGTGGTAAACTTTCCCCCTATTGATTCACTGCTGGCCTTTCTAACACCAACACATTGATCACTGTCATTTAATCCAATCTATGAATCCTGTTTTATTGCATTCCTTTATAAGTATGATCCACATGTCAGAGGAACTAACATAATGCCAATCGCATTTTCTTGTAGAGTGTTAACAACATAGATCCGAATAAGAAGTCAGGTGGAGGTGCAGGGAGTTACACAGCTCCTGGAGGTCCAGGAAATATCAAACCCATTAACCAGCGAACACAGTCGTCCAGCTCCAGTGCACAGAGACAGTCTTCTGGTAAAGCACAGCCTGTGAGGTCTGAGGAGCTAGTGAATAAAACCCCTGGTCAACCTTCTCATGGAGTGGACCCTGACAAAAGAGAGGTGGGTATAAAGGGCTTTGAAATTCAAAAATGGAATAAAATAAGTGACAGCATACATACTGTCTATTTGGTTTGCTATTGGAATAACTGGACAGACATACAGTTGTTGTATTGTACTTACAGTATGAAAACAGTTACTGCAGTGTAAAGTTCATTATTATATATTGTGTGTTTTGTAAGGTTACTACTGTACATACAGTAGGGTGTTTTTGCTTATATTCAACTTTTTTTATTCACACCGTTTATTTCAGGTCAGTTTGACTGATACAGAATTTGAGAATCTCCTCGGGTGCACACGTAATGATTTCCAACGACTGCCCAAATGGCGTCAGAATGACCTTAAAAAGAAGGCAGGACTGTTTTGAGAATAAATGTACTTTTTTGTGACAAAATCTGATCTTCAAATCTGATTGGTGAACTTTTTAGGGTAGTGTGGGGGGGCTGGGACACTGTCACTTATAAGAGAAACTTTGATTGGCCCAGGCGTTGCAATGTAAGAGGTTTATTTATTTTAAAATATCACACTTTTAAACGAAGTTGTCCATAACTTGATTTTTTTTTGTAAATATATTCATATTTATGAAAATACTTAATTGTAATACAACTTTGAAATTATGACTTGTGATTTTGTCTTTAGAGTACTTATAAATCCTGTTTAGTATACTAATAAAAACACATGCTTAGAAGACTTGTGTTGTTTTTATTTAGTTACACAACATTTATGTATTTTAGCATTGTCAGTAAAGCAGGTTTAGAGAACAATGTAAGACCATCACATCAAGACATAAGAAACGGATGTTACCGCACCATTTATAGTCAGTTCTTGTCTGTGTAACAACTGTCCTCTAACACACATTAGATCATTTTACATTTCTATTAAACTAGTACAATTGAAGCAACAATTCCTTGTACCCAAAATTTATACAAAATGCCTCAAATATAAAGCATACAGTATACGTTTTTTCTTTAATGTTATAGACATTTGTAGTGCAACTCTCCTACTCTAAAAAATAATATAGATACTAACCTATTGTTCAGATTCTCATAGAAACACAACTTAATTTATGAATCCATCCATACAGGGTAAACATTCAGAAAATAAAGAAAAAGATAATATTGTTTTGTTAACATTGTGTGAACAGGTCACTGTCCGATGGTTGTATCCTGAGTTGAACTTAAAAGTGTGGTGTTGTATTCAAAACTAAGCATAGTCAGCAAATCCATTGTACAGGCTAATACCTACTGTAAAAATCACATTATATTTACCACAAATTTCACAGATCTAGAAAACAGGAATGCTAGTGTTACGATTAAATCTCTTTAAAAATACAAAGCTTATTTGAGATGTACGTAAATAAGATATAAAGGCTTGCCGTTCGGTCAACCTCAAAGGTTATATAATCAAAATAATATACAAACACTTATTTAAAATACTCTGTTAAATGATCATGAGGCATAGTAGTATTTTTAAATACTTTTTTAAATATGAACAATTTTAGAGATAAAACAGTGTTAGGCAAAAAATCTTCCTTTTCTTAATCCACATTTAACACTAAATAAATATGTTCCACAACATAATAGTTCCAAATGACCAAAACTAAAATGTAACAGACAGTAACTTCTAAACCTTCTGGATGAATGTACACACATTTTATGCACTGATTGTGGGGGTAAAATCATGTTAAAAATGATTTAAAATACACTTTACTGTGTATTGTAACCTAAAAAGTGCACGCAAGGAAGGATAGACAGTTGATGAACTATCCAAAACTTAGGGAAACTTTTCCTAGAATGTGTTTGCTGAGGAGATTTTGTACAGTTGATTGTCCTCCTCAGTGGCCTGCACACTATTGAGTCTATACAGCATCCAGAATCATGATGTGTACAAAGAGTCCAGCTGAAGGGATGAGGTCTCCTCTCTTAGTCAGCAGAGGCACATGACGATAGCCTGAAGAAAGAGAAACATTTCAGAATTATTAAATATCCTTGAAGTCACTTCAGTTAAAGGGATAGTCACAACGTCATACTTGTCATATTATTTCTCTATTATGTTATGTCCTTTTTTCATGAAACACAATTGGAATAAAAGTAAATAAAAGTGAATTTCAATAAACATGAGTGCGAGTAATGATAACAGACATTTTATTTTTAGACTTTTTTAACTAACCCATCTGCATGCTGGTGAAAGGGATGGTGTACTGTCCAACAAAGTCATTATGGGAAGAAGCGTCATAGTCCTTCACCAAAAATCGCACCAAAGCCAGTTCCGGTACATAGACGAGGAACTTAAACTTGCTATTCCACATAGGATTGAAACCTATAAACAATTAAAAAAACACTTTATTTATACATTTCCGGTTGTGAGCCTCAAATATTTATTTTCAAATGCATCAACGCTGAACGAATGCACTATAGGTTCACTTGCCATTGTTGTCAATGTGATTGGTTTGTTGCATGGCATTGTCAGCTTGTATGCCCCAGACCTCCACTTTTACCAGAGGGTCCACGATGGATGATTGTTTGTCCTTGTTGAGCTTCGGCAGCTGCTGGGCCGAGATGACCTTAACAGACACAACATATAAAGTGGTAAGTGTTTAAGGTTGGGCACATGGGTGACAGAGATTTGTGGGTACTGGATATTCTCAATCACACATAATGGTGAGGTGACGGTATAGATTTCACAGTGTTCTTTGCTGACATCATATTTATGCTCAGCTGGTGACTTTTTTCACACTGGAGAAGCATTCAAACAATATGGTTAGTCTCACCATGACATGCAGGTACTTCTTTTGTAGCCAAGGGCCGACACTGAGGTTAACAGGGTTGAATTGTGATGCTGGGTCTCTCAGAAACTCTGGCTTCAGTTTATAACCACACTTGCCATTGGGTAGAAAGCAGCCCTGATTCAGATCCATCTCCCTACAGGGGGTCTGAAAATTCAGAGCGACTGTGGACCAAAATAAGAGATAAAAACAGAGAAGCAGCTTTATGAACATTAGTGTTAAAGGGACAGTTCACCCAAAAACAAGTTGTTCCAAATCTATATAAATGTCTGAAGAATTTTGAAGAATGTTTGTAACCAAACAGTTCTTGGCCACCATTGACTACCATAGTAGGAAAAATGACAACGGTAGTCAATAGTGCCCTAGAACTGTTTGCTTTTCTACATTCTTCAAAATATCTTCTTTTGTGTTCAACAGAACAAAGAAATGTATAAAGCATTTTTTCTTCTATGGTAGTCAATGGTGGCCAAGAACTGTTTGTTTATAAGCATTCTTCCAAATATATGTTCATCAGAACAAAGAAATTTATACAGATTTGAAGTAAATGATGACAATTTTCATTTTGTGGTGAACTGTTCCTTTATTTGATTCATCTTAATATTGTTGTAGTATAAGTGTGAATCAATGGAGCTTCGAACCTATTTGGCAGCCAGCGTTCCATAATGGCACTGGATTGTAGTTGGAAGAATCTGTTCTGGAGCCGGCTGGGTAGATTCGACTCAGTTTATCCATGTTGTGATGAATATATGCTGTGGCTTTAAAATATTGATAATAGGATATCAGGCAACGTAAATCCAATAGTCATAAAACGTCATGCTTGATGTTTGAGCCGGATAAAAAAGAAATAAATAACCAAAAGGAATTACCCGAGTTCTCCGCAAAATTCACAGCTTTGCTCTCCTTAAAAGAGGCCATTTCATAAAACGCCTGGTTTTCTTTTGAATGGTCAAAACTACTGAAATGAACACTCTTGCAGTAGATGACAAGATCTGACAGTTCCTTAGCCAGTTTGATCTTTTTTGACTTCTACAAAATACAAAAACACATCTCAAATACAGTGATGTACAAACATTTGCTGGACAATCTGGTGACTTTTTCAGTGCATTTAAGCTTTGTATTATATTCTATGAATACTTATGAGCCGAAGAAATCTGAGCTTCTCTGATTTGAATCAGGTTTTTGTGGGAATGTCTGCGACAGCTGAGTGTGCCGATTTGAACTCGACCTTATCTGCCACAGCTTGTGTATGCAAACATATTGAAACAGCCGTGCATTCACTGCTGATGTACTTTAATATGAAATTTGTAACATTTGTATGTAAAAATATATATCTGTAAATGACAATGTGATTATATAACTGTGCTGGTCACTGTGTGACTTGTGATGTTTTCTTGCTTCAGTAGACAGTTTGCATGTTATTTAGCTTTATTTGCTTTGGTCCATGACTGTAGCGCTTGTTTATCCACTCGAGTATTCTGACCTGTTCTTTCACTTCGCTGTGGTATAGTAACAGTTCTTACCACCTTTACTGTCAAGGTTTCTAATGTGGGTAATTTTATGCTAACTGCTGATTGGTTAAAAGTCGATGTGTTGTTGATCTCTGAATGACTGCAGGCTTTTAAAACAAACCTGGTCTTTGGGTTTCTCTTCATTCTCTTTCGGTTCAGCAGATTCGTCTTCCTCAGACACACTGTCCACGTCCTCTGTGCTGTTATTATTGAACGACGCGGCTAATTTATTCAAACGCTTGCCTTTGATTAGGAAACGTCCCTTTAGTTCCTGCAAACAAAACATGTATAGGACAAATGTTTTTATCAAAGGAAATCTGCACAGTTTTGTTCTACGGTGGTAAATTCCACGCAGATCTAAATACAGCTAGTAAAAAACTACAGATCACGTTCAGAGCATAATAACAATATGCACGAAAAGATGATTCCTTCCTGTTATTTCTCTACGGTAGATGTTTTCCTTATGAATCATTTCATCCTGCTTTGTCCCATAAGGCCATTTATGAAAACTGGCAGAACGTCTCAGTAAGGGACAAAGCTCACGTTACTGTCTATCTGAAACATAATTCGACAAACGAAAACACAAAATTGCCCTTCACGCCCCAAAGCAGATCCAGCTGCTCGAATTCCAAACATGCCTGTAGGACAAGCTTGTAAACTCAGAGGCTGTGACATCATACCGAAGCCCCTCCCACCTAACCACCAGATTTCTCTGGAGTCGTGCAGCTCTGTAAAAACCTGTTTAAACTTGTGCTGTCTTGACATTGCTCCTGCAAACTACAACCTGGCTGAAATGTTTCGGTAAATAATCTAATAATCTAGTTAAAGATGTGAAAAAGCTCATGTTAGCAACACATTAATGGTAGTTGTACTGACAAACACTTCCTCTCTCTAGAGACATGATTTGAATTCATGTATACAAAGGACAACAGGATGTGAAAGGGGATGATGAGGAAGTCATTTGAGTTAAAATGAAGGGGGTGGGGTGAAAAAAGCTTTTAATAGGTCATCTGGATTTCATTTAGTCACGTGTCTTTGTCTAGTGCTGTCACCATCATCCAGCAGGTGGCGATATGCCATCTCTAGGTATGTAAAGAACGTGAACTTGATTCACTTTCATGTTATTTTGCAACTGGTATACAGTGTGTTTCGTAGGTTCAGCAGCATATGCACGTCAAGTCTATGTTATTAAAGGCATGGACAAGACTTACCTCAGGTCCTGGAAATGTTGTGGGCATGTAATTCCCCAGGGGTTGAGTGAGAAGAGCGCTGCCCAGGATGGAGGTTAAGTGATGGGCCATGGTTTTCTGCTGCTCTACGCTGCAATGGTTTTCCAGAGACAAGATAACTGGGTACTTTGAGGTCTAGCGTAAAAGAGACAGAGAAACTGAAGTCTATGTGTTCCATAATACGCAACATTGTTTTTTTACAAACTTTGAGTTAGAATTCTTCATAAATATAGACCGCTTTGTAAGATGTAAACATAAAGCACTTTCATTCTTAAAGGTGCTGTGTGTTATTGTTTGGAGGATCTATTGACAGAAATGCAATATAATATACATAACTATGTGTTGTGTTCAGAGGCGTATAAAGACCTTACATAATGAAGCGTTATGTTTTTGTTACCTTAGAATGATTTCTATCTACATACACCGCGGGTCCCCTTACAGGGAATTTTCCATGTTGTTTCTACAGTAGCCCTAAACGGACAAATTGCTCTACAGAGCGCATTTCGTAAATAAGTTATCTTGTTCGGCAAAGATGCTAAAACGTGAAGACATCTTAGTTCTGTATCAACCACTGTAGTGCTTCGAAAGGGAGGGGTGAGGGGTGGAGTGAGCCATTGGTTGCAATTCACAACCTCACCACTAGATGCTGCTAAAATACACTGGACCTTTAAAGATGTTTCACATTTTGATTCAGTTCTTTTGGTTGCATTTTGTTGTACTGAAACAAGATGTGTTTACGTCTTGCAAAGTGGTCTATATAATGTCGGTTCACCTACTTTGAAAGCATATTCTTTGATGGCCTTGATGACATCTTTAAAGAGCACTTTGGATGTGAGGGTGTGTCCATGGTAGATGACGGGCTCCCCGTTTGCACCATCCCAACAATCCAGCTCCACACAGCGACAGCCCTTCAGTAACGCTCTACAAGACAACAGAAACCATTAGCTCACATGTACTGCTTAAAGTTAACTAGAACTGTCTGTGATAATGATTTTTGGCAAAAAATAAAAATCACAAAATATGGAGAATACAAGGTTTCAGAGGGACAGCAGTGATATAATAGACATTAAATATATTATTAGATATTATGTTCGTACTTGATATATGCCTCTGTGCTGCTTGGACCTTTCAGCTGGTCCTCCATCAGATAGGTGTTATGGGAAGAGGAAATGAAGTAATGATTGAACGGTTGTCGCATGTCTTGGTACACATCTTTGTGAGCGGAGTTGAAGATGCTGCCTTCCTCATGGCTGAAATACATCAGGAAGCCATCTTTAGTCATCTGCTTCATCTGTTTGGCTAGGAAAATCAAAAAACACTGCATTTACTAAAATTGAAGAACAGAAAATTACATTTATACAAATCGAACCTCATGTTAGTTTATGTCATCAGGTTAAGTTCCATTACCTGTCTCATCCACCTCGTATTTCTCAATGATCTTATGGGCATATTCCAAACCCACTGGCTCCCTCTGTTCATGCTGGAGAAAGTTAAGCAGATCGTCTGAGCTCATCTGCTCTTTATAATGGCCGTACTTTTTAAAGATCACGTCGACTTCCTCACGGTAAGTCAGCAGCTCGTAGAAATGTTTAATCTCCGAGTCCTCCAGAGTGCCTGACTTTGATGTATCACATTTCTGCAAAATTAAACAACAAAATTGGAAAACAACTGAAAAATGTACCAGCATGAAAATCAGGACAATGAATCAATGAATCAATGAATCTATAATTATGAAGCATTGTTTAAGACTTTACGAGCATTGTGATACTATTTTCTTTCTGTCATTTGTATGTATAACATGTATTACAAATGAATATATGTAATAGGTTTCAATCAAATTTAAAATAAAAGCATAATAATAAAAATAAATCAAATGCTCCCATGAGATGTAATTACTATTATGAAAAAATAACAAATCATAGCTGTATGGGTGTTTAATTCTTATAACAAAAGATCATAATCCAAGAATCTCAATGATCCAAAAAAAATTCTATTTTCATTCAGCAAAATAGATTTATATAACAAAACATCTGCGTAAATTTGAATGAAACGTCTCTCTCTTACCGTAAACAGCATTTCAGCATAACTGTCGTCCACCTCCAAATTGATTTGTCGCATGAAATTCTTTACCTCCTTCAACGTCATTTTGTTGTCACCATTCTTGTCTGCTTTGCGCATGCATGTGTAGATCCAGCTTTTTGTGTGATGTAAGGACTGAATATTAAATGCTGAAAATGTATTTGGGAACTGTACATACACAAAAACCTAAACATATTTCAAATCATCCACTGGAAAACAATGTTGCGATCACAGAACCAGCCAAATAGTAGCCACAAGATATTGGCTTGTACAGCACTATCACTCTTCAGGTTATCAAATACATTAATCCTGATTTAAAAAATGGCGGTGAGTAACTTTTGCCTGTAACCTACAAATATCACAGTGTCAACAACTGAATTCTAAAACCTTTCTTATACAAGTCCCTATAAGTACTACAATACTAGCACCCCCTTTGAAAATGACAGATCAAGGATACTGTTCGCTGTTTTGCTGGCGGTTCAGGTTGCGCATGCTGCTGATGACCTTCTCCAAACCTCTGACCCACTGCTTGGCCTCATCTTTGGATGAAGCGATCAAGTCCAGGTTCTTGCGTCGCCCTATGAAGATGACGGAGAAGCAGCGGTCCTCCATAGATGGCTCTGTGTACTTCTTGAGCCCATCAGTCTGCCGACCGTGCCGCACAGAGTTGACGTCCTCGAGGCTGACTGCGAATAAGGCAAGAAATGTTTCTTTACTTTAACTATTTAGTTATTTGTGATTCACAAATTACATTTTTGAATACAGCAATTTTCCTGCCTGAAATGTATGTACATTTCATTCACTGCTTTGCCCTTTGGCTTGTACAGCCAGTGTTATGTGTGTTATGTAAACACACCATTAAATAGAACAATCTGACCCCTGTTCCTATCAGATTATGCATGTTTAATGTTATCTTAATGTACGGAGTATTGTGTAGTTGTTTGTGTATGCAGTACACACATATGGGGGAAATTCAAACAAATGCTGCAGTGTTTAGAAAGAAAACCAGTCTGGGTAAATAGTTTGTTTTTTATCTATGCTTACTTTAAAAATGACAATTAAATAATAAAGAGGAGAACCTGAGTTTTAATTCACTGTTAGGTATGCAAATAACTTGATAAACCTGTCTGATAAACTAGAAGTTAATACCAACAGGATTGAATTTCCATTTTGGTTGATGCCGGTTAGTGCTGGTCTAGATTGTGAACCACATCACCCAGCAAAACTAAATGGTCAGTTTCATTTGTCTCGTGTAAGCGGTTCAGCATGGGAACCTTGCTAGTTAGATTTATTGAATTTGTGGGAATACTAGCACACCATCAGCCAAAACACAACATATGCCGGGTATTTCAATAGAGAAGTGAGCATTCTTTTGTATAATGTGTTCATAATCCCTAATGAAACATTTAAGCACAATGGATGGTTTAGTGAGAAAATCAGATTAGGGCTGGGTTATGTGTACTCTGCAGACTGGCGCTGAATAAATACTACAGAATCGCCACAGCTGGAGATAATCTGCTGCTTCAGACGTGGCCGTGCTTATAAAAGGCAAATGTGGGAACTTTTGGAGAACTATTTGGATAAAGTTCCCTGAAACAAAGTATGTCTTCTGAATCCTGCTTACATCCTTCAGATTCCACTGAAACTATGATAGAAAGACCCTAACCAGGGTACAAATCTGATTTTGCATAATTATATACTGTACAAAACAATAACATTAAAACTGTTTAAACAGATGTTACGTTAGTTTAATCTAGAATTTTAAAAACAGAAATGATAAATAAGTATAAACACTATGGCTTTCAATATTGCCATTGAAGATTTGGTTGGTTAACACTGACAGTTAGCCTGAAAGATGTAACTAGAGTATGACACACTATGTGAGAAAAAAAACAGCTTTCTACATTCAAAATTAGCTGTATTCTGCCAAAATAAAGCATAAACATGCCAACGACAACTATTTATTTACATTAAGTGCCTGTTTATTTGAATGTGTAAGCTATGACATCACAGCTTACACTTTGCTCTTGCAGTGGTTGCAGTCACCTGTTGGTTTTACAACTTTTTAGAATATTTCTTTCTTTGCTCTGCAAGCAGGTCTCATCATCAGTTCACAGTTTCTATTCCAATACCCTGCAGTCCCAAATACTTCCTGTCACCAAACCACATCCTGTAGAGGTGAAGCGTAGAGTTGCTGCTCATACACAAACATAAAATATCTAGCGCTGAATACAGCTTTGATATTGATGATGTATATTGTATCATTCATAATATTTCTTCTTTTGTAAGCAGTCTCTGAAAATAAAAGCATCTGCTAACTGACTGAATACAAAAAGTTTTTTTTTTTAAAGTACGCAAAAATAAAAAATCATTTAAAACCTGAATGACTTTCTTCTGCAGAACACAAAAGAAGATATTTTGAAGAATGTTGGTAACCAAACAACATTGGCCCTCATTGACTTCCATTGTATGAACAAGACATTTCTCAGTCAAAATATTTTCTTTTGGGTTTGAAGTTTTGAATGACATGAGGGTGAATAAGTGATATTTTTCAGAATATGAAAAATGATAATGATGTGATAATGTTAGGATTGTTGTATGGTTGTGTTTATATGGTTGTGTAGATGATTATATTATTTTAAATGAATCTGTCCCCCAAGATTATTATTATAAACATGAGCCTCGTCTAAAAGGCAGAGGGGGATGTTTCGCAGCACTTTTAAATGTGTGCTTTCACTGTGCGTGCGTGCGTGTCTGTGTGTGCGTGCTTGTCTGTGTGTGTGTGCGTGTGTGTGTGCGTGCGCGTCCGTGTGTGTCTATGTCTATGTGTGTTAGTACGTGTGCATATTGTGTTTGTGGAGTGTTTTGTATGTGGGTATGTCTGTCTTCTGTGTTTTCACCTTTTTCTTGTTTTTACAGGTATAACTTTAATTGTTTTGCTTATGGTCAATATGTCTCATGTACAGCTGCTTTGTAACAATGAAAATTGTAAAAAGCGCTATATAAATAAAGCTGAGTTGAGTTGTGCAGTGGCCAAGGTGTTTTGTATGGTTGTTAGTGGATTGCTGTATGGTTGCTAGGGAGTGAGTGCTAGGGCGTTGCTAGGTGGTTTCTAGGTGGAAAAGGAGCCCACCCCCTCTGTTTTTGAGAAAACAGCTCCAACCAACGATATGAAGTATGATACATGACGGAAGCTTTGATTTATAATACAGTCTCAGGACTGATGTGAAAGCTTTTTGTTTAATGATAGAAGAAAATAACAGTCAGAAGTCTACTGTACACTGTCTACACTACACCGTGTTTACTTTGGACACGACACACGGCTTGTTCTAATGGGATTGTCGCGTTGCGCCGCATCCAGTTTGGACAAATGTAAAATTATAATGGGTTCTAATGCGTTTCTAATGTATTTTAGACATTGTCTTAATGCGTCCGGTGTAGACACTGTGTTAAAGGGATAGTTCATCCAAAAATCAACTTTGTGTGATGTTTTTACTCACCCACATGACGTTAAACACGTTTAGAGAACTTCCGGCGTCTTCGGAGCACAAATAAAGATATTTAGGTGACATCCGAGATCTGAAACCATGGTGTCAGTTTTTGCCAAGGTCCAGAAAAGAACTAAAGACATCGTTAAACTGGTCCATCCGCACATAGTGGCTCAGTTGAATTTTTTTGAAGCGTCGAGAATGCTTTATGTGCGAAAAACAAACCAAAATACCGACTTTAATCGATATATTCTCCTCTGTCTTGTCAGTGTATGGCACTCGTTCACGAGAGCACGTCATGTGGGTGAGTAAAAAATCACACAAAGTTGATTTTAGGTTGATTTTGATTTTAGGTTCACTTTAATAAAAGAACACAGTCAGTGTCATTCCTGGATTGTTGACAGTGGGCGGAGTTTCCTCAGTTTTCTCCCGCCCCAAACCATTTAAAGTTGTGATAAACTTGGCACCATCACTTCAAGATAATAAAAACCCAACTTCCTGAGGTGAAAAACCTCTCAAATCAACAGCTTATCCAGTTGAAATATTATGTTATACAATACTTTTCGCCTAAAACCTATGCTCTACAAGCATGTGGACTCTACTTCAACTTGTAACTTTTAACTACACAAATAAAGCCTGATTCGGGGTGTCAAATTAAATTGTCCAACCATTCTGACATCATTGTTTTCAGAACAAGACTGTGATGTCTCTGCTGCATGTGTAATACTCTTCTTAGCCAGCTGTATTATAATGCAAAATCAAAATACAAAAGATATCTAGTGTTTTCTCCTGAAATTTGTTTGCTATGCTCTTTTCGTAATTTCCATTAGGCCTGTGATGTTTTTCCCCTTCGCACACACTGACGAAAGATTAGACAGCTACAGTCTGGCAGGCAGCAGATAAAGAGGTCTGATCTGCGGCCTTTGGCCGGGAGGAACCAGAGAGGAAGAGATGAGGTGCCGAGGGCTCGGGACAACATGTGGGAAAAAGATTTGAAGATGACTACAAAATCCTTTCTGGTCATTCTATCGGTTTGCTTTCCCACCCAAGCCTTTGTTTGATACTGACTTGAATATTGTTTGCGGGGGAGTTGAAGGGCAGGGCCGAGGCACATTAAACAGAATTTGCTGGAGAGCCCTTTGAAGTTAGGCTTATGTAATACTTGATGATGTCAGCAGATGACATGACAAAACATTTATCAGCTAGGAAATAAACTATGATAAATAAACTATGATTGTTGCGTCATACGCTGCAACAATAATCCTGGTTTTGAGTCCAGCAGTAGGGTGATACTCACAGATTTGGTGACTCTTGAACCTCTTGCTGGATTGCTGCCACACTGTCTTGCAGTCTTCTTTCAGCTGTAGAAAGCGGGTCTTCTTCCATGAGCCGGACTTCACCTTTAACAGGTCTCCACCCCTCAGCAAAAACTGCAGGTCCACATCTCCCTCCAGACCTAAAGGTCAAGTAAAGAATAGGGTTGGTGTGTTGGTGGGAATGGATTTCCAAAAGTCGTAAAATGGGTTAGGAGTTGATCAGCTGACATGAACTACAGATGTCTAGACCACACTTATGTAACAGTGTATGCACCTTTAACCAGTGGTTCCAGTTTCCAGTAAAACACTAAATATAGACCATGACATAAATCTCTTCAAAGCTTAATCATATAAAGTATAACAATAATGCACTTGGCTACATACATCACTACACACAATAGCAAAAAGTTACATTTACATAGTTTTGCCTTTCACAGTCAAAACCTGCTTGGCGAGCTATCTGTGAGGTAAAGGTTCAAATAAACGAACCAAGACTGAACTACTATTGTTCTAATTGTGTCGTTTTCTTAATAATCCTCAAAATACATTGCATCAGCCCTTTTAAACCAGTAGGTAGTCTAGTAGTACATAGCTTAAATGTGAGACCATTTTAATGCAAGGAATATTGATGTACATCACTGTCAATGTACACTCAATGCATTTGCTCGGGTTTTCTCTCCATTTAAATTCAAGTAGTTACAATAAAAACTGTGCATGGTGTGTTGAAACCACAAACCCGCAATGTTGATAAAGAGAAAAGATTAGAAGTGATTTGCATTCCTCACAGAGATCAGGATAGTGTGTGAACACACCACAGATTACAACCTGCACACCTTCAGTACAGTACAGATTCAAAGCCAAATGAAAACAACACACACTATAGAAAGTGCTTTATTTCTACTTCATCTAACACTTAAAAATAACCTTTTGTTGTGCAACTTAATTTAGTCCGGTAACATTAAATATTTTTCATATTTTTTAATACAGTAAGTTAATTTGAATGTTACTAGATGAGCAGATTTAGGCTATCTAACTGAACAGTATACATGGAAGCAGTGTGTATATCCCATTGATTGTGTCATATGTGGGTGGTGCACGTGTTCAATGCACGTCAGTGTTGCAATAAATGATCAGTCTTTCCATAACATTTTTTTCACTTCCTACTTTTACTGTTTAAAAATCTGTGTGCTAGTCGGAGCCGATAGCCTTGTGGTAAGTGCTCCGGGCGACCCGAGTTCGAGTCCCGGCTTGCGGTCCTTTCCCGATCCCACCCCTCTCTCATCTACTTTGTTTCCTGTCCACTCACTGTTAATGTACAAATAAAGGCAAAAACACCAAAAATAATCTGTGTGCTTAAACACCTGCAACATTCAGATGTGACCAAGCTACAAATTTAAATGGTGTCCTGTCACAATAATAGTGCTGATATCAAAGTCATAAATGACCGACTGGTTAAAGGTCTAGATCGGGATTTATAGCGGCCACTAGAGTTTGAGAATTGCAACCAATCTCTCAGTCCAAACATGACGGTGGACACCACAGTACAAAAAGATGTCATCGGCTGAGACAGCATGTCTTCGCATGTTGACGCAGGGAAGAGATCATGCGGGCATTAGAAAGACTGTAGAAAGAGCGTTGTCTTAAATTTATTACATACAATAAAGGGTCTGTGGATTTTAAGTATGAAAAGAAGGATAAAAGTCAGGCAGGAGCTAGGACCTGCGTTAATATTGGAGAGAAAGATCGTCTACAAATCACCCCCGAGGAGGTTGCATTGATTCGGATCAGTATGTGAGTAACATTTTTTCTGTTTGTTAGAACCAAGATGTTGTTGTTGTAATATTAGCTGTGTAACGGAGCAGTTTTGTCATGGCTCTGCTTCCTTAGTCATGTTTTTCTTGGTCCTGTAGCAGAGCCATGGCAAAGCCTTTGGTTATGTGTGGAGAGAAACATATCATTGTCCGTTTGACAATAATATACGTTCTCTCCAGTGTCTTGTCATTGGCCCCATTCCTCTCGTTTCCTCGTTATCTTTCCCTGAGTGTTTAATGTCCCACACCTGCCCCATGTCGTTATCCCTCCTTTGTCTTCCCTATTTATACCCTCTTGTTTCTTTGTCCTGTGCTCTTGTATTGCGTGTACTACGTTGTGTATTGTGTCCATGCTGTCGCCCGTGGTCCTGTGTCCTGCCTTGTTTGCGAGCTGTGAGTTTTGTGTTTTTGCTTGAGTTTTATCGTGCCTTGTTTTGTTAGTTTGTTTTTTGCCCCCCGTGGGAAGTGTTTTGTTTCAGTTTTTTATCTCAGTTTCGTTTTCCCCATTGTGTGTGTTTTTGTTTTGTGTTTATAATAATAAATATTATCTGTTAACCCCTTCACTGCCTGCCTGCGCTTGGGTTCTTCTGCCAGTTCGTGACAAGTTTTGAGCGTCATTGTTTATCTGGAACCAGTGTGATGCTTGTATATACTCGTGTCGTCTTCGCTTATTTTATTCATTTGCATTATTATTTGCGTGGTTTAAGCTTTGATAAAGCTAAGCATTTCATGCTTGCATTGCATAGCACGTTTGAGGGCAGAGCTAGCTAACAGTAAATAGCAATGCTGATAAAGGCGTTTGATCTGACTGCAAGATAGCAGTTAGGAGTAAATTAGTAGACGTTTCCCCCCCCTTTGCACAATCAGGGACAACCGGACTACGTACCGCAGGGTAGAGGGAGAGGAAACGCGCTTTTTAGAGTTGTTTGTCCGTTTAGGGTTACTGTAAAAAAACATGGCGGCGAATTCAATGTATGTAGGCCCGCTCTGTATGTAGATAGAAACAGCTTATTCTAAGGTATTACAAACATAACGGTTCATTACGTAAGGTCTTTATATACCTCTGAAGACATAGTTTTGTATATTATATTGCATTTCTGTCAATAGATCCTCCTAAAAATCCCACATTGCTCCTTTAAACTGTTGTTTTGGTATTAATAGTTCAGAGGAACTGTGAATATTTCCAGCTTCTGAGGCCCAGAGTGTGGGCACAACCACAATCACTGTGGCCAATTTTTCACGAGCTCCTGCCACAGGGGCTGTTTATGAGACTTGGATACACACATGCACAGGGCAGAAAAATGGTAAACACTGAGGATTTTCCTGTGAATGTAGACCTCAAAACTAACACACCTTTACTCAGTTTTACTTAAGTGAACATTGTGGTCTCACACTAGCGTTACTTCATTTGCAAAGTAGGAGAGCTAATTGAATTTTAGGAAAATGTGGGATTCAGGCTACTTTACATTCAAAGCACATTGCACAAGCATTCAGTGTGCCAGGTTAAGTTCAACTTTTGTTTAAAAGCAAATCATCAGTTCCTTTTTAATTTGTTTCATTTTTGTAATATTCTAAAAATGATGGAAACAGCGCCAGCCAGGCATGATTTGCAAAGTCAAAGTGGGTTTTACTTGTTCAGGTAAACATGCTGCAGCAGGAGTCAAGAATAAAACGTGACTATCGCCGAAACATTCCAATACAATACTGTAGATGAAATGAGGCATGGCTGCGTGAGTGGGTTTGTGACATTAATGCTAGTCTCTTCAAGACATATCCCATTAAGGCAAAACTTTAAACAAAATAAATATTCAGGCAAAAATAAATAATCACCAGGCTCCTTTTTCCATACAATGCAAGAGGAAGGTCACCATGGCTGTCAAGCAAGATTTTCATGGATTTGATGCCCATGCCTCCATTGTATAGATGAGAACAGCTCTGACATTTTGACATTCATTTTTCTAGGTGTTCCACAAGCATGAATGCAAGTCTTACAGCTTTAAATGGATGTGAGGATGAATGATTGATGTCATTTTGGGTATACTCTCCCTTTAAACTGAGTGATAAATTACTTTCATCTGGATTGGCCTGGGTGGCACTGTTTTTCAGGACAGCAACACTGAAGTTGTGGACAAGAAAACTTTTTATGTGACAAGAAGTACAAGTACAGAAGTACAAAAAGCGTAGAAGTACAAGTACAAGTGCAGAAGCACAAAAAGCGCCATGAGTTCCGGCGCAACCCGCGCTTCGCTCCCAAATGCCCAGCTTGGAGGAAAGTCCCTCATCGTGCCTTGAGAAAGGCTGGAGGATAGGGCGAAAGACAGAAAAAACAATGACAGTGCGAGGTAGGCTATTGTGTATTTTATTTGGTTATTATAAGCACTTATAAAGCCTTTAAAATGTTCACCATGGCCGTAAAGCAAGATATTCATGAATTTGAAAATTCTACATTTCAGTCCATTCATCTCTTGCTAAAAAAAAGCATGTGTCAAAAGGGTCTTTTTAAAGTTTTTTTAATCTAAAGACGTAGGCCTATAGCGGACAAGTTCCATGAACTGTATGTGACTTTTTATGATGTTTTGACAGCCCTTTTTGAGCTTGACACAGATTACCCCCCATGTCTCCTTCGTATAGATGAGAACAGCTCTGACATTCTGACATTCATTTTTCTAGATGTTCCACACAAACATGATGCAAGTCATACAGGTTTAAATTGATGTGAGGATTAATTATTGATGACATTTTGGGTATACTATACACTCCCTTTAAACTGAGTGGTAATTACTTTCATCTGGGTGGCACTGTTTTTCAGGACAGCAACACTGAAGTTGTGGACAAGAAAACTTTTTATGTGATCACCAGCCACCAGCATACTGGATCAGGGGAAGTTAACCAACAGCAAAGGACTTCTTTCGCAAAGAAGAGAATAAATAGTTTGTAGTCTGACTCTATTTATTTCACTTCTATTAAACACATGCACGAAACCGTTCAGTTTTGCAGCGTTTGAAAAAGCATCATAAAGCTAACTTAGATGATTCATCCCCATTCCACATAAAATGGTTGTTATTCCAAAGAAACAAATCTGGGCTCAGGTTCCTGTGTTTTCCACTTCCTGAAATACACACATAGTTGTTTGTGCCTGTTGCTTTCTATCGATCTACACATCCACAGCTTATGGTGCAAATTGGACACTTCAATCGATCTATAGGACACATCCACTCACATCGCTTGGTGCAATTTAAGACTTCATTAAAATTCTTTACATTACAGCTTTGTACAGCAAACAAACAAGCCACAAATCACACCCTTTAACTTACTGAAGATAGCGGAGAGTGTTCGGGACGTGTAGTAACAACATTGTAACAAACTTCAAACTTAATTCGTAACAAAAACTATAGCAACTACGTTATTTTTCCAGGAAACGCTGGTTGCTATGGTAAACGTTCAGAAGGAATGATATTTATATCCAATGGTCCTTCGTAAAGGCTAACGTTAGTCAACAGCGGCACGTATACATGTAAATCGCGACCACCAGACAGAAGCGTGACACCCACCTAAGCGTTTCCCGTTCTCTTGTGCAACGTTCTTGCACTGTTCTTGATATTTCAACTCCTCGGACACCGTCCTTTGACGAGATTTACGAAGACAGGACATTGTCGCATTCTTCAACGGAATTCCGCAATCTACTTTCTTTGGCAAGAAAACGAACATGATGGTTGTATACCATGACGTTTGCAAACTTTCTATGGGCGGGTTCCCATTGGCCCTGCAAAATATTGCCAGCAATTTGATTGGATGGAACTAAAATAATCACATTGATAGAAACGTCATTTTTTATACTTTTATAAAATTACAAACATGTATTAAATATTATTTAAATAAAAACATGTTGATATTTATATAATATTAAATGATCATATTTATCGTGTTATATTGTATTCAGTATTCATATTATAATGCAAAATTACTCATTATTTTTGTTTCGAATTACTTGCTGAAAATCTTTCTCTAGATTTCGCACCTGTAAGTTAGATCTGACATGCTATTACATGTATTATATAATGTATATTATATAATGTACTAGCTTGCCAGAATAGCAAGAACTAGATGGGCTAGGTCTCGTACACTGGTGTAGTTCCGAATCATTCTCTTAAACACTTAAACATTTTCTTAAACGCAAAACATTTAGCAGTCTGTCTAAACTATACGTCCTCTTGTTAGGCAGGTATTTTTGAATGTAACCCTTTGCACGGAGGCTGAAACTTGTCTTGTGTAGGAGGTGGAACGAGTCGAAGGAGCAGGTTTGGGACAGGGCGCCCTCTTCTGACTAAAACCTCGCGTGTGGGTTATTTGCATGCTGACCGTGGTTTGGTGTCAGGCATGTCACATCACTGGTCCACAAAGAAAAGCTATACCATATTCAATTCCATCGTTTGTATTTTTTTGTTAGTTACAATATTCATACATTTTATGATTATGAATGAATGACCTCATTCACCCCTATATCCCTGACGCTGCGATTATAATGTTCAGGCAGGATATAAATGCATCATTTAAGAATCGAAGAACTGAAAAGCATTCAAAGTATGGGTATTGGTGGTCTTACTTTTCATTCCGACCAGAGCATGGGGTAGTCTACAAAGTTCTTAGATGAAAGACGACAGGGCAGCAAACGCTGTTTTAAAATCTTAAAACAAAAGTTATACTCGTTACATGAGTATAAAACAATAGTACTGGGTGTGCAACAGTAAACACTATTATTATGAAGCAAGAAGAACAGGTCTCCTAACCCCAGCCATTCCAGGCAACAGCATTAAAACTACATAAAATAATTTACAATTGTGAAACATACACAATCAATTGTTGCATTAAAATGTAAAATTACAACAAATTTAATTTGATATCAAAGCAGCAAAAAAAGCAATGCTGTCCCTATAGTCACGTCGCTTCAAATCAAATACGTTCACTTCTCACGCGGAGCAAATTAGAAACATGAAGAGGCTTACCTAATTTCCTGGGACTTCCATTTATTTCCATGGCTCCTTTTATACTTTTCACTTATTTAAATGGCAAGACAAATAGTTGGAGTCGACAAAATAGTTTATCGTCCAACAGCCGTCCAGATGCTGTCTGGTTTGAGCAAAACCAGTGTTAGAAACTATCCACTGACAGAAACGTCTCGCTCTGTGAATAGAGAATTCGCCACACCCACATCAACAACACCGGTCTTTCAAGTCTGTGTTCTTAGTTCACGATGCCCTAAAAAGTTTCATTTGTTTCCACCCATTATATCATGTCCGACTAAGTTTCACCCTTCAAATTAGTTTTCTTTTTGAACTTTTTTGAACACGGTGTTGTTAGTGACAAGTGATGTTTATTTGTTTACAGTTCCATTCTAACATATTTATCCAGCAATTAATTGCACCTCTAAAAGTGTTTTAAAGAAACATGGTGTTGGGTTGCATCCAAAATAAACCTTCACAGTAGTGTAAGTAATACCTTTAATTAATGCAAATAGTGCCTATATGTACATGATATAGGCTACGTGGGGCTTATAAAATGAGTAAATGATAATGCAGTTGTTTTTATGTTTAATGTTATAGATATATGGATAAACTTACACAATTACTTACAATAAATCATAATATTAGTGTGAACAATGCAGACCTATGATTCCAGAAAATCTATAGGCTTGGGTAGGAATATTTGTTTTGTTTAAGTAAATCAACCGCTTTGTTTAATGTAGTTTCGTTGTTTTCTCATGGGCTAATGGTGAGTAGGCTATAACAGCATTTTTTGGATATTTAAAACGTTCTTGACAGGCAGCTCTTGGCACACCCTTTGCAAAACTGACAACCCATACCTGAACTAAAGGTATGCAAAGGTGTGCGCTCTGTAGTAACTAGAAAAGAATTCACATAATGTGTTGCCTAAAATATTCTAGCACATATCCCATAAAACCTCAAAAAGTATGGGGGGAAAACAACATATTCGTGCCATAGCATTTAGATAACAAAATGTGAAAGACGATGTTCTTGTTTTTTATATTTTATTGAAGATAACATCCAAATAGCAATAGAAACAAGACAGAGAAAAAAAATCAAATTAAACAACATCCTGGGGGAAGATACAAACGATATTATAGGAATACTCCAAAAAGTATACAAACTCGTACAATTCTTATTGCTTTTGGATTCTTTGAGGGCATTATAGATTCAAAATAATGTTTTACTTCATTTTCAAATACTAAAAAATATGGTTTCTTTCCTAAATATTTATGTGAAACTTTGCCATTAGAATGATAAAATTAATAAAGTAAAGTGTGTGTTTGTTTATCTTTACAGGTCACACTAGTACCTGAGAGGACATATTTCCACTGTAAAACAAAATTTTCATCAGTGTTTTCAACAATAAAATCAAGTAAATTTTGCCAAAAATAAGAAACAAAAGGGCATTGCCAAAATAAATGAACAACTGTTTCTGGCTTCTGCTTGCAAAAGCGACAATTTTCATCTATGTTTATATTTAGTTAAATAATGTTTAGCAGGATAAATTCTGTGTAAAAGTCTATAGGTCACTTCTTTAATCTTGTTTGTTAAAAGATAGCGAATGGGCAGACAGACTTTTTTCCAGTCCACATCATTTACAAATCGATTCCAGTATGCAATTGCATTTAGTTTCGAAACAATACTCTCCTGAAAGAGAGCTCTTATAGATCTATTGTTAGAATGAGAGGATAAACAAATTTTACCTAAGGAATGGTTGAGCGAGAATGGTTGGAGTTGCTGTTACTCTAATCTGTTTTGTTCCTTAAAATCTCTTCCGTCAGCATCTGGCCGATTAGTTCTGACTTCTATCTCTTTTCTACTCTTTCTAACTATAAAAAAGCAACAACTTATCTTTGTATCTGTGGTAGGCTATATGAGACCAGTTTTACTGCGCTTATGCTTTTTGTTGTCCTTATGTTGTGCCAATTGCTTCCATTGTTTACTTCATTTGTAAGTCGCTTTGGACAAAAGCGTCTGCTTAATGACTAAATGTAAATGTTAAATAACTACAAATTCCACTAGAGATTGCACCAAAAACAGTTGCAAGTTTTTTTTGTGGTTTTTGGAATATTATATTTTGACAAAAATTCCTTAGCAAAAGGCCATCTGAGTTAAATAATTGATCCACCAAAAGAATATTATTTCGAAACCAATTTTCAAAGAAAATAGACTTTCGTTTATATGTCCATATGTCCTTAATGTCCTTATTATTCCATAAAGTAGACAATGTTCTTGGTCCCCAGTAAATTCATTGTAAAGCTATGAACAATAAATTAAAATAGTTGTGTAATTGCTTTTTCTTCAGAAACAATACATTTATCACTGGCTACTCTAACAGTAATCTTATCTTTTCTTGACTTTTAGTACAAATTTTGTTTTGGAAACGTCTTGTCTTTACAATGTGAGCATTATTAAATTTATCAATAAAAAAACTACATACAGCCACATCACATAGCCTATTGTATTATGTAATGCAATGTACATTTAAAGTGTGATTTAAGTGTCCATGCCATATGAACCTCTGTAATTGCCCCACCTCTTAAATTAAATTAAAATCGCAGTGGACACGGAGCTTATGGCGCGCCATGTTACCATAGTGACGACGTGTAAACAAACATGGCGGTCGCTTATGAAACTTCGTTCAGTTTGTACTCTTACTAGATTTAGTCTTATATGTGGTCGTTGTGAAGGTTTTACATAAACTAATTACCACAATGAACTTTATTTGCTAAGCTTCATGTACAGCAGCCTTTATTAAAAGAATTGGATTTTTTAACACTACAACGACAAAACGATGGACGATGAAACTGATCCAGGAGCATATGGGAGGTCTGACTCTGAGCCCCCTATGAATCGACACAAACATGCATCAGAAACATCTCAGGTAGGGAAATGATCTCGTTACTCCTGTTGGTAGGCCTACTATTAATACCAGGGCCAATAACGTTACATCCCTGATGAAAAAAACCCAATAGAAACCATAACAGAAATCTAATGGTTACCATTAAAATATCATTATCAACCATTAGCTTTTTCGATTAAACCCTCTTTAAAATTCCTTTTTGTAGTGTGTTTTTGGGCAGATAACGCCCCACCAATACAATATCAGTAGCACCATTACGTTAAAACCAGTACAATTCCAGTTTTAACCATTAAATCTATTACATAATCTATTGTGTTTTGAGCAGGATTTTATTGTTTCAGCAGGGATTTCTTTTTATTAAAAAGTGTAGGCATTTATTTTAACTGTAGTAGGGCTAGTTGTAGTGTATTGGTAGGTCCTATAGCCTATAAAAACATGTACAAGCTAAAGGAGAAAGCTTTAAAATAAAATTTGCAGATTTTAAGTGTTGCTTTTGAAACTGTACGTATATTGTTCAAAATCCGTAATTTTGTGTGTACAGTGCATTTCTCATCTACTGGCAGACATATTTAAAGACCTTTACATCACAGAGGTGATTGGGAAAGACACTGTTTCTAACCTCAAGAAATCACGCAGAGGAGATGACAGCTACTGTGACAAATATGTGGAGGAGTTACAACAGGTGTCTCCCCTCATATATGAAAAGAATCTCTCCTAATGAAATGTGTAGTTCATGCTTGCTACATCATTGAATACTTACGATTTCAATATCATGTTCAGGTACGTTCTGAATATGACAGACGTATTCAAGAGGTTAAAAATCTGGAGGCTCATATCATACAGGCCCGTGTGCAAACCGCTGAAAAAGAGGAGCACGCTCGCATCAAAATGATAGAGGAAGTGGGTGACAAATACTATGAGTTGGGCCTTCCCTCAGGTACAAAACTTAGTTCTGTGTATGTAAACAAACTGCTTGTTATCATGCCACAATCTGTTAGTCAGACTTTGATTCACTATTATCTTTCCAAAGTTGAATCTCCCTTCAAGTGGTGTGTGGACAGTGATCTTCTTAAAAAGCACAACTTGATTTCCCCACTTGACTATAGAACAGTGCACACCCCAGTTGTAAAAACCCCAAAAGGTAATATTTCAGTGAAAAAGAAACTATGCTGAAGTCATTGGAGTACATTGTATAATACTGTCACGCTTAACATTGCTCACAGGAAAGTCTACGCCTGGCTATTGTCAGCCAACTGTCTCCTATAATATGCATATCTGCACTGAACCACAGGATGATGGTTATACTGTGCTCCCCCAACCTGCACGTACGGCCCAGAGCCTGCTGGACGAATCTGAAGAGACACTTACTTTTCCTTCCTCTGTGGAGTCCAGATCTGTCAAGGATACTTCCAGTGAGGTCTGGCCTTAAACATTGTTTTATTTTCAAAAACATAGGAAATGTAGGACAGGCTTTCTAAGCAATTTATTATCGTTTGCTTTTATGTTTTTCGTCGTAGAAGTTAGGCCAGGTACGTAAGGCCTTGCAGAAGAAAGGACCCAGTTCTCAGAGTCGGGCAGAAATGAAGACTGCCCTGCAGAAGTACAAAAAGCGATACGAGTTCCTGCGCAACCCGCGCTTTCTGCTCCCAAATGCCAAGCGTGGAGGAAAGTCCCTCATTGTGCCAGGAGAAAGGCTGGAGGATAGGGCGAAAGACATAAAAAACAAAGACAGTGCGAGGTAGGCTATTGTGTATTTTATTTGGTTATTATAAGCGCTTATAAAGCCTTTAAAATGTTTTTAGTTTGTTTTAATAACTAAGGAAAAATAATAGGGTTCTTAGTCAGAATTTTTAATCAGAAGCAAAAAGATATATTTTTAGTCATATCATTAATCTTGTGTCTTAATCTTGTTTTATATTGATACCTTTACATGTTTATATATTTACCTGTAAAATAAAATAGAAGTATTCTTCTTCTTTGGCATTTCATTTCATTTTAAGCCTTGTCCTTTGTTATTGTGGTGTTTGCATTTTAGACAGCTTTATTTAACCGTTAATGCCAAAATATTTGTGCAGCTTGGGTGGGGGTAATATGATACATGAACACTCCAGATAAAGATCACATGCAACGTATTGTGTTGTATTTGTGATATTGCAAACCAGCAGGCGCAGCATGGAGCATAATTACATTTTTAGTCTCCAAACACAATCAGCATGCCAGGTGCTGGAAATAAAAGAAAAACTGCATTACATCATTTCGTACCCTGTTTCACTTGTCTGACCCAACTAGAATGTTTCGTCTATATAACTTTGAGCATGTCTTTCATACGCTAATTTGTTCATGCTATGCAATCAAATGCTTTAAAATTATGTGTAGCATGTCTACATATGGCAGACATATTCATCCAAGCATCTTAAAAATATAGCAAGCACCCAGCTACCACATGTTGCTATAACATGCATGTAACACGAGGATTGATCCATGCTTACAGGATCTCCGTTGATGTACATTCAGATGACAAAACCTTTGCATTTTTTTTCCAGTATTGATTTCATGATCAAAGTATCATTTTGGTATCCAGTTGGGTATTACCAAACCAGATACATGGAAGTTACTGTATTAATATGAAAATTCTACATATTCCTTTTCTATCCTTCAACACCAGTCCTGAAGCTCCTGTTCCCATCTTCATTGCAAATCCACCTGTCATCATCTTTACTGACTTCAGTGTGGGTCAGGTGTTAGAGGTATAAAATGACTTGTTACATCTTGCATTTATTTCTTCTGGTCCATTTAATCCCTTGATTGGACTTCTTATGAAGTTATAAGCATGTGTATATTTTTTATGACTGAATCCATCATTTTAGGTTCTTAATTTAACACTTTAACCACTTTTGGTGTAAATGTTCATTTGACCTTCCCTGCAGGGCCAGATCCACTTCTGAATGACGTCTTTCCAGTTCTGTATGTTTTCAGTTCTGAATAGTGCCTCATGTTTCCTGTAGACTGTGGTGGAGTTGAAAAACACGACTGCAACAAGTCGCCACGTTCGGATGATTCCTCCAACTTCACAATATTTTTCCGTTGGTTTGGGTGAGTTTCCACTAAAGAAAAAATGAATGACTCATTTACAGCATGCTGTCAGCATTTCCCTATTAAAAAGTGTGACCATGCAAGTCTTATGCTTCTTAGCTAAAGGAAATGTTGTAAATGAACAGAATAATTCTGTAAAAAATTATATGGCCAGACATTACATTTTTAAAAAGTTTTTAAAGAGCCAGCTGTAGTTTTTAAAGAAACAGATTGTTCACTCAAAGAGATTCACCCCAAAATAAAAATTCTGTCATCATTTATTCAACGTCATTCAAGACCTGCATACTCTTTCTTTTGTGGAATTTAAAAGAAAAAAATGCGAGATTTTGTGTTCATACAGTGGGAGTCAATGGGGGCCAGTGTTGTTTGCTTATCAACGTTTTTAAAAATATAATCTTTTGTGTTCTGCAGAAGAAAGAAAGTCATGCAGGAATGGCATGAGAGTGAATTTAAGATTTTTCATTGTGGGGTGAATTAATCCTTTACCTCCAGTTCTAGGCGACAGAATATGAGAACAACGATATCTACTGCTAAAAATATAAATAACAAATAATGTAATAAAATGATGAAATAACACCAATATATTAAACACACAATTTAATGCTAACAATTGAGATTCTACACAAATTGCTGTTTACACTAATTTACACAATATTTACTCAAATTCACTGTTGGTTACTATTGAAGCTGACAATATTTGTAATGGACAGTTCTCAAAACGGCATTTTATTCTTTGTTGGTAATGATATACCACATTTAATGGATATCAGCTCAGAAGAAGAAATACAGTGTAACAGATGTGTTTTTTCCACAGGCAGGTTCCCTGGTGAGGGAGGAATTGTAGCTCCTGGTATGAGCTGTCAGTATACGGTGCGCTTCGCTCCAGACTCTTTGGCTGATTATGAAGACGCCCTTGTTGTGGAAACACAGTCGCCGTATCCCCTTATTATACCAGTGGAGGCTCACAGACCCCCTCCAATACTGACTTGTGAGTCAACATACAGCACCTCCAACATCTAAATCTCTAGATATTAACAGATTTAACATTCCTAAAACTTGTGGCTCTGACTCTCACCCTCTTTCATAGTTCCAAAACAGTTTTTAACATGATTGCCTGACTATATTTTTACTATATTTGGCAAGACTGCCTCATTTAGAAAGCATTGTATATCCACAAAATAGTCCCCTTTTAAAAAATGGAATTGTTGTTTTTATGTTCACCAGTGCCTGCGGTCCTTGACTGTGGTTACTGCCTGGCTGGAGGGGTGAAGTTCATAGAGGTTTTCTGTCGAAATGAAGGACTGAGTGCTGGAACTTTCTGCATAATGCCTAAGACACAGTGGCCTGTCCCCAGTGTCAGGGTAAGCAACCTAAAACAAACCATGCTGAATTTATTTCGTGTTAACACCCTCAAATTTGGTTTCAGTCTGCAGTGAAGGCCGCTTTTGCAGAACAGCCTCCGTTTGCCTTCAGCCCTTCTCTTTTTGGTCTTCTACCCGGAGAGGCCACTGTCATAGAGGTGAGATATTTCACACTGAAGAGCACAGTCACATATTAAGCTTGGGATTGGAATGAAATGAATTAGATTAAAAAAGAAGTTTGTTGAAAATGTATTCATAAATTATTCATTTTACTTGAAATCAATGTTCAGGTTGTTTTTTTCCCCACTACGGCTGAGAGGAGTGCTCAGGATTTTACCATCGTCTGTGACAACTGCCAAGTGAAAGATATGACCCTTCAAGGTCGGGAGTGAATTCTTCGTTCATTGTAACCTATATACACTGTGAAATCAAATGTTAAGATTCAATTCAGCAACGATCATGAAACTTTAAAAACCAACCTCGTTTCAACAAACTTTCTCAGGTACAGGTCAGCTTGCCGCTGTAGAGCTGGTTTCAGTATCGGGTGGAGAAGATCAGACTTTATTTGGGGAGCTGTCTGATCTCACGGCCGACCGTTTTGTGCGTTTCGAATCGACCAATCCACACTCCACCCTTCAAAAGACAATCATCATTAAAAACCATGCGTGAGCTCAAATGACACGTTATGAAATAACACAACGGTTATGTGTATACAAGTGTTTGTTTTTATTAACATCAATAATATTGTGATTCTTTGTAGACACTTGAAGCTTCCATTCCACTGGCAGATCATGAAGCCCAACCTCCAATCTCTGTTTCCTGGAGAAACTCCAGACGTCGTCACCATCCAGCATCATGTTGACACAGACGGTGTGTTCAGTATCAGCCCAGACATGGGTATCCTGGCTCCAGCACAGGAACACCGGTTCCTGCTTACATACTCACCCAAAGACGTATGTGGACTCACACACATACAGTATAAACACAAGTAGATATGCATATAAGTATTTGTAACGTCTTTTTACTTCTCTCTTAGTTGAGAGACCACCACAGTGTTTGTCACTTAGAAATTGAGGATGTTCCGGATCCACCAAGAGTAACTGAGAATGGGTAAAATAAGGATTTCTTAAAGGTGTTTTTCAATAAACCTGAATAGCTGGAATTTATAAACTTCTACTTATCTGCAGAATGAGCCTCGACACAGCACTCCATGTAAATGATGTGACAGTTCTAGAGGTTGAGGTGAAAGGTTCAACCGAGCCGTTCAAGATCCTTCTTGAACCGTATGCTGTTTTAATACCAGGGGAGACTTTGATACACACCACAATCCGCAAGACATTTAAGGTGACAGTCCAAGTTGATTCCCATTTACTCACTTTTTAGTTTTCATGTTTGTTTTTGTACAAGTGTTTGTTTGTGTGTGTTTCTCAGATGTGGAATCATAGCAAGTCAGTCATTTGTTTTGAATGGGAGCGTGTCACTGACAGTCACGTCATTGAAGTGGAGCCCTCTGCTGGAGAAATAGGTCAGAGCTTTGTAATAAAATATAAAAAGGGATAGTTTGATAAAAATTGAACATGTTTATTCAAATAGATTTTCTTTATTCTATGAAACTTTGCTTTTCATGTGTCTTGTGACTATGATACCCCAGATTTAAACTTTACTCTCTTTCTCGCACAGAGATCACATGGGGTCACTTGAAATATAACATATACCACTCTCTTATAATGCTTTTATGGTATTTTTAAAAAATTAGGACTGTATAACATAAAGCTCTTCATATTAATGTGTGATCCTGATCATTGTATGAATTAATTAACAATTCCAAACTGGTGTACCTACAGAGATGAATGAATGCTTTGACCTGGAGCTGGTTCTTACCGGAAGGAAACCGGGTCATTTTACCTCCACGCTGCAGTGTCACATTCAGCACCATCCCAAACCTGTAGGACTGGCCATTGAGGTTACGTTTAAGGTCAGAGGTGTTTTTGAAACACCACATGGAGGCGTCACGGGTGTTCAGAAACGGATGTCTTAGTTATAGTTTATTGCCTATGAATTGTGTTGTGTTTTAGGGGCCGTGTTGCACCGTGAATGTACCCGGTTTGGACTTTGGTTTGCTTCAACTGGGGGATGAGAGCATATCTACCATCCAAATTACTAACAACAGTCTGTTAGACGCCCACTGGAGCTTACAGAAGCTGTCCAACAGCCAGCTGTTTACAGAGGGACTGGTACAAAACTCTTTATCCGAAATAAATACATAAACAAAGTTTGTTAATATTATAAAAGATGTTGTTATCTGAAGGAGACATCTGTCTGACTTAACATTTGCTGGTGTGTGCATTAGTCAGGTTCAGTCTTCCTTTTTTTTTATCAATAACACTTTATTCATTAGAACTACAAACTTTAGGTCCAAATAAAATACAAAACAATAACACACACAAAAAAGATACAGCGGTATTTGTGTCCTCACAACTTATGTAGTACTGATCCTTATGTTTGGTAAAATGTTACCTACAAAATCATTTAGTACAGTATATAACACCTAGAAGCTGTACAGTAACTACACATTTTTTTTATTGTGCATATTTCTGCTTGTGTGTCTTCAGGTGGATATAAAGCCAAGTAAAGGTGTTCTGTCTCCTCTAGAATCCTGCAATGTGAATATAGTTTTCAGAGCTCTTTACTGCCAGAGCTTTGAATCTGTCCTACATCTTACTGTGCCAAACGGAACTGGCTGGTGAGTCAGTGAATGAGAAAAATCATTACTTCTCTGTTTAGAAAACAAAAGGAACAGCATACTACTGAACATTATACATAATAAAAAGCGTCGCTGTGATACATTGCAGTTGTGTTTGTCCTCAGTCACCTCTCTGTACGGGCGGACGTTCAGTCACCTCAAGTGTGTTTACAGAGCTGCGAACTGGTGTTGGCTGATCTGTATGTGGGAGTTCCACAGAAGGGCAGTGTTACTATATTTAACCAAACATTATTGCCAGCCCACTTCACCTGGAGCAAGGTAAGACAATGACAAAGCCCAAATGGATCCACGAGGCACTCTGTATTTTACATTCTTTTTCTTAAACCAATAGTTCTGATGTTCAAAAGCACAAATATTAAGGGGATAGTTCACCCAAGATATTCTTTCACTATTACTCACTCTCATGTCTTTCCAAACCTGTATGACTTTCTTCTGCAGAACACAAATATTATTTTATATTATTATTATCACAAAGATATTTTGATGAACGTTGGTCACCAAACAACATTGGCCTCCATTGATTGCCATTGTATGGGCACAACACAGAGACATTTCTCAAAATATCTTCTTTTGTGTTCCACAGAAGAAAGAGCCATAAAGTAAATAAATGATGACATAATGTAATGCATCATTAAACAGATTGTTGGACTAGATGATGTGTCATTCTCAGAGTGTTTTCCGCACTCTTAGCTACAAGGCGCACAAGCTCATCTCTGCTCTGCAACCTTCAGCCCGTCTGCCGGCACCCTGCAACCCAATGGCATGACAGAAGTCTCTGTGTCATTTACTGCTCACACTGTTGTATGTACCGTCACTGCAATGCTACCAGTGTTGGGTGTAACTAGTTACTAAGTAATACGTTACTGTAATTTAATTACTTTCCCCTTGAAAAAGTAAAGTAAGGGTTCTGTAATTTAATTACAGTTACTTCTGATGTAATTGAACTAAATAATATATTCAATAGTGGAAATGACATAAAAATTATAAGTCTAACTTTAAAATGTATGCTCTAATGTATCCTCACATTTGTATACTTTGGTCAGTTAATAAGAATAATTTATGTAGTTATTTATTTGAATGAATTAAATCAGCCGTTTCATGTCTATCCTTGAAACAATTCTAATCAAGCTTGATGTAGGATATAGAAAGTAATTAGTAATAAGTAATTAAATACTTTTTGGAGAGAGTAATGTATACAGTAATCTAATTACACCATTGAATATGTAATTAGTAATTAGTACTTAACTTAGAGCAACTTACCCAACACTGAATGCTACAAACACCCCAACCTTTATAAACCATTTATGTTAATGCCATTTAATACTGTTGACTGTTGCAGATGTGCTTTTGTGTTTTCAGGAGGAGCTGACTGAAGTGATTGCCGTTTGTAAAGTGGAAGGAATGAAGAATCCATTGGTACTGAGAATTTCCTCCAAAACTAAACCTCTCACTGTTTCCTACTCATTGCCTGAGTCTGACTGGTAAAGCCACATTTATTACCTCCAAGCTACACAGACTTTACTTAAATCAAGTAATTCGTAATGTAATGTTCATTGTTACTGTTTAGTGTTAATTCAGATGATGCTGAACGCCAGCCAATCACGCTGGACTTCACTGAACAAGAGCCTTTGCTCATTGGTCAATCTGTTAAGCGACAGCTGCTGATAACAAACCACACCGCTGTTACCGCCCCTTTCACTGTGGAGGTGGAGTACTTTACGGGATCATTGCAATTGGATGAAAATGTGCAAAGGTGCATAATGTAACAGCCTCATTGAATCAGATTTTTACTTGAATGAAATATGTTATGAATATTTTTACACTGTTTTTAGGAGCTCTGTCCCTCTTCATTCTGCTCAAGCTAAACAAATTCAGCAAAAAGCATATGAAGGTAGGTCCAACCTGTTCTTAATGTTCCTCAATAATAGAGATCAAAAACAAGATCATTGGTGCATTTTTTCACTTACAGAATTTGCTCAATGTCAGCTTGCCCATGGAAAAGGCGCTGCATTTTTTGTTAAACCAGACAGTGGAATGCTTGGTCCATTTGAGAGGCTAACTATCAACATCACTGCTTTCACCAATATGTGGGGCGATTATCACGACAATCTCATATGTAAAGTAAGACAGAATATATTCAAAAGTCTGAATTATTTCTCAAATCAGTCATGCCCTCAGGTGATTTACCATGTTTTCTAGTAGAATTGAATTCCAATTTTTTTCTTTTAGGTTGGTGATCTGGATCCAATAGCCATTCCTATGCAGATGTCTGTGAGGGGCTGCCCAATATACTTTCAGATGACTGGACCACAGCCGGACAATCAGAACCAGGGTCCAATTATAAGGTCAGTATCTAAGACATGCTGGATGTTCAGTCTGGAAGAATCTGCAGAGGTCTCTGCATGCAAAAATACTGAAACTTTGTGATTGACCTTCACAGATTTGGAAGCCATGTTTCTGGAGGAGACACAGCGTCACGCTCTTTACGGCTCATGAACACCAGTCCTTATGGTGAGTTGAGCACCACACATAGTTTAAAATCAAACAAAAGCCTCTAATACACTGGCCTGCATTTTTGAGAGTTTAAAGTCCCTGTGAAGTTGTGATCGTTTTTCTTCCATATTCTGACGCATTTCAAAGTGAAACGGAATTTTGAAAGAGAAAAAATAGTGGCGTGTCTTGTTTTTTCACTTGCGAGTTGGTTGGATGTATAAATACATGTGTACATGTATAAATACCTCTACAGTGAAAGGGGCGGTAACAACTGTTGCATTTTGAAATGGAACTGGTAGCAGATTGACAGTTGAAGGGGAGGAGTTAACAGATGCTCCGCCCAAGCCGTCTAATTTACATCATTTGAGATGGATAATCACTAGAGGGCGGAAGTGCATTTTTAGATTTTAACTGAAGATTATGAGTGCACATGAATTTTAAAAAGAGAATGACCCACATTGGTAAGCTATTTACAATAAATGCTGCAATATTTCATCAGAAATAGGAATTGTACTTTTTAATTTCACTGGGACTTTAATTAATTTTTATAAACAACAAAATATAAAATTGTTACATCTACCAGACCTTTTCATGTTATTTTAAACTTGAATTGATTAAATATCTTCAACATAGATTGGCAGAGAAAAGACTAAAGGCTAAAATACACTACAAAACTTTTGCTCAGATTTTGCTCAGATTTTCAGTCTGGACTTGTTGCAGAAAGTCTGTGCCAACTGATTTGATCAGTTAGTGTGTTTCTATCTGCAAGTGTATGATGTCTAGTTTAAAAAAATCTATTCAGATTTTAAAAGTCTTGTAGTGTATTCCAGCCATAAGTAACTTAAAAAGTTTAACAACCAGAAATTGAAACCTTTTAGGACCATTTTATAGTGGTATTTTTTAAAAATGGTCATTTGTAAAATTACAAAATGTGGCACATGTCTTTCAGATATCCGCATGGACTGGGTGACCTACAACCTGGAGGTTGGAGACAGTAAGTTGGTAGATCTTTTGGTTGCTTGTGGTGAACCTTTTCCTCTGAAGGACTCTGATGGAAATGAGGTTGTTGGACTGGACTCATGCGTCATGTTCCTGTCCACATGGGATGAGAGTCAAACCCCCAGCCGGGAAAACACAAGCTCATCCATCAGGACCAAATCTGTGAGTCTTAAAGGGATACTTCACCCAAAAATGATTATTCCGTCATGATTTACTCACCTTTGAGTTGTTCCAAATCTGTATAAATTTCTTTGTTCTGATGAACACAGAGAAAGTTATTTGGAAGAATGCTCATAACAAACAGATCTTGCCCCACATTGACTCCCATAGTAGGAAAAATTACTACTAGAAATTTATTTTGTTCTGTTGAACACAAAAGAAGACATTTTGAAGAATGTAGGACAGCAAACAGTTCTGAGGCACTTTTGAATACCATTGTATTATTTCTATTTCCTAATGTGGTTGTCAATGGTGGGGGGGGGGGGCTGTGGGGTGAAATCTGTCTGGTTATAAGCATTCTTCCAAATATCTTTCTCTGTGTTCATCAGAACAAAGAAATTTATACAGTTTTGGAACAACTCGAAGGTGAGTCAATAATGACAGAATTTTCATTTTTGGGTGAAGTATCCTTTTAACTATATGCAGAGATCCATGGACTGTATAAAGAATATAAAGATGAGCTTTCCCTGTCTGTTATTTATGTAGGATGGCTTTGAAGAGCATGAGGAAGAATGTGGTGAAGAAGAGGACAATGGAGCTCCTGTGTCTTCAGTCAAGAAACTGTTCTCTGTGTTTCTGAAGCCTCATGAAGGAAACGTCTCTGATTACCCATACTGCATCACTCCACAGCAAACAGTAGGTTTACAAAAACAACAATGTTTCATGTCTGCTTTATGTGATCTGTTTTTGTCCACTACATATTTTATTTGCATCAAGGATCGTATGAACATACAAGTTCAAAAGACACATTTTCTATGCGTTTTAATACAGGTAGTTCCAGCAGGGGGCAGTAGCACTATACATTTGTCTTTCACACCTCTGATCCTGTCCGGGTCAACCGATCAGAGGTGTTTGGGTTTTGCTTTGGGTTTCATGAGCTTGTATTCCAAGGTATGCTGGATTCTCTGTTAGATTTTCTGATATCTAATAAAAGTGTCAAATGAAATCCATAAGTTTAACAGTGAACATATTGTAATACCTGTTTTTTCTAGATGGTATTATTGACCCTAGGCAAAGTGGAAAGAGCCCAGGGCTATGATCTGAAACCATTGAGGTTGGACATGCAGGCTTATGTTAAACCAGCCATGTGAGTTACAGTTGAGACAGTACGGCCAGATGTACCATAGGAGCAGAATCTGTTGAATTGGGCCAGTCAGCACATCACTAGAAACCACCCAAAATCTTTCACAACATAGTAGTAAAGACATATCAAGCCGCAAATGACCCTAACAACCAACCACAATACCCAAGCATTGTGGGTCACTTACATTTTGATCATCAAATTATTCATGAATTAATAAAGGATTATGCACTTCTTCAACTATAAATAAATAGATTATATAAACTCGGTATATACAATAAATGTGTGTGTGCATTAGTTTGTCAGTGCAGATGAAAGAAGACACGGACAGTCTGGAATTCACTGCAGCTGCCAGTGATGCACTAGATAGAGAATCACACAAACAGGTGTAGTTTAAGCAAACATGTTAACAAAATAAAAATCAAGAAGATTAAAATAAGAGTGAACAAAATTCATTTTTCCTTTTACGGATCGTAGAAGGAATCCAGGATAACACAAACATTCCTGCTAAAGAACAATACGGAGATGACCTTGAGCTTCGGGCTGACTACACACCCTCCGTTCTCAGTTCTTCTGCCCCGTCAGAACATTAAACTGACCACCAGGTCACCCTCTCACAGAAACACACAGGGACTCTCGGGGCCGGGAGACGAACAAGCGTCACTTTTGCTGAAGCCCAATCAGGTCATGCAGGTCTGTGTTTCGGTTTTAAGATCACACACTTTTTCGTTTTCATGGTTGTTTGTGTGCCTCCGTCTTCACTAAATCCACAGATCAAATTATAAAGTGAACGAAGTAGCTGTCTGTCACTTTGATCTTTTAACCTGCAGGTCAAGGTGGCTTTTTGCAACTCAGCTTCACTTCTGAACTGTCTGAATGAACCACAGGAAAAATTAGATGCCCGGCTCTCTGCCACCCTCCTGTGCAATGATACCGGAGAGAGGGAACTACAGTTTAAACAAAGTTTGACCATTCAGTACAGTAATAACAGTGTGCAGGTTTGAATGTCTTCTGTTTAAACTATACACATCTTAATATACTTATTAAAGGGATAGCTCACCCAAAAATGAAAACTGTCTTTCATTATTTACTCATATGTCAGTCTAAACCTGCATAACTTTATTTCTTCTGCAAAACACAAAAGAAGATATTTTGAAGAACATTAGTAACCAAACAACATTGGACCCCATTGAATTCCATTGTATGGACACAAAACCTCGGATACATTTCTCAAAATAACTTATTTTGTGTTCCACAGAAAAAGAGTCCAATACAGGTTTGAATGACATGAGAGTGAATAAACGATGACAAAATATTTATTTTTGGATAAACTGTCACTTTCATTATTATAATGTTCATTATAATCAAACAAAGCATGCGGCTGTATATGATGTTATTGTCTTAGGAAACAGATAGTATGTGGCAACACAGCAGTTTGATCAGTGGTGCAAATCTCATGTCTGAGTTTAAGTATCTTCCAAATAAATGCTGTTATCTGTGTGCTCTATTTCAGACCGTGTCTCTTTGCGCAAACCTGGCATTACCCACACTGCACCTTTCCAGTGACTTTGTAGATTTTGGCACTTGCTATGTTGGGCAGACACACATCAAAGAGGTGTACCTTCATAATAGAGGTGGATCCTTCAGTTACTGGACTGCACTCACAGGTACAAGAAAAAGTCACTAGTCTTGAGAAATATATGGGGAGTTACCATGCACGTAAAGTTGTAACAGTAACACACTGTACATAAATCCTTTCTACATGCAATTATTCATGTAGTCGAGCTGGTCATGTGTTTAGATGCTGAAGGTGGGACTGAGGTGTTCAGGGTAAATCCAGACTCTGGTGTTTTGAAACCTCTTGAAGAGCCATCATCCTGCAGACAGCTGTTGCAGATCAGCTTTACTGCCAGGTACACTTCACCTCATCCTGCTTTAATATGATGACTACTTACAGCCACGTCCTTAACATGGAGAAGAAACTGAATTCAAGCAATACATTATTAATATATAAATAAACGATAATAAAAATGCCATAGTAATTCAGATAGACAGGTCAAGTATTTAGGTCAAGTTCAAGAATGTAACTATTTGTCGAAGCAGTTGCCTGTATATTTTTGATCATTATCATTTACAGTTTGTATTGAATAGACAGTATACTAAAAGCATTTTCCCCATAGTGATCAGAAAGACTTCCGGACGATCATCACAGTGCAGGGCATTCTTGGAGAAAACCTGCTCATTCTTAAGGTTCATGGAAGAGGATCATTTGATGAGAAATTTCTATCTGCGATTTCTGACGCCTGACAAAACACTGATCTTCACAGATAAGACCAATGACCTGATACTTTATACACCATAACTTTCAATAATTTAATTTGATAAAGATGCTTTTTGTGAACTCTAGCTCTGTTTTTTATTCAACCATTTAAACCACAAGACTTCAAATGATCCACAGTGGATGTGTGCGAAGCAAAGATCAAATGTTGCAGCTAAACATTGATTTTAACCTTTGGAACGCAAAGTTCATTCATAACAAAGAATTTGTATTATAATGTATAACTGGTTGAAATGCATTACAAATCTTAGTAAATTACACTGTGTAAATGTAATCTGGTTATTAAAATATTTTCAAACCAATATTCATATTAAAGACATTTTAATATTAAGCGTTAATATTCAGATTTATTTAATGTGTCATAAATCAAAGGACACAAATGAAATATGCCTTAATACAGATACTACTATGGTATTTTTGCTCTCACGCAAATACAGTCGATTTCCATCATCTGTTATCATTACAGTTAAAACACAAGGCACTTTAAACAGATTTGCAATGTTATTATCAACATCTGCAGTAGTAAGGCATTACCCAGTGATGCACAATACTGCTCTGTCTGTTTGTGTGCTACAGGTAGTGTTTAGCAGCTTGATTAAAAAAATAATTTGTGACTCTTCGTTTCTTTGCCTTGCGTGATTTGCATCTTTTAAGATCTTTTTGAGGCTTTAATCACTGCCCAGGGTATTCAAAAACTGCAGCAGCTCCCATTCCAGTCCCAATGCACATGGACACCACACCATACCCTCTGCAACAAAAAACAAAAAGGATCACAATCTTTTTTATTGCACCATTGTTGTTTTACAGTAATAGCTCTGTGTCAAATGCACCCCAGAGAAACTGATATCCGTTCACCTTTTGCGTCTGCGCTTGAGTTCATTCAGCAGGGTCACGACCTGTCGAGCACCAGTGCAGCCCAGAGGATGACCGAATGCAATAGCCCCTCCATTAGGATTCACTTTCTCCATAGGGATGCCAAGCTTTTCCACACAATACACAGCCTAGAGCAGAAACATTGTATCAATTTCAAGTGGTTTACACAGCAGACTTTGAAAGTGCAGTCTTGCGAGAAGTATTTGATGTTATGAATAAAAGGGCGAGAAAACTGAATCTCTCACCTGACTAGCAAAGGCTTCATTGATCTCAAACACGTCAATATCATCAACAGTCAGCCCTGTAGAAGTAAATGCAATAACACGGTTCATTTACAAGCTTAGGGTGGAAAATCTATTTCAGAACATTTTTATTATTTGAATATAAATGGATATGAAAGTCGTGTAGAAGCAAGTGTACTCTCACCTGCTTGGTTAAGGGCTTCCGGGATAGCATAGGCTGGTCCAATGCCCATTATGTCCGGTGGCACCCCCACCACAGCGCTTGCCCTCAGCACCCCAAGAACAGGCAGTCCCAGTTTCTCCACCGTAGATCTCCGTCCTATTAGCACTGCTGCAGCGCCATCGCTCACCTGACTGGCATTACCTATAGTAAGAAACAAATAATTGAGTTATTCAAAGTCCTACTGTATGAAGAGATCACAGATTTCAATTCTTACCAGCTGTAGTGCTGCCGTTTTCCTTGAATGCTGGACGCAGTTTGGCAAGGCCTTCTAGCGTAGTGCCAGGCCGGATCCCATCATCCTTTGTGACAGTAATGGTGCGCTCAGTGCCACTTTCATCCACAATTTTAGTTGTGACCGGTGTAATCTCTTGATCAAATATGCCCTGTTTCTGGGCCATGGCTGCCCTAGAGTTATAAAGAAGTCGTATTTGGTCAAGAGTAAACGCTCGGGACAGTTCACCCAAAAATGAAAATTCTGTCATCGTTTACTCACCCTTGCGTTGTTCCAAATCTGTATAAATTTCTTTGTTCTGATGAACACGGATTAAGATATTTGGAAGAATGCTTGTAAGCAAACAGTTCTTGGCCACCATTGACTACCACAGTAGGAAAAATGACAATGGTAGTCAAAAGTGCCCAGAACGGTTTGCTTTCCTGCATTCTTCAAAATATCTTCTTTTGTGTTCAACAGAACAAAGAAATGTATAACGCAATTTTCCCTTCTATAGTAGTCAATGGTGGCCAAGAACTGTTTGGTAACAAGCATTCTTCCAAATATCTTTTAAAGACATTTACGTAGATTTGGAACAACTCGAGGGTCAGTAAATGAAGACAGAATTTTCATTTTTGGTTAAACTGTTCCTTTAAGTGCATGTATAAACAAGATATGTACAAGATACATATGTGCCTACTTTTGTTGGGAACTGACGGAAAAGCTGTCCTGTTTTTCTCTGTTGATACCAAATCTCTCGGCAATGTTCTCTGATGTTATTCTGAAGCACACACATAGACAACAGACAAAAAAATGCACGATTTCATGTCGTAAGAAGTTTTACTACAGTATTGGTTATTAAAGATTAGCATTGTCCATACCCCATGGGGATTATACAGTCTCTGGCCTTCTCATTGTCCATCAGTCGAGGGCTAATGTTCCCTGGGTTTCCCACTGATTGAAGTGACATGCTCTCCACACTGCCATGCAGAGAGAAGATGAGTTTCAGACAAGTACAACACTTTTTTTAGATTCTATTAGGAAACCATAATAAACAAGTCGTTGTTTACTAGCAAAGACTGAAAACCACAAGAAAGGATCTGTATAAATGTGGCATACTAACCCACAGGCAAGACCCACGTCATATGCACCATTTCTGATTCCACCTTGAAAAACATAAAAGGCCCTGTTCGAATTGTAATGCATTTCTTTGTGCTGCATCCAAAAAATTGATAAGAATCATTTTACAGTTTAAAAATGTAATTCTTACCTGCGACATTAAAAAGTGCCTGTAGTCCAGAGGAACACTGCCTGTTCACCGTGTAGACTGGTACAGACTCGGGAAAACCACTGAAAATTGAATTGAAAGTTTTGTAACTTACAATCAGTGCATATGAATACGAATATGAATGTCTTTTTATATATAAAAAAGTATATAAAATCACAATCTCACCTGAGAAAGTGGGCGACACGAGCCATAAGTGCACCAGCCCCAGGTTGAAGAACATTACCTGCACAAACGTCAATAAAACTTTTGCAACGTAAACCTCTTATGTTGAACTGAATACACATCATTCAAACTGGTTTGTTTTATTTTATTTTATTCATCCTGCTAAAATAGAAACAATCGCAGAAACTGTAATGGAATTAGGGATGTGCGCGATTAACCGAAAATATATATCACGTGATTTATGCACAACTTGTGAGTGAAGTACGGTAAAATGTTGCTGCATCCGAAAGCCAGAGGGCGCTCTCGTGCGGAAACTAAAAATACGCACTGCAGAAGAAGACCATTACACACTTAGTTCTAGGAAATGCCTAAGGACATGTTTTTATCACTGTTCCTCAAGCCTCCTCAGGTATTTTCATGATAATAAAGTATATTTATAATGATCATGTTTGACGGGTGTTGCTTTTTTAAATGCATGTTATAAGCGATTCAAACTCGCACTGCTTTTAGATCGAGCAGCATTTCCTACTGATCCCAGAGACGTGTTTCACGGACAAGCAACGCATAAATAAAATAATCGATGCCTTGCATAATCGCAGCCAGCTCGATTTCAGCATGATTTAGTGGTAACCGCGTCCAAATAATGGGTATTATAGTGGTTTTAATGTCAACCATAAGGGTCTCTGTGGGTCTCTACTGGTAATATGTTGGGTTCCATTAGTAGGATCAAGTTGTAACCATTACAATTAAAAAAAATCTTACGCGTTGGTCAGATTGTTGTCATAATTGACTCACCAACACATACATCCCCCAGTGAAGCAGGTGGCAGTCCAACATCCCTGAGGACTTTACTCATTACAGCACTGAGAAGCTCATCTGGGGTAGTGTCCTGACACAGAGACATGACTGGTAAACTTATGTTGCATTGCATAATTAAAAACTGTCATAAGAGATCAGCCTGCTGTTATAAATGTACCAAGCCACGACTACAGTCATGCATTATTTATGGTCGATATCTCACCTTAAACGAGCCTCTTTTCGCCCGGCCGATCGCCGTTCGTAACCCATGAACTACAACGATATCATTTGGATCAGCAGCTGATGCGCTGCACTGTCTCATAGCCACACGTCTATTTGACGACAGATGTCCAGATAAAATCTGTACTCTGTGCATTCTTAAAGTTGAAGACGTGTTGTTGATATAAATAGACGGATAACTGGACCAGAAATTTGAACTATGCTCTACATTACTGATGATGCTTCCTGGTGGACCTTGCTTCTGTGAGCAACCAGATCTCATTGGATAGAACGTTCTGACGTCACGGTAGGGATTTGTGGGAGATGAAGTACGCATATTTTCATTCAAAGTACACGTTCATCCTGATTCTGACTCGAGTCATAGAATACAAGAAAAGATGTTGTCGGCTTTCTTAATAATATCATGTGAAATCCTCCTTTTGTAATTTACATCCTTGCACATACTATTTTATAATTGTGAGGTAGAATTAAACATGTCAAACCCACACATGTCAAACCCACAACTACAGCCTAGTATCTGAATGTCATGAAAAAATGGGTTATATTCTAAAACGATATAAACGTTTTTTAGTCAGTCAATGAAAGACACCTTCAAGTGTATTAATAACTGGCAAATATAATAATAAACTTGTTTGTCGCCACTTGTGCATAACAGTCAGCCGAGGGCGCCAGAATCGCGCAGAGTGCAACTCTCTTTTCAGCACGCGCGTCATCGCTTCCTGAGGCTCGCGCAATTGGTGACCTCGCTCGCTCGCTCGCTCCTCTGTGGAAAAACTCGCCGACAGTCAGTGTTTTCGGAGGGAAACTTTCTTCGTTTGACGGCGCGCTGTCGACAAGATTTGCAGTTTTCCCAAGCACGCGTAGCTTTATTCACCTGGATTAACGTTACCATCATCCGCGACTCCGGCAAAATCGTCTCGAAAGGTGGATTTGTGCGGTTCCCCCAATTCGTGCGTGACAACTGTATTCAAGTCCCCGCGGCTTCCGGATATATTACTGTTATTACTGTATGTCTCGAGCAAGATCGCACTTCACGGATTTTTCGTCTTCCCTGCTTTTTAACCCAGTGAACTCATTGCTTTGAATCACACATTCTTTTTCCTTAAAGTGCAAGCTCAAACATGAAGATAAGCACGTAAGGTGAGTTATTATAGCATAACAAAGACTGTACACACTTTGTAATATGCAAACATTTGCCATAACATGTAAAATACAAATTCTGTTGTTGTATATATTTAACGTCACACTCCAAAGGGACCCAGGTCACCGCCAAACATACTGAGTTTCAGTCGTTACCATCTTTTTGTCGACTTGGATAACTCTAACATATTTAATGGCTAATATTCTGGTATAAGTAATCAATACTTGTGTTAAGTGGAGGTTACTGAGGACAGTACATGTAATATGTTTGTGATAACGTCTAGAATGTATATTGTACATATGTTGTTACAGACCAGTGGGGCTTGTAATGCAATAGAAAAGATGTTATGGACAATGTTGGAAAGTGACAGATTCAGTGCCTGTTCACTTTCATTATATAGAAAATGAGCGTCAACCATCTTGATTCGTGAAAAAGGTTTGAAACAACAAGGGATTAAGAGATGTTAGGGATTTTCAGAGGTGTTTTGTTTTTAAATTTGTGTCATGATAGGATTTAGTCTCGCAGATACTGTTTTAAAATGTAACAATTGCATGTGATATAGCCATAAAAGATTGTATACTGTGGTTTTCTAGTCATCCAATGCATTCTTTATTTTCTGTATGATCAGTCTACATCCAGTTAGAAATGTTGCCCCCGGACTTTTCCCCTCTGCCATTGTCAAGTATAGCGAGCCTTGTTCAGTAAGTATCTAGCGTCAGTGTGTGCAGGTCTGTCTCCAGCCAAGCCCAGTTCAAAGAATGTTTCGGCAGGGTCAGAGAAAGGAATCTAAGCGAACTTTGTACCTCTATTTCAGTGAATGCTGGGTTGAAGTTAAATCAAATTAAATCAGAAGTCTAAATGAATAGACTCACCTTAGAGTCAAGTAGAATTACTGTGTATGAGAATATCACTGTATCAACTATATGGAGTTCAGGGTTTTTGATGTCATTCTCTGAGCTGAAGTGTGTTTGGAGTTCACAGCCCAAGCAAGAATAATGTCAAAGCATCAGTATGAATGAACACTCCAGCTGTAACGTGTTATCATTAAAACATCTCAGCATGCTGATAACAAAGTCGGAGATGAATGCTAGCTGTGGCTTAAAAGTAAGAATTTGTTATGGTGGCCTGGTTGTCCTTGTGCCAGTAGTTCTGATTTATTTAAATTATGCCCTGTCAACATTTACACACTGGCATGACCCCAGAAATCATTAGGTTGATTTTTAGCAATGTAACTTCAAGTTCAATTTTTGTTATTAAATGATAAGATCCTTTACTATGTTTTAAATGTGCACTAAGAAAGAACTACAAAGCTGTAATGTCAATCTCAATAAATTTATAAACAAAATTCAGCAGGAAAATAAACCGATTTCTTTGGTTGGTTTATAATGTTTATCCTATTCCTAACCTAACCTAAAGTTAAACAAAGTGTTAAGGTGACAATTTAGTGTCAATCAGTGGTAACATTTCTAACAATACACTTTAATCCCCAAATAATCAAATGTTTTGGTCTCAAGGTAAAGTGTGAACACTAAAATGCAGTGCCTGTTTGGGCAAATAACAGTTACGTCAACTGGCCCAAATCTCTGTTAAACACCAGACTAACAGCCTTTTTGTTGAGTTTTGTTGGCATACAATAAAAAAATTGATTATGGATTGGAAGTGTTCAGAGTCATCTAACCTTAAAGTTTATCATCTTGACAGGCCTGCCTGCCATACATGACCAAATTCTCATAGGTCGGTGTTTATCTGTAATGTGGGTAGGAGCATCTGACGGGATATTGAAATGTTTTAAGTATTCAGAATATTTGTTCACCTGCCAATACACACAATGTCCTCAGTGCTCTACATGTGGATTGTGGAATAAAAGATTTGTCCAGGTAAACATGTGATTTCTTGTGTTAAAGACTTCATTCACACTGACCCATTTTTTTGGGAACCCCTTAAGGAATATTTTGATTAATAACCGTTTCTGATGTCAGGAAATTGTGGTATTTTATCCCTTCCCCTTAGAGAATGCCTCTTTCGTGGCTTTAAGTCAAAGTGTTTTCTAGTCCGCTACAGATCTTCATGATGGGTCATTAACTTTTGGCCTAATCTCAGCGTTGGCCAACCGTCTCGGACACAGAGGAAATCACATTGGTTTTATCACTTTCTTGTGAGATTAGACACGCACACACCAAAGAGCCAAGGGCCCCCTTTTCCGTTTCTAAGTGTGTGGAATGAACAGGGGTGGTGCTTTTACTTAAAGTTACATTTTGATAAAAAAGGAAAATCTTTTTTTAGTGTAAGACATCAAAGTGTCTAAATTTGGGTCAGGATTTTCCAGTTCAGAATGGAAGAACTGGTCCATTATCTGTAGAGTCTTTGCCAAAGATACTGTACCGTCTAGTCGTGTGTTAAGTAGAAATAGTTTTCTTGGAAAATGATAACAGACGTTACAATCGAAGGGTTGTTATCCGGTTAACCCCAAGGAGTACTTTGGTTCTTTTATGTTTTATTGAGTGAAAAGTAATACCTTTAATTTGGTGTTCTGCATCTGACAAAATGAAGTGCAGGTGTATTGTCCCTATTAGGAAAAGTGTTAACAGTGGCTATGCTAGCAAGAACAATTTTCTGTCAATGTAGGATAAACAAATAAAGAAACAAGGATTCATAGATTATCATTGCAGCGTTGATGATTATGGATATTATTGATTATTATAAAAGTGAAGAAAATCAAGCATAATTAATAATCTGAATTGTTTTGAGAGTATTTACTGGCACTAGATTTTTGCACATTATAGAAGGATTCATAGATTATCATTACAATGTTTATGGATATTATTGATTAATATAAAAGTGAAGGAAATTAAAGTGTAGTTGATAGGCTGAATTGTTCTGTGAATACAATTTATTGACACTAACTACACTCTAAAAAAAAGTGCTATATAGCACTAAAAGTGGTTCTTGGCTCGTAATCATATTGGGGAACCACTTTTAGTGCTATATAGCACCATATTTTGGTGCTTCAGTCTTCAGCGTTTTTTTTGGGGATGACTGAAGAGCTATATAGAACCACTGTAGAACCATACAGGGGCTTAACAGGTTCTTTGTACGGATACTGTGCTATATAGCACCTCGGTCACCCTAAAGAACCTCTGAAGAACCACTGAAGCACCAAGCTATGGTGCTATATTACATTTTTTTAGAGTGTATTGTGGTTCTGATATGATTAAAGATTAAGGTTGGGTATCTTTTGTATTTTATCGATTCCGATTCTTAGCGATTCCAAGTTTCTGCACAAAAGTTTGCCTTAAAAGTTTTTATTTATTTATTTATTATGAGCAATGTTTTGTGTATACTGTATATACACAATAGCATCCATGTTTTTATAAATATAGTAAAAATGGTTAGTAAAATATTTTCATATGGGCTTTTATTGAGAGATCAGCAGATCACAAGTTAACACTTGCACATTTCTGAAAATGTGCATACAGGAATTGATAAGAGGAATTGAAACGTTAATTTAATATCATGTATCCGTATTCGATTCCAGGATTAGAATTAATTTTCGATTCCTAATCAAGATGCTCTATCGGTTTAAGCATTTTGTGTTTTTCACTTGATGTATCAAAGTTGAATTGCCGGTAAGAGATGTCTGCAATCATCACCAGCATGTCAGGTGTTACAAGAGCGGTCTAATCTAACATCAATTATTGTTTCATATGTGTCACCTGGATGTTCTCTTTGGCATGTTCAATTGTTATTGATGTAACTCGAGAAACTACTTGAAAAAGAAGTCAGTCGAGAGTGATACATGTCTCAGAATCTCTTTTAACCTGTCATGACCAGTGAGAAAACGTTAAGTGGTTTAACTGCTGACAGTGTCAAGGGTAATAATTGAAATTCCACTGACGTTCAAAACAGATTTCTGCTGTTGTAATGATTTCTGGCTGCCCTGGAGACATCTGCTATCCTTTATATTTACATAAATGAGCAGAAAAACAAATAAATTGTATATGTGTGTGGGCTCGTGAGCGAATCGTGGTATACAATGAAAACATCATTTTACTGTGCAGTGCAGATGGTGCTTGTTTTCTGTCTTTCAAAAACAAAACACATTCTGGGAAAACAATCATTGATAGCTTTAAGACAACAGTTCCATCAAGATGTTTTATTTTGAGCTGAGCTTGCTGTGCCTTTACACTGCAACGGTGGCACAGAATCTAAGGTGGCATTAAGATAAATATTTACCAGACTGTTTACTGTTGCTCAGACGTGGCATAAATGCATTTACACATCAATTAAGTTTGTAAAAATAATGTCAGGAAATACATGTTTCAAATAGTTGTCAACCAAAGTACTTTTTCTACTGTATGTATGTGTATATTATGTTCTGTATGTATCCATGCTTCGGATAAATCTCCACATTAAATTCTTCTGCTTTGAACTGTTTTACCTTAATCTGCCTTTTTGTGCCCTGTGAAGATAGTTGCCAATCAAGGTGTGTATATTGGCAAAGAAACTATACGGCTGAAAATTGATTGTCTGCTAAGGGAGTGTGCTTGTCGGTGTGTGTGTGTACAACAATGACGTGTGTGTGTGCAGGAAAGTGGGTGCACCTCACTCGTGAAAAAAAAAAACATGCTGAAAAGTAGATTAGGAGCTCCGGGTGCAAGATTGGCTTGGCATTAAGCACGGCTCTCCTTGGCAGTCCCAAGGAGGAATTGGCTGTAGCGAAGCAGATGTTGTGTCATTTCCCCGAAGAGGCGCCGTCACAACCCATGAGTCACCTAGTTGCTAACAAAAGGAGAGGGTTGTCCTAACCGGTGAGAGTTGACCTGTTTATTCATCCTAGAGACAACAGTGCTAAACTGTGATTCTTTCAAGTAGGGATGCACCAAAATGAAAATTCTTGGCCGAAGCCGAATAAAAAAGAAACACTTGAAACACTCTCTCCTCTCTCTCTCTCTCTCTCTCTCTCTCTCTCTCTCGGTGCATCCCTACTTACCAGAATCACACAGCAATAAATAAATGAGAAAAACAGCTTTTATTATTTAAATCAAGCATGTGGACTTGGTAAGAAAAGAGAACAGATCATAATGCTTATGTTAAATAAAACAATTACCAATGAACTGCATTATGACTGAGTCCCCATTTCCTTCCTTGGTTGTCCACACAGTTTGCTTTGAACTTTGATTTGTTTTTAGAGGGCATTTCTACTCGATAGAACCTTTTTGTTCTTGTTTTGACCCCTAATATTGTCAGGAATTCTGCTCTTAGGAGAATGATTTTTTTATTTTAACAAAAAATGTGGTAAATTAAATCCTTTCCTTCATCTCATTTGATTATTTTTTGGGCCTTATTTTGGGAACATTTTAATGACTACACGGACAACAGTGCAAAAACAGCTGCTTCACGTTATATTTCACGTAAAGAATCAAAACAGTAATACATCGTTCTGATTGGATAGTCATGTTCGGCACCATTACAAAAGATATAAAACAGTATAATCGCACATGTCACAACACATTATTTGAAAACTGTGCCAAATAATGATGCTGCTTGGCAACAATGTATGACCTGTAGTTACACAAATCATTGAAAGCTGTCAAAATTTTACAGTCCCATACGAAACACCATACAAAATTATACAGACCAGTTCTGCTTCATCGACATGGTAAATTTGCGTTTATTGTTCTTTCACCTGACACGATTATGACACTATTACGAAGGCCACAAAATATATGCTATTCCTAACCCCGGTGATATACTGTAGATGCAGTTCACGTTCATCTTATGTTCTCAATTACAATCAGCAAGTTTTCAGCTAAATGTTATGAAATGTGGAAAGCTTTTCCATGCGTCATTAGAAGCTACAGCTGGTGAGCCGTCCTCAGAATTCACAGTGAGGAAAAACCGTGAAATGCAGCTCACCTTGACTCGACTTCATTTGGAGAGGTGATGTAATAAACTGGAGAGAATGGATCATGAAGCCTGGCTTAAGTTCCTGCCAAAAGCCCCCCCCTTAGGTACTGTAGCAGTGAATGTCAGATGACCTGAATAGTTCCCAGAATCAGTAATGATAAAGCAGCAGAACTGAACAAATGTTACAGTGTTAGTTTCTGTATTCCTTCAATCAAATTCCAATCATTCGTAAAAATCTGTGATCATTGTTGAATCAATTGAATTTTTTTAGCTTTATGGGCAAAATAGTTGGATGGCGCATCTGTCTGATCAAGAGAATTGGTGTGAAGCGTGCGTGACCTGAATGGAGGTTTGTGCGGAGTGTGCGTGGTACTGTGTGGAGTGACCGAGCAGATGGGCTGGAGTGCTGGCGCTTTATGCCAGACGCGGGGAGGGCAGAGGGGTTTAGCGAGATGCTCGCCGCCATGTTGGAGAGCCACCTGCTTTTTGGCAGCACGTCAGTCCCTCAGCGCTGAAATGTGTTTGTGGCAGCCGCAAGGTCAATGTGTACGCCTGTGTTCCTGTTTAAAATGATTTAAGGTGCCAAGTTGGAAATGTGACCGTACATATCTCTCAGATTTGTTTTTTTCCACCCAATGCTTTTTTTACATTCAAAGGAAGAGACAGTAAATACTTGCAAATGTTAATAAGTAGAGATACAGATGTGTGTTTGTAGTAATTGAAAATGTTTCTTTTTGGTATTTTTTTTCTAATGAATATCCTTTATCAATCAGAAATATGTCAAACTATAGAAGTATGTTAAAAGTATGGTATATATACCATTATATATAGGGATGCACGTATCAGCCCGATACCAAGCTCATGTACTCGTACTCATAATGACACACCGATACCAAAGACCGATACCTCACGTGACATACATAGAGCCCTATGATTTCCGCCATGCAGAAAACGCGGACGGAATCGAGGAATCCAGGCATTTCCTAACAAGAAATTAGCGCTGAACAGCTAACGTAACAGTTAACGAAATATTCAGATACTGTTTAAATATGTATTCTGCTTGTTTTGCGTTACCGTGTGTGAAAGAGTGGTGCAGTTGCGTGTACTGAACGCATTGTGCTTGTGGAGCTTTCAGCGCCAGCGTTTCACTGCACGAGGACACGAACACACAAACAAACACCATTTGCGATGATCCGTCAAAATAAAAATCCGGTTAACTTAAACGCTCTTTGACTTGAACAAGTTATAATACACTCACATTTTACCACACCACCCCCCTTAATTTTTTTATAATTTGACCACAGAGTATATTGTTTACTTTAGTAAACTGAAGTAAATGTGCTAGTAAAATTGTGCTACTTATCATAAAAAATAGAACTTGATTAAAAAAATAGTACTTAAATTTAAGTAGACCTAAAAACAAAAGAAAAAAAGAAAATGTACCAGTAAGATACTGGTTTATTAACATTATTGTACATTATACAGGCATAGGTTATAGGTATCGGTATCGGCGAGTACCAGAAAAAATATCGGTACTCGTACTCGGTCTTTAAAAAATGGTATCGGTGCATCCCTAATTATATAGTTAATGCAGGTTCTAACTTTATATAAAGTTTTAAATTGACTGACACATTTGTTGTTTGTTAAGTGTTAGAGGTATTTTACCAAGTATCATTTGCAACATGCTGTCGCAGAGTTTTGGGATCATGTGAGATTTGTGTGTTGTTAGCTGTGATGGCATTTACGACATTTGCTGCTCTGCCCTGCTTGTGTGCGCTGAGCATACGCCTTGGCTTGCGCTCTGGAAACTTACAGCAAACCCTTTTGTGTTGCTGTCAGGAGCCCAGCACATTTTTCTGCACTGACTGTTTCTGCAGAAACTCAGGCACCGTCCTGCAAGCTTTAGAAACAAAGAGGGAAAAATAAAAGCTGTTTGAATGAGGCATAGAGACAAAAAAGACTCTTTAAGATATGCCAGAAAGAGGGGGTGTGTATGAGTTTAGATTCCCACCGAGCAAAAATCCAGTATAACTGGTAACTGTGTGCATCATCTTAAATGAATGACTGTGAAGCCATTACCTCTTTCAGCTTTAGTCTTTTCTTCTTTGAACTATAAAAAGAGTATTTGTGACTTTCTATAATTAAACATGCGACGACTGGGCCGCTTCGGACGAAGTAGCTGCCCCGCCGGCGGAGGAATCCAGCGACGCCCGTCCTCGCTCTGACTCCGAGCTCGTTTCCTATCGAGCCAGAACACAGCCGCCTGGATGAGTGGTTCCTGCAACTGGGGCGCTGTCAGCAGCCTTCCCGCCAGAGATCCGCTCCCTTCTTCCCAGAGGTTCACCAAGAGCCCACTCTACCACTCTACCCACGCCCACAGCTCTGTCACCCACACGCTCTCCTCGGTTGACAGCACTGATGATAAAGGCTATACAAAGCTCCCACCTCTGGAGGAGTCCGTAGCTGCCCGTCTTCAGCCAGCGGCTGGAAAGCGAAACCCAGCCACCCGTACAAGCCGTGCCTCCTGACATCTGCCTTGGCGGCGATGTCTTATGCCGCCAATGGCCAAGCTGCTTCTGCCCTCCACGCGATGGTGGTGCTCCAAGTCTTCAAAGTGAAGCTTTACCGCGATATGGACGAGACGGGGCCAGACCCGGTGTTATTCTGCGAGCTGCGTAGCTCAACAGATCTGGCTCTTCGCGCCACGAAAGTCATCCCCCAACCAGTTGGACGAGCCATGGCCATCCTGGTGGTGTTGGAACGCCACTTGTGGTTAAATCTGAAGGACATTAAAGACGCCGACCGGGTGGCCCTCCTCGATTCTCCTGTATCCCCGACTGGTTTATTTGGCTCCGCTGTTGATGGCTTCACCCAGCGCTTCACTGAAGCACAAAAGTCGTCGCAGGTGATGCTCCTCTTCCTTCCGAAGAGGGCGGGTTCTTCTGCTGATACCGGCTGTTCAAAACCGCAGCCACAACAGCAACATCCCAAGCCGCGCCCACACCGCCGCAGCCTCAGCAGCAGCCGAGAGCAGAGCCCAATCTGAAGCGCTCCGTCCGGCTAGGCGTGCCAGTCCTCCCAGGGTAAGAGGTCACTCGACCCTGTGCCGACTCCAAATACCTGAGGCGCGGAACCCGAGAAGGAGAAAGGGGTTAAGTCTCGCCTCGACCGGACCACCCCCGACGATCCTGTGCTCCCCAGTCCTCTGTTTTCATCAGGGTGCTGGACATGGTGCAAATGTTGTAGGTTATGGGCCCGCTCACACGCTACACGCTCCCAAACCTACTATCGCTAGATTTACGTGTTTTGAATTGCTCGCTTATGAGACGGCCATTCATAATGCTCATTGCCAAACGGATTATGGCCCCAATTCACCCGGGGGATTGGTTTATATCTGTGGATCTGAAAGACTCTTATTTTCACATCCCGATAGTGTTGATATTTTCATCATTAATGATTTACAGGGCTCTAGACTGCGACTAAATGGTCGCATTTTGCGACTATTTTTCCTGCCAGTGCGACAAGTTTTTCTTAATGGTCACACCGGTGTGACTGCCAAACTGATCAATATATAATTTTTGCTTATTATATATTTAATGCGCAGAAATGTTATATTGCGCAAGCGGCGCATTCAGTCACTCATTTTCGTCTCCCCTCCTTTAACTATTCTCTTATCTATCAGTGCCCCCGCCCCCAAAGACGTAGCCTAATGCGGGGGTGTATGAGGCGCATTTAATGCTATGATGAAGCGGAAAGACCAACAGATCAGACGAGTGTAGCGCTAAATCTTGCAACTGAAATAAATATGCAGAATACAAGAATTTCCCCGGCTAAGGTACAAAACAGCAAAGATAACGAAATGTGTTGTCTGTATTGTATACATGTGAAGCTAATGCAAGAAACATGTGTTTAAACTTTAAGCACTATACTATGGTATAAAGCTCTCTAACAATACTGCAAAGCATACAAAACGTTATACATCACATTAAATACTATTTATTTGTAAGCTGCTATTGATAGAAGCCAAACGTGTATCAATGCAGCTTTCATGAAGAATAATCACTAAAAGCCTTCAGGTCTCGCTGGTTGTTTGAGACATGCGCGTAGAGCACAAAATGCTAAACTGAGTTATCTTTCACGCCTTCTTTCTCTGAAACGGACATATAAACACAAAATTACGTCAAAATTCCCATATTAACAAGAATCCTTGTAAAGGCAGTCCGTTTCGTGAACAAACAGTTGGGAAACAAAAGGCATGTGTTACAGTGTAGCGCGCTAGCTCTTAAAGAGGCAGCAGCATAATAAAGTTTATAATGTTCATCAAACAACAAAGGATGGGCCCAAAAACCCCCACTGATATTAAAGGAATTGTGTTCTCTTATACAAGTTGTTCACAACAAATAAAGGAAGAAAGTAGCTTTAAGAAAGTTGTGCTTTAAATATGGTAAAGTGTTTAAAGAGAGTTTAGATATACAATAAATATAATTTAATCATAAACAATAATTTGTATTAATTTCTAATTGATTTATTACATTTCTAATTGATTTATTAATGTATTAAACACATTTTGATTAAGTTTTACTGATTCTTTTTTCTTACCTCACCCAACGACTCTGGTGCTACCAAATTAAGGGCTAGTGCCACCTTTCTCAAATGTTAGTCTAGAGCCCTGATTTATTTTATCCCGCCCGACTCGCAGATTATCAGCATCACTACCCTGTGCTAATTTGCGCAACGTTTAGTAGATTGCGTTGGTCATTATGGGAATGAGATATTGTGCCTGTGTTTTTTAGGCAAATCACAAATTTTTTAGGCAAATCAGTTGCTTTGTTAGCAAATCACCCACAGAAATTTCCACATCTGCGGTTTTTTTTTTAAATTCTATTTTGCCCTGTTTAGTAATTCTGGCCCTTAAACGTTAATTGCTGTAACATATCTAAAAAAATTGCATTTGCTAAAATTATTGTAAAAACATATGTTCCTATGATTATTCATAGTAGGAGAAGCAAAATGTCCGCACACTGAAATCTGCTCAACAACTTTAATATTAAAGTTTTTGTCTTGCAGCTGAACCCTTTTAGGGTGTGGATGTGCACTTCTTTTTGTTATTTTGTTTCCTATGATTATTGATCACATTATTTTTTACAGTGTAAGGTTAAAGAGAGTGTTTAAATTTCTAACCTTACTTTACATTTACATTTATTCATTCATTTGGCAGACGCTTTTATCCAAAGCGACTTACAAGTAGGAGAGCATATAAACATTACTTGCATAAAAATAGCATCAAGTCTAATTATGTAATTTAAAATAGTACTGCTTTAACAGTATATAATTTAAGTTTACAATTGGAAACAATATGACACTTGACGATAGCTTATGTCAACCACTCACAAGCCCCATTCCCCATTTTGACATCACTTACCATCAGCTGCAGAAAGTGCTGTTTATCTCAAGACTCTAGTCTCATCATTTCCAGCCAGGTAATTTGATATAATCACCACAAGAGCCATCAGAAGAGAAACAGCCTCTCTGCAGCACTGCAAAAATGTTTGGCTCAGTTTTTACGGCCAGCCGGGAAAATATGAGAATTGCTCCAATTTGTAAAGCTTTTTTTGTTCAAAATGACATGGCATGCATGTTCTTTGACCCACTGTCAAGTAATAAGACTGAGTCCTTCCTCAAGTTCTGGAGTCTTTCACGTTTTGCTGAAAAATAAAATTGGTCACTTTTTTCTGCAGTCTTGAGGCCACTCGCCGATATTGTTGCATGAAGCTGACAATTATAAATGAAGAAAAAGTAGATCTCATTGTCTTGTCGCCTTTCATGTGTCAGAATATTAAAAAGAGCCTCCAAGATCAGCCCTTTCCTGCTGGTGACAGTTTTTCTGCCCGACATTAAAAGCTTTCCGATCTTTAAAGAGCTCCGTGGTCACTACCTTAAGCTTTCACCCGGATTTATCCTGTACACTGTGGCTTAACAATGTCTCAAGGGCAGAGAGGCACTTTCAATCTTCAAAGACAACAATGCTTGTGTCTCTTCTGCAGAACACAGACTCTGACAGACTGATGGAATATGACTGCTGTATTTGATATTGGCATTTAGCGTCATTTACAGATGGTCGTTACAGTTTGAGGAGACCTGTGTTATGGAACAGTGAAAATGTTACATGTCATATCATAAGAATTAAATCTTTATTTATCTTTTTTAATAAATAGTAAATTTGCTTCAATGACAAAACATACTGTAATTTTCAGTTTATTGTGGAAACAACAGAACCACATTTCTTCTATGATGTAACGAATTCCTAGACTCTGTGAATTTACTTTTTTATATATATACTGTATATGTAATTAAGTATCTAATTCACTGTTTTTAATGTGTTTGCAGAGTAAAGATTATCCCTGATGAAAGGAGTCGAGCGTTTAGCTCGAGTTCACTAGGGTCACGTCCTGATGATGACAGTAAACATGGGTAAATTGTCCTCTCTCTTCTCTCTCTCTCTCTCCTGGTCTTACACATTCTCTTCACTTTCACAAATTCACCTCATACACACTTCCTGTAAACAGTTCATTTGAGCCTTGCTAAACAGAGACTATTTGAGAAACATGTTTAAACATATTAATAACTTTGCTTGTTTTAGTAGGATTATTTTTCAGGTCTGTTGTTAAAAACACCTCCACAATTCTCACAGACATGTAACATCAATGTATAGAAATTGTAGACTTTAACCTATGTTAAAAAGATACTGCAGTAAAATATTAAACTGTATTTTGTGGCAGAAAAAGAAATGACCTGTGCTAAACCTTACATCATCAAAGGGGAATTTTGCCAGTTAGTTCCGCATAATTGACTATACGGCATTCCAGAAGTCCATTAATGCACAGCACATTAACAAAGTACAACTGAGAAAACACATTTGCTTTTCTTTTCTTGCAGTTAAAACATTTTAATACTTTTGGGCAAAGACTTCAATAAACTATTTGTAGTGATCATGCAAATTCATCTTTGAACCAGCGTTTTGAAATGATTCATTTAAATGAACAAATTAAACTAATTCACAGAAATAAAGCAACACACTCTTTTACTGCTAAAGTTCAGATTCCGAAGCATGTTAAAAGATAGTTCACCCAAAAATGAAAATTCTGTCATGAATTACCCACCCTCATGTTGTTCCGAACTTGTATAAATGTATTTGTTTGGTTGAACACAAAGAAAGATATTTGGAAGAATGTTAGCAACTGAGATTTCTGGGGCACCATGTCAAAGGTGCCCCAGAACTGTTTGTTTTTCTAAATTCTTTGACCATTTGACATTTTAATGGTAGTCAATGAAATCTCAGTTGCTAACATTCTTCCAAATATCTTTCTTTGTGTTCAACAGAAAAAATGTTAGCAACTGAGATTTCATTGACTACCATTAAAATGGTTGTCAAAGGTGCGGTGCCCCAGAACTGTTAGTTTTTCTAAATTCTTCAAAATATTTTCTTTTGTGTTCAACAGAACGAAAAACAAATTATACAATACTTTTTTTCTACTATTGTTGTCAATGGTGCCCCAGAAATCTCAGTTGCTAACATTCTTCCAAATATCTTTCTTTGTGTTCAACAGAACAAAGAGATTTATACAGGTTTGGAAAAACTTGAGGTTGAGTAAATAGAATTTTCAATTTTGGGTGGACTATCTGATAACACTCTCATTGTCATAAGTGTAATGATGCCGTCTTTAAGATACTTAACAGGCAATTAAATAGCGCATTAAAATCAATGTGATGTTCACAGTGTTGCTTAATTTTATATTCCATCAATGCAACTATATAGTGAATATTCAACATATTGCCCATCCCTAATAATCCGTTATTTGTTATTCAGGATTACAATGTCATATGAATGTTAGTATGTTTGTTTACATACTCAAGACAGCAGATTTACATTGAGTCAGACATTGACAAATGGTATGTTCACATGTGATACTGTTCTTGTTAATCACACTATAAATAGACAGCTTTGTGACTTCAATTCTACACAAACTGTTTGTCTGATTGTCATTGTGTGTTTAATTTAAGCATGCTTTTGTCATTTGTAACTCTTGTCTGTGTGTCTGTTTGTGCAGATGGCGGTCTCCAAAATGGACCCGGACAGCACAAGAACTCACAAGGTTTGTCATTTGTTTCTCTTTTAGGTTCATTGCTATATACCAAAGCTTCCTAAGAGGCATTAGTCTTGATGTGAAATGTGCGGCAACAATGATGTGTTGGTGGCACAGTTACCAAAGCACAAAGCAAACACAGACACGCCCACTGAAACGATTACATCATCAGCATTATTGTCCTGATTGAACATAAACCCAGTGTATTTGCACAAGGCAACAACCATATGGTTTTCAATCAATAAAAATAAAATAAAAATTAAGACTTTTTGCATTACATTGATATTATTATATTATACAACAAGAGTTGTAGCCGCTAATCTGTCAGTGTAATAAAAATATCTTAGAAAAAATGCAGTGTAAATAAAATAAAATTTTCATTACAGTAATGAGAATAATCATTGAGAATAAGAACAAACTCAAAAGTTGAACACCTGGACACATTATACAGTAGTAATGAAATTGAAGTGCTGACTTGTAATTGAAATGATGTCATAATCTAACAAAGTTCATAATGGTCATAATAAATGTAATTTCTAATCAACCTCTCTACACATTACCTCTTACTCTTTCTTTTGATTGTAAGGTAAAACAATGACATTAGGAGGATATGATCAGTCTGTGCTTGTTTCAGTGTATGTGTAAAGAACAAGGACCTGGCAGGGAATCATGGGTATGTTAGCAGTGATGAAAGGACATCGCGAGTGGATGTAATCTCAGCGAATGCCAGGGGCGGACTGACCAGTAGGACATTCTGTCGAAGTCCAGAACGGCCATTTGTAGTATCGCATATTTTCCCGATGGCCCGTTAATGTATGGGGCTGTAATTGATGCTCAGGCCTGACAGTCGGACGTAACGCAAATGCACGCAACGCGAAGGCATTAGCGCGACGGACACGTATACATGTAATGCAATGACACGTCACCACCCAACACCCCTGCCCCCCCCCCGTCGACAAAAACGGCGGAGAACCGAAAACTCCAGGGCCGTTTTTGCTTCTCAGTCCGCCCCTGGCGAATGCCTTACTGGTGATGTGTGCATCCGTGCTGGGGAAATCCCCGTTTTCATTCTCTTCAGCTCGCCCTGCCAGGGACACATCAACGCACACACAGTCACACAAACACACAAATGCAGCTGTCCTGAGAAACCCTTCCACGTATAGAACTTTTGATCGATTGTGACACAAAGAGATAAAGAAACATTGCATGACAGCTTATCTATGCTAGAGACAAGTCTTGATGAGAAATTGTGAGGTTGGGGGAATTTTCTGTTTTACAGTTTGAAGTTTATAGTGGTGATTGATTAAAAAAAACAGATTGAAACAACTTTATAATACCCACCAAGATGAGCATGTTAACTAGGAAATGCATTCAACTGTTCATGCATGCAGCCGCATTATTTCGAGTGTGTGTGTGCGTACACAGTCAGACGGTGCTTGCATACTGATCGACTGAGTTGTTACTCTGTACTACCGATACTGCAGAAAGACTGGAATGGTGACTTTATTTGTATCAACAGTATCGGTTCCTTATACACCCCGGTCTGTACTGTATATATCTATTTGTGGGAAGCTGGCTTTGCATTGTATGATGTCATTGGCTGTTGGCACTTCTGGTTCTTGTTGTAATGCAATGAAATGTGGTTCCTGTGCGGGCCTCATGCTGACAAAACAGAGCGAGACAGAGAGAGAGGTATAGTGATAAAGGAGAATAGACAGTGGAGAAAGACATTAAACAGGAAGCTGCACAGTAAGGAGATAAGAATACAGAATTGTCAGAGAGAATGAGTCAAATGCAATTGGAGAGGAGAAAGACATGGAGAGGGATAAGAGAGAGAGACTTTCAGAAAGAGAGAGAGAGAAAACAGAAAACTGTATAAAACAATATTTTTCTTTGCTATAACGTGCCCTGATGAATCATGTGATAAAAATGTATACAAAGTCAGCACACCAAAGCTCCAAAAGTATTAAAAGTTTTAATAGACTTTCACAAAACGTGTGACGTTTCGAGCACTGATGAACTGTATCATGCACAATAAGATTAAGGTCATGTTTTTATGTTGTGATTGAAGTAATTATGTTGCTATTTACATAAACTAATTACATTTAAAGTGAAAGTTCACCCAAAAATGAAAATTCTGTCATCATTTACTCATCCTCTTGTTATTTCAAACTTGTATGACTTTCTTTCTTCTGCAGAACACAAAAGAAGATATTTTGAAGAAAGTTGGTAACCGAACAGCACTGACCCCCATTCAATGGTATGGGCACAAAATCAATGCAAGTAAATGGGGGCCAGTTAACAACATTCTTCAAAATATCTTCTTTTGTGTTCTGCGGAAGAAAGTCATACAGGTTTGAAATGACAAGAGGGTGAGTAAATGATGACAGAATTTTTATTTTTGGGTGAACTATCACTTTAATGTTAGCCAATTTCCTTGTTTGACTTACTGAGTGACTTTCTACAGACTTTGTTTATAATTTGTCTAGTGTCATTTTCTTATCATATCTTCTTAACATGATCTTCATTCATCATGTCAAGTTGAACGGCCAAAGAGAAATATAATAAAGAAACTCTACTGTCACTCGACTGGTCAGTAGGATATCTGCCAGACCCGTAGTGTTATCTCATCTTCAAATCAGCATGATTCAGAAGTGATATACTTATTGTTGCGTCAGACGCATTAAAGTTTCATGTACACAATGTACAAACCCACAAAATTAGTTTTGAATTTGATTTCCCATCTCAGGGCTCTAGATTAACTTTTTGCACTGGGTGCACCCAAATTTTTGACCGCATCGCATTTAACACCGCAGTTTTACCAGTTCACTTTTTTTTTTAAATCGCTGTCCATATAGGCAAAATTGACTTGTAAATGATTAACTAACAATCTGGTCAACATAAAGTTCTTTATTTGAAGCACAATTCTACAAGAAAGGTAACTTACTGAAAAAGTGTTGGTGCTTAAAGTGCTTCACTGAACTGAAATATAAACTTAAAACATCTCAAGATAAATGGACATAACCTGGGAGGTTGATGGCTCCGTGTCAGAGCATTGCTTAAGATTTTCGGACCGATCAGGCCTTAACTTAACATTATTCACGAAAAAGTTGTCAATCATTCTTTTCATCTTCTCTCATCATCCGCGCTACGTCCACTCTGTTTAACTGACGGGCCTATAGGCTCCTCCCCTCTCGGTCTGACTGCAGCACAGCATTTTCACACGTACACACCAGAGGTTGCGCTAGACTTTTTTATTGTCCGTCATTTTGACTGACAGGCTCGTAAAAAATCCGCCATAACCTATTATTACCCGTCTCTATGGTGCAAGGTGGCGTTAGGTGGTAATTAGTATGTTCGTGACGTCATCACGCTGTACGTCTCGGAACTTGTATTTTAATACAACTGAATGCCCAATAAAGCCGTTGTTTATATTCATCTATATATTTAATGTTTATGTACATATGTGATTCGATCTGGTGCAAATTTATATATTACAGTTTATGATACCATATCCAAGCCCTTTCCAAATCAGTTTTTATTTTGCTCATACCTTGTGTATGTAACAAAAGTTATGGCTGAGGTCGGCTGAAGCGCTAGGATTTTCTGGAACGGAATTTGTATGAAAACGGGTTTAAAGTTAAGTGATGAAAATAAAAGCACAACAGTCCAGTATCACAAGGAAAAGTCACTTTATAGTGGTAAAAGACTTACTCTAATAACAATTTAATAAAAAAACATTTCCTAGTGTTGAAGTCTATAAAAATACTGTACAAAACCGTTTGAATTAAATGAAAGTAAGGAAAATGGTGCAGGGCACTTAAAGAACGAGAGCTCTGCCATTATCTCTACACACGGAAACTCGCAAACATTACGGACAACAACAACTAATAAGCAGTGAAGCAAGTTTTACGTTGTTTATCATGTGCATAGTGTCTGGACTTTTGATCATCCCTTGTATGTTTTGCGATCGGATAACTCCCGGTGCTGCAGACGGGGAGCTCTGTCGTCTCACGAAAACATTGTATAAAACTTTGCATGCCGTAGTTTACACAGGACTGGCGGGAAATGTGCATTGATACACCTTCATTCTTCATGTTATGTGGTTTACTTTGATAGGTGAACTGTCTTTCCCTCGTCCCAGCGCGACATCTTACGGGTTTTCCCAGATCGCATCACATATGTCTAGTCAATAACAATGACATGTGAAAACACGCACGTCCCTTCGCGAGCATATCACGCTCTAATGAAGGGAAACGGGGAGTTACAAATTGCCCTCATTGTAATCCGTCAAAATGACAGACGGACGGCCTTCAGATTTTTCCGTCACTGGTAAAAAAAATCTGTCAATGACAGAGAATTTTCGGTTAATGTACACACACGTACAGGAAAATCTGGACCACGGCCAAACAGAGGGGGCCGCCCTTCACTATCTCTGATTGGTTTAGACCACGACATGGGCCTAATGTGTGTCTGTTGTTGAATCACAGGGAGACTTTCAGAGTCGCGGAGACTTTTTTTCTCCCTCGAACGGCTGGTCGCACCGTTGCGACCTCAGATTTTCTTTAGTTGCACCATTGAGAAATAAGGTAATAATGTACTTTATTGTCCAGCCTTAGCTGAAAATTGGTCTTTGGTCTCGCTGTACAATCAATGATACAAATTAACAACACAGCATCACAATACATAACAATACAATAGCATCACACCTCACATAATAAATACACAGCATCCACCTCACATAATAAATTAATTAAAAATGTAAAACATTCACATCCTAACCCTTATTTAAGGTGCATCTTGCAAGCTGTAGACTGTATTGCACTTGACTCTGCAAGTGGGTTCTTGGCAATATTCCCATTCTAATGCTCTTTCACATCATTTGATCATCATTTGATGAATAATTGCTGTCAGGATCAATAAAACTTTTCATCAAATATCTCTCTCTCAAAGGAATGCTTGTTTATCGTCATTTTCATTAATTGCAGACAGAGAAAATGGAGTTTTGTAAATAAGCTACATTCTATAATAACCTCATTTGCATAGAAAGGACCCTTGTTTGCTTTTGCAATGGCTTGACATAATGGCATTTAAATGCTCACTGCGGCACGTTTAGTTGCGACAGATCTCGGGTTGTTTGAGGATTAGATGCACCTAAATGCCGTATGAAAAATTGCCAATTTATTGAATTTGCCCCTCAGTGCTCTAGAGGATAACTTGAATCACATAACTGTTTTTCTGCAGTTATCATTGTTGTTTTGCAGAAGCTAAACTACTTCAGTGATATTAAAATAGAAATGAGGTCAGACAGAGAGAATTGTGTGTGTGGGTTGTGAACCCGTTGTGAACCCGTCTAATGGTGGATGCTGCTGTGGAAGAGCAGCTGTGTAGCGAGACTCTTGCTGGTGTCAGAATCAAGAATCCCCTCAGACTCCATCAGCTTTTATAAAACCAACACTGCCTTACCCAGCACTCCTCTGCCCCATAATGCCCCTCTGCCTCTCCACGGATGCAATACAACCCCCTTAAATGCATGATTGTTATTGAACCAGCATTACTGGTTGAATATCTGAGATCAACATCAGTTAGTAGTATCAAGGCTGATCTCACGGGAATATTATGAATTATGAATGCGCGAAACATATGATTGAGGTTGCACATATTCCTACGTATTAGCCATCGTAAAATAATTGTGAATTGCTGTGAGATTATGTTGTAATATATTTGCTTGTTAAATGTTTTAAATGAATAGTTCACCCTAAATGGAATATAATGCTGTACAAAATAAGATATACTGCAGCATTTCCAGTCCATTCTTTTCCACACAATTAATGGGGAATAGCGCTATTGAGCTCCAAAAACAACAAAAAGCACCATAAAAGTTCAACTTTTGGGTCTTATTCCAAGTTTTATGACAAATTGCCAACTCGAGATTGGCATCGCATTTCATGGAAGAAAGAAAAAAAATCATATTTATTCATATTTATTTAGAATACTATTGTGGTAAATTAATGATGACATAATGCTTATTTTGGTTAACCAGCTTTTTTAATGTTTTGTTAATAGTAATGATCTCGACAACAGATCATGTAGGTTTTGTAAAACGCACCATGCACCCTAGAGTCCTGACACACTTCCCCGGGCTATGTTTTTTATTAAAGCTGTATTACTGTGATTAATAAAAGCATGATGTCTGGAGATTAAAACAGGGGCTGGTAAAGAATTACCAAGACAGATTTAACCTTTACAGGTCTTTCTAAAAATATTTTTTTTATCTTTTAATCTTTTAATATGGCCTTTGTGATTTAGCTCTGTGAATAAATAAAGCCATAGATCGACACTAAAGAGACTCATACAGTGCTAACTCGATATTAACAAGCGCTCTTTACCTTCATTTCTCGCTCCTCATGACAGTAGAGGTGAATGACCTTCCACTCAGAATGTAATTACAAGTCACGCTTAATTGGCCTCTTTAGGGCCCCTTGATATGTTAATGTATGACACGCTTATTTGCATGATTGCTCCCCATTTCCCTTTTGATGGAAGGTAGCAAAGTGACAACTGTGGGCTATTTTAATGTTTCATGTGATGTTCATTTTCTTACTTTTGTTGCTTTGAATTAGGGATGCACCGATATGTACATTTTTGGCCAATAACGATAACCGATAATTCTTTAACATTGTAAGCCGATAACCAATATATTGGCCGATATACAGTATCTAAATATTAATATAAAATTCCCTAAGACTGAAACAAAAGGCAAAAAGTGGTCAACTGCTTTTATTTGAAAACATTCACTGCAGAAAACAAGGTAACCATTAGTTCTCTTTTTTCCCTTGAAAATCATGTACCATGCCTAATTTACACTAGTTAAAGATTTTTTAACTTTTAAACTTTTCGGGATATAATGTTTATTTAATAAACAAATAAAATATGTTCTTCCAGAGCAACTCAGAAAGGTGTTCTCAATAGTCACAAGTCTAACAGGTCTCAAGACAGAAAGCATTCAGACAGCAGTCGGATTCAAACAATATGCTTTTGTTCCTATAATTTACACGTTCATAAATACTGTATCTACATACTGTACCTACATCAACAATGTTTTGCTAATAGCAGTAAGTGAATGATCTCAACAGAAACACAGTACTGTACTGTATTTTAACTGTGACCACGCAGCGTGCAGCTGAAGAAGTATAACCAGAGGAAATGATTTATCGGCTATAATATATCGGCTTAAATTGTATTATATTATATTTTATTTTATCTACAGATAACATTAAAAATGATAATTTATCGACCGATACCGATACGGCCTATAATCTATGGTGCATCCCTACTTTGAACCGGTTATGTATTCAAGACACACATGAGCTGCTCTCATAGGTCCTGTGCGAAACCTTCCAGTGTTCTCAGAGGAGGGATTGGGGCTTTTTAACAAGCTTCTATCCAGCATAAGAAAGTTTCCCTTTAATTGTCAAGGAAAAAGAAAGCCTTTTAGTTTTCACTCCGCAGGTTAAAACAAAATCGCTGTGTTACCCGAGTTTCTTGGTTGATTCGCTTTTTTTTGTGGTTCTTTGAAGGTCGTGTGACCGCAGTGGTTGCTTTCTTGCTGTGATGCTTATCTTTTTAGTGTATGTTGCATTAGTAAAATTCTCTTTGGTTTGCTCTTTTTCTCAGTAACACTGCAAGGGTAATACCGATGGTTTAATGCAGGGATGCAGAACAAGCCTTTAGTGTCATTATAATGGCTTGTGGTTTCTGTTGCCTGGAAGAGCTGTACTGTATGATTAAGCTAATAATTTTTTTTAACCTTTTGATAATATTCAGTATAAATCAATGTGTTTAATTATGTATTATGTATTTTGAGCACAACAATAATTATATGTAGGTTGATATTAAAAGTATTTTATAAAAACCATACCTACATTTTATAGGGTTATATGTTTTCTGGGATGTGGAAAATGCGGACAGAATCGCGGAATCCAGGCATAAAAACGGAATTTGCTGTATAGCGCAGAATGGCACGGAATCTGGCAAATGTATATCTGCTTGTTTTGAGTGTCTATGAGTGAAAGAGTGGCAAACACCCTTTGCGGCTACCCGTAACACACACATTTTACCACACCACCCCCCTTGAATTTTTTTATAATTCGACCACTAAGTAGTAAATAAGTGAAGTCGAACTATTAGTGAACTATTAGTGAGGCCAGCAGGGGGTGCTCACCCTGTGGTCTGTGTGGGTCCTAATGCCCCGGTATAGTGACGGGGACACTATACTGTAAAAAAGCACCGTCCTTCGGATGAGACTTTAAACTAAATAAAAACTAAATAAAAAACAGATAATGTACTAGTAAGATACTGGTTTATTAACTTGGTTGTACATTATACCCTGTTTTAACCAATTTCCTGAATAGCTCAAAGTATCTACGGTTTTTTAATATAGTTTATAAGTGAATACTATAGTATACTGAAGTATTTGTTGGCAAAATATTAATATTGTATAGTAAAAGACAGAAAACACAGAATCCAGAAAAAGGAAAAAAACATAATTGGGAAAAAAATAAAATGGAATTTGGGAAAAAATACAACTGACTTCATAGGGCCCTAATTTTACTTAAAAATACGGAACTTCTGAATGAGAGTTTTCAATCAATTTAGACAATAGACAAATCAATTGAAGTTTATTGCTGTTTTAAATCATTACACTATTAAAAGTAATCTCGTATGTGCAAGTAAAACTCGTCTACTGCAATCATAATATGCAAGTAATTTAATAAAATCATTGCAAAACCAACACTGTTACTTAATTTTTAGGAAGCAAAATAATTCCACATATATAGTTATTATTTAATATTCTGTGACTGGCCACATGTTGGCCTTTGTTCAGTCTCTTCCTCTCTATGGCTCGATGGTTTATAGTGGACCGGACTAGAGAGCTCATTGCTGTGGTGGAAATACGACAGAAGTGTGTTTTCATGTTTGTCATAAGTGGAAAAACCCTGATAGGATCTAAAGGAAATAGTGGTTGGGTTCTGTGAAGTTCTGTGACACTTTATTCTCACTGTATGAACATCCATTGTCTTTCTTCTGTTTTGAATGACATTATGGTATTCAAATCTTTTTTTAATGAAAAACATCAGAGCTAGATATGATGTACTGTTACCTTACACTGTGAAAATCCAAACCGGAATATTACATTTAAAATATAAGTCGCTTTGGAGGTGGAAATGACACCTCATTTGCAATTTTCTCTAAATATGCCATCGCTTCAAAATAGACGCTGAAAGTTTACTAGAACATGGTAATGAATACACGGACAGGAACGTTACCTTAAAAAGCTCTGTGAGGTTGAACCGATACTTCAGTTGAAGGATGCTAAATAAGGTCTTAAAGGACCAAACACTTTAATTTGGGCAAGCACTACTCACATTTTTTTCAGAACTTTGAAAACCACATTGTTGAATCAGTTGTCAAAAAACAAAATAAGCATGTTTAATATTAAAGTAGTGCAGTTGCAATGTGTTTTTTAGGATCCATTCAAAGAGTAACATCGGTTTTGCTTTGTGTGTTCCAGATGATGAAGAGGCGCTCAACTCCATAATGAAGGACCTGGCAGCTTTACGCTTCTGCTACCAGCTTAAGACCAACAACAGTAACAAGCCCAAGAGCAGATCCCAGGCCTACAGACAGGTAAATAAAACAGTTACTAGACTGTCAGGAATTTGGAGTGAGAACCCATATGCAGACAGCAGTTGCAAAATACTTTATTTAAATAAAAAGCCCACGAGGGGGCAAGCAGAAAATAAACACAACTCACTTCTTTGGGGACAAGGCAGGAACAAGGTGGACTAGGATACGGGAAAGAGTCAAAACGAACCAGCACAGGACTGAAGACAAGCCATAAATAGGGGAAACTAACAAGGGATAATTACACTGGGCAGGTGAGGGGAATGAAACGCTAATGGGAAGATTATGGAAACAAGGGGGCGGGGCCAAGAGAGAGCACATGGCGCAAAGTGACAACAAAGGCCATGTGCTTCCACACAAAACACAACAAGCACAAGAGACATGGTACTGTCACAACCCTGTCCACAAAACTAGAAAACTCCTGACAAGGAGGACAGGATCATGACACTAAAAAATGTAACTGTAAAATAATGGTAAATTACTGGCAGCACAGACGCCAGTATTCTACTGTTATTCTACGGTATGAATACTGTGAAGTTGCTTTACAGCTTTTTACTGCAAATATGGAAACCAGTATTTTACAGTATTTTTTTATTTTACAGTAAAATACTGGCAGCAGAGACGCCAGTAATCTTCTGTAATTCTACTGTATGTATACTGTGAAACTTTTTACTGTAACAATGAAAAACAGTATTTTCCGTACATTTTTTATTTTAAGCAGAGATGCCAACAAATTCTGTTAATACTTTGAAATTACTTTTTAGCCATATTCTGTTAAAAAATATGAAGTTTTTCTGTAATTATTTGAATTTACAAAACACTCTAAAATATGGTGAGGTAAAAACAATCCAATTTGAGTAATTTTAGCAACACTCTTCTTCAAAAAGGATCCCCAAAATAGGTTAGAAAATAAAATCACACAGTAAATTACTGCAGTAAAAACACAGGCAACAGAAATAGGCAAATAATGTGAACATTTATTTATAAGCAAGATCATCCAAAAAAAAAGAGTATAAGCAATGTAAACATTTGTATGTGAGTAAGAAGTGCAGAAAAGAATACAAATTCAAATTCGGTTACATATGGTTAAAGGAAATAAAAAGTTTAATTATCAGTAATGTCTAGACTTAAATCAGCCTTAATAAACACTGAATTGTGAGAATACAGTGAATCGGCATGATTTTGTGATATTTGCAAAACCAAGTGGCAAACGTAAAGAGACAAAAAAATGTAATCACGAAATATGGAGATATGAGGTTTTAGAAGGACAGCAGCGGTATGTTCATTTGTATTCCAACTGTTGGGTTTGTCCGTATTTGACCCAACATTGGGTTGTAAATAACCCGGTATTTCTTAGAGTGCATTGAAAGAAAAATCTGTGAACTATTTGGCTTCAATTGATGTTTTGCCTTATCGTCCAGTTTTACCTTACACTTGACATGAAATAATCCTGTTGCTGTACTATACTGCCTTAAACAGGATACAGCTGAGAGAGAGACCACAAAAAACACTCAACATCCGGACCTTCTGTACAACATATAAGACCCTGTATTTTTGTGGCTTGTGTTCATTGCCTACATTCTCATTACAATGTTGTCACTCCACACAGGACACAAGTCCGTCCTGAAGATAATTGGTTGGCACGCATTCTGTACTCACACACAGACACACAGTTTCTCTCAGTCTCGTACACACAGCTTGATGTTTTTGACTCACTCTTAGTTGTTTTTTCCTCATATTTTCACCTCTTTTTCTTTCAGACACATACAGTACACAGCAGCATGAACTCTACCGACGAGAGTTCATTTAAAAACAACACAACAACATTCCCCCCAAATTCTCCCCATGTCAGTCTTGACATGTAAACGTATGTGCATCATGTACAGGTGCACATTAAATGCATAAATTTGCAATATTTTCATTATTTCAGCATCTCCTGCTGCATTCATAATGGACATGGCATAACAATGGCAACCATATCAATTTTAACAGTTTTTCAGCAGTGAGAGGTGATGTGTTGTCTTGAGGGAGACTTTGCAGTTAATGCTTATACAATATCAAACAGTGAAATGGGAGCAAAATGTCTGAGTCTTCTTTTTTTATCGATGTGTTGTTAATAATCATTTCGTCTGTTTATGAACGCGATCGTGTCCTCTCACAAACTTTCAAAACATAAAAAATATATACGTATACAACATATACTGATTCACTTCGAACAGAACTTTATTTTGTTGTGTTTTGTCCCCTGACAGGATTTGCGGGTGAAGCTGGAGCATGAACAAGAGAAACGGTGAGTCGGAACGCTCTCATTATTCCTACAACTCTCCCGTCCCTCATCTCATTCCTCTTGTCTCATCCCGCCTCTCGTTACACCATTTCTAAGATCTCTCGACACGGCGAAGAACGGAAAATATGCCAAGCTGCCCAAAAGATCCAGAACGTTCCTAAAGAGTTGAGTTAAAGACTCTCTGGTACTGTTTGGCAGACAGAGATTGAGAAAAAAAGAGTTTGAGCTCAATGACACACCCAGTTATTAATTTACAATGTCCTGTAGGTCATCCGTACACCCACACACTGAACATGTCATTTTTCCCATCTCACGACTGCCAAGTGCCAAGACGCTAGCCTTTGCAAAGTATATCCATATGTGCTTTTAGCTAGCCTAACATCTTTTCTTGCTGAGGTACTAATGCCGGCATTTCCCCTCATATGAAGCCAGTGTTTCAGCATAGAAAGAATTTGTAGACATCATTGATGCATTCGGAACAAAATTGTTTACAGGCGGAAAGTGAATTGTCCATTGAAAAGGAAAACACAAGATCTCTTCAGTATCTCAATTGTTTCTCCTGGACCAGAAAGCCCCAGAGCATCCTGGGAGAAGTCAAGGTGTGAAAAAGCCTTGCTGGGTTATGTCATGTCACGTCGCAGGAAGTTGGTGATGCATTAGAGGTGACAGACAGCTGGCTATACGGCTGTTACAGCTCTAACTGGCTGTGGTGAAGGAGGCACAGAAATGTTGTTTTTAACCCTCTTCTGTTCTGCCTTCACATTAAGCAAAGTCAGTAAATAAAGGAAAATGCCAGAGGAAAATTTTATTGTTTAGAGGTTGCTCTTTCATAGCTCAGGATATTTGACAGGGTTCTCAGTTGTTTTATTGAAGTATCAACTTGGTCTCAAATGGTCTAAAAATTAAAATTTGAAACAAATGAAACTGTTAAATCATGCTGTAAAATAAAAATAGTAAAATATGGGTATTATTTATCTTCAGCAGTCATATTGACCTATATTGCAGACTTGACAATCTGAGCTCAGTTTGTGCCATAGTTGAAACATTTGTGAGATTTCTGGGTCTTTTTCTCAAGAGAAATGTGTGAGACACAGTAGACTTAAGGGCCGGGTATACTTGACTTTCCACGTCCGTGTCCGTCTCGTGCAAAAACGTGTGCACACAGCTTCTTGAGCATACTCAAGTGCGGATTAGCGCTGATAGACAAATTCGACACATGTGTAGTACGTCACCGAGTGGACTCGGCCGATTCGACATGTTCTGTCCGCGCGGTCTCAAAAAATGGACTGCATGCTGATGGGGTGTGCGGACGACCGCGGACCCTCCTGATGACGAAAATGAACGCGGACGCCCGGACTATACTTTGGTCTTACAGCAACAGTTTCCATTTGCTCTACATTTACTCTCATCAATGTCTAGGTGAAATAACTGACATGTTAAAGAGATTTCACCTGTGATTTTTTTATGGGCTGGTAAATTAGAAAAACTTAAATAAGTCCATATAGACGCCTTTCCTGTTAGTAAACATTGTGATGCGTTTTTGTGGGTGGAGCTTAGCTGGAGGCAGAAAGATCCCTCTGACCACATTACTAATGCTAGGGAGCACGTTTTGTTTGCTTGCTTTTTGAGAATGCCTCGAAAAAAATTTGATTAAACTTTAACATGTAATGTCACTCACTGTCTAGCACCGCAATTGTTTTTTTTTTAAAGTTGACTTTAACGCAAGGAATCTGGCCGACCTGTACGCGCTCAGACTTTGTAATAGTTGTAACATGCAACTTACAAAACTGTAATTTTTTGACAAAACTATAAATGGGTTTCAGTACTCATTTACAAAATATTACAGCAGTACCACGATACAGTGGTGATGTAAAATGTAATACCATAATATTTATATACATGTATATGATGTATATTGTTTGATTATCTTTTTAATGTACCATGGTTGTACACTCCAAGAATACCATGGAATTTTCCTGAAAATACCACGATACCTTATTTTAGTGCTTTTGAAGGTTTTGTTTGTGTGATAGAAAGTTATGAAACCTACTTGCATTAAAAGCTCAATAGGCATTAGTTAGCATAACAAGTTGGACACTGTGGAAAGCGTCTTCCTCTGGCAGCCGCTGAATCACTGAGAGTAGCATGTGCCTCGGCAGGCGCAGAGAGACGCAGCCAAACTCAGATGATTATCTGTGCACGCTGAGGAAGGAAAGTCATCTCGCTCCTTACATCCTCTGTTCTCTCCAGTCTTCCGCTATGAGTTTTGTCCATCCCTATCACCCTCATCGTCCAATGTAAACAGAGACATCTCTCAGAACTCAGATCATTTTGTAACACTGATCGCAGCTCTCACTGTCAACAAAATTGTTTATCTCACATCAGTCAGAAAGCTTGACATGCTAGCTTGCATTTAGCCATGAATAATGTCCCAGCTGCTTTCCCAAAAATGCTTTTCAGATAAGAAGCCAGTAAAATAGGAGGCCGGATTTAGCCAACAGGAAGGATACTGATTGGCAAACGGTCACAAATTGTTTGTTAAGGTTTGTGGAGGATCACAGATATGTGTGTGTTTGTTTGTGGGCCAGTAGTTGGCCAGAATTCTTTGTGTTAAAGCAGAGCCAAACTTTCGAGAAGGAGAGGAAAACGTGCGTCCTGCTAATTCCAGATCTGCTCCCCTTTTTTCCCTCTTTCCACTCAGGAAGCACTCCTTCTTCCTTTGTGATGTGGACCCTGGTGTTGGAACAGTGGTCCGCTCCGGTTGATTTGGCCAAGCACACGCTTGTATACTTTACACTCTTAAACTCGCCATGTTGCCAAGCATAAAATATACACACTTAAATGTTGTATGCTGTAATCTCATTAGAAACTATAGAAAGTTAGTTTGAGTTCTAATGTGTTCTTAAACTAATTTCATTATCGCGAAGCTACTGAAAAATAAAAATATATATTTTCCATTTTTATTTTCCATGGGGATCTTTCCTCTCTTGCTTTAGCAATTATCTCAATTTTAGAATAGGGCACCATGCACATAGTATACAGTACCGAGTTTACATTCATTTGCATATAGACCTGTAGTTCTCACAGACATATTGACCATCCCTTTATTACGAAAGAATGTCAAAAGAATATTGCCTTCAATGTACTTTAAATCTGGAGGTGCCCAAAAGTTGGTTTAGTTTAAGTCTTTGTGGTGTTTTTCTTCAGAATCATCCCGTTCCAGAGACCACTGAAGTTTAAAGATCTACTTCAGAAGGTGACGGAGGCTTTTGGGCAGCAAATGGACCTTTACTACACTGATAATGAGGTACTGAATTGATCATAGTAACTTAGCATTGCTGACAGGTGGAAAACTTGTAACTCCAAAATCGCAACTTTGCAGAAAATGGTTAAAAAACACTGTACAATCATAGAAAATTATAGAGGCCACTACAAAAAACTTTTTCAGTTTTTTTAATGTACTTTTTATAGGTGTGTGCTTAAGTTTCATTCTGTGAACTAGTAACACATTTTTTCTCAATTGAAAATATTGTTGTTTTTTGGCATTTATTTGCAGAGTAAAATAAATAATGACGAAATAAGACATTATTTTCACAACAGGTCATTGTCATATCATTCCTGATAGGGATACACGATAAATTAGCGGCCATATCAGTATGGGCCTATAAATGGTGATTTTAAATGTTATTGGTATCGGCCAATAATAAAATTTAGGCCAATATATTACAGCCGATAAATCATATATAATTTCCTCTGGTTATACTTCTTCAGCTGCACGCTGGTCACAGTTAAAATACAGTACAGTACTGTGTTTCTGTCGAGATCATTCACTTACTGCTATTAGCAAAACATTGTTGATGTAGGTACAGTATGTAAATACAGTATTTATGAACGTGTAAATTATAGGAACAAAAGCATATTGTTTGAATCCGACTGCTGTCTGAATGCTTTCTGTCTTGAGACCTGTTAGACTTGTGACTATTGAGAACACCTTTCTGGGTTGCTCTGGAAGAACATATTTTATTTGTTTATTAAATAAAAACTATACCAAAAAAGTTTGAAGGTTAAAGAATCATTTACTAGGCTTGTACCAACTATTAGGCTTGGTACATGATTTTCAGGGGAAAAAAGAGAACGAATGGTTACCTTGTTTTCTGCAGTGAATGTTTTCAAATAAAAGCAGTTGTCCACTTTTTGCCTTTTGTTTCAGTCTTAGGAAATTTTATATTAATATTTAGAGCCTGTATATTGGCCAATATATTGGTTATTGACTTCCAATGTTAAAGAATTATCATTATCAGCCAAAATTGACCTATCTGTGCATCCTTAATTCCTGAGGTTTGTTTCTGTTGAAATTCAACAGACTGGACTGGAATTGTCCCAATACATTAAATGCAAAGCTAGAGTGGTCTGTTTTTTCAGCAGCTGTACTTTTAAAAACATTAAACACTGTGTTTTCAAATTTGAAAAGCTCTTTTTAATACTTTTCGAGGTTGAATTTAAACCCACAGACAAACATGAATGGCGACCAATATTAATAAAAAGTTGAACATTTTATAAAAAAAATCTTGATACATGGAGACACAAAGTTACACCGCGGGTCCCCTTGCATGGAATTTACCATGTTGTTTCTACAGTAGCCCAAAACGGACAAACTTTTCTACAGAGTGCTTTTCGTAAATACGTTATGTCCTTCGGCAAAGAAGTGAAAACATGCCGAAATCTTACTTTCTGTGTTAGTTGCCATAGTGCTTCCATGGTCCTTTCGTTGGTTGCAATTCACAACCTCACCACTAGATGCCGCTAAAATATCTACATTGCTCCTTTAAATATCACAATTTTGTCTACACTGTATTTAATAAAAATAGAGCATTACTTTAAATGTCATTGTAGTTTCTAGATGTGATCATCATTATTTTGGCAATTGTTCACCTTTGTCTCTAAATGCCACATTGGTGTCAGTCAATAAAAATACCCACATTGGTATACCACAGTCCACCACTTCTACTTACTCATAATAACCAGGAAAGTTTCTATATATGGCTTTAGGTTTGAAATGACCATTTAAGGATCTGTACATGTACCGCTTCTTGTTTCTTTAATTGTGTGAATGTATGACATATTGTGTTGACAATGCGCTTCTGGTCTCAGATGTTGCTGGCTTTGAAGTGTCAGGAGGATTTGGACCGAGCAGTTCAGGCTTTGAGCTCCAGCACTGGAATGAACAACCTGCTGAGAGTGATTCTCAAAACACCTCCCAACAACCACGTGAGTCCAAGCCAAAACAAAGACAAGCCACCCAAGCTAAATTCAAAACCAGCCAAAACCAAATCTAAAGCGAGGCCTAAACACTCGCAGGGAACTTGAAATAGTTCTCAAACCACAAGTTCCCTTAACCCCATCCTTTATATCCTGTTTGTTATTTTACCCCAGTAGCTCCAGTTAAAATGCCAAATTCTTGCTAACTTTAACTACAGCGTCTGCCAAATATCATGCAAACGTTTTCTACATCTAGCAAAACTCATATATGTTCACCCTCCCAGTTTCTTCAGGTAAGCGGCCAAGACAGGCAGAGCGAGATGAGGGCATCCAGGTCGCTGGGAGATCTCAAAGCCTCCGTTCTCAAAGGCTCTGAAAGAGTGCGCAAACACTCCACAGGTGCGTCACGCGGGCTCGCATGCACACGCCCCCTCCTGACACGACAATGGGTTTATCATCGCCTCTGTTTGCACTGTCCTCATAAGGACCGGCGAATTGGATCAAAGAGCGTGGTGATGTCACAGTTGGTAGAGAGAGGCTGGAAAAATCATTTTGAAATGATCCTTTAGTGTGACATGCAGAATATTTCTCTGTTCAGAATGGACATTTACAATGAAGTGTAAATATAATCACACATTTTAGAGTTGGCACTCGGTTACATGTTTATCGCGTTTTCTTTTTAGTTCTGTGCGGTTGCTGTGAAGTGACATCATTTCTTAGAGAGTGAGACACTTGTGGAACTAGTTTCAAGATGAATACATCTAATGTTAAAAAGCGTTCTGCTCTATCAGCAGTGAAGAGCGTACACACAGGCATCTCTTTCAACACACTTCCTCACTAATGACCGGTTTGTTTTATTTTTGGTCATATGGTCTCGAGAAAAACAAATGCAGAATGGTAAAGTTGTCATTAGGTGTGGGTCTGATTATTTACATTTCAGCAGCCAGTAAACCGCAGACCCTGAACAAACGGAGCACACATAGCGACAACCATTTCAACGTGATAGAGCTCAACAGTGCACAATCTCACGTTTTCACACCATGTCTCTGTTTTCACACCTGAGAACAAGAAATGGTTGATTGCACAATTCTGTTTTTTTTCTGAATGATAGAGGCTGAGAGTCAAGAATGTGTTAGACAGATTTCAGTATGTGAGTTAGCATTTGTCTTTCTAGCAGGGTGAAGGAGAAGCGTTTTCCTTTATTGCCCACATGAAATGTTTTCCTTTATCATTAGTTTATCACATTTTATTAACATAAACCTTAGCAAAGGAAATATATTTTTGCATAAAAAAGGTTAATATGAGTACTACATACACATACAGTATTAAGGTTTACAGCACAAAGCTACTTCATTTATAGAAACCAATATTTAAAAAAACAGCCTTATTAAATAATGATTGCATGTGTTTTCACATTATTACATAATGTACCCATCAAGTACCCATCACCCTGTTCCATTTAGTTGTTTCTGTATACATGGTAGAATGTGTCCTGTGTGTGAACACCCTCTAATCTGTCCCGAGTGTTCAGAGTGGTTGCTGGCTTGACTGAAAGTCACCCTTTACGGTGTTGACAGACATAGCTTAGTGCTGACTGTCAGAACTAAATGTACAGCCGAAAATGACAACATAACCAATCACCAAATTAAAACCGAGGGCATTTTGGCACAAACACATATGTCACTGGATTTTAGTCATTGTGAAATGTTGTAAATAATGACTCGGGTCACCATTAGTGATATAATGTGTTTTATTTTAAAGGCCAGAGATTGTGACTTTTAGTGCCATAAACCTTAATTAAGTGGGCAAAAATGAAATGTTACAAAAGTGTGCAACATGGGACATTGCCTGAAATACCTTAAAACCCACTTACATAAAACAAATGATTCATTTCACACATTCACTTCACATCCTCTTCGTGTCTCTCTCTACATTTCGATTTTTTACATTCCTCGCGCGTTTTCTGCTCCACCCCACCTGTTCTTGTCGTATATCCTTTTAATACATTAGGTGTGTAATTTCTTCAGAACTGCCTGGGCCGGATATAAAAGCATGCCTTGATAGTTCACACAAAAATGAAAATTCCATCATCATTTACTCACCCTCTTGTCATTTCAAACCTGTATGACTTTCATTCTAAGGCAGAACACAAAAGAAGATATTTTGAAGAATGTTGTTAACCAGCCCCCATTCACTTGCATTGGTTTTGTGTCTAAACAATAGAAGTGAATGTTTGCCGGCGCTGTTCAGTTACCAACTTTCTTCAAAATATCTTCTTTTGTGTTCTGCGGAGAAAAAAAGTCATACAGGTTTGAAATGACATGAGGGTGAGTAAATGATGATGGAATTTTCCTTTTTGGGTGAACTATCCCTTTAAATATGAATGAGACAGTCTTCTTAATCGATTAATGATAGGAGGTGTTTAAAACTGTTATCTCAATAGAATTCTGTTTATTGCGCTGCTAATTGTGCAGAAATTACACACATCATCTATAAATATTATTTCCTTTGTTTTACTCTCCTCTCGGAAATTCGATAATTCCCACTTCATTCCGGAAGTAACGTCTGGAATGAGTAACATTAAAAGTATTTAGTAACATTAAAACATGAATGTTACTAATGATTTAGTAGCATTAAAACGTTACAAGCGTCTGCTAACATTACCGTGCCATAAATGATTTCCTGGTTGAAGTGGGAATTATAAAATTTCAGAGAGCATGTGAAGGCAGCATAATTTCTCTCCTTGTTAATCTCTCTCCAGACAGCCGTGTTCTCTCTCCAATTTACACTTCCTCCAACGTTCTGTTTGCCTGTACCTTGCCACACTCATCGTTTACTGTTCCGTCTTTTTTCTTTGGGATCTTCCCCTGCACCGTTATCGGCTGCTCTTGGAAGAATTACTATTCCTGGATGATTTTTTGCATCAGACCAAGCGATGTGTCATGCACACGTTTTCCTGTCTGTCTGCAGGCTCCCTGAACACGGGCCGCACCTCTCCTCCTCCAGGCAGTGTACCAGAAGAACAGCAGCAGATCGCGCGGCAGGGGTCCTACACCAGCATCCACAGCGAGGGAGAGTTTATCCCAGAAACACTCGATTCAAACGTAAGATCTGCTGTCAGTATTACATTTATCTTCAGTTACACCAGGGCTTTTCACACCATAATATAAGATAAAGCATATGACTGAGGTATGCCACCTCTTATTTATTTTATTTTTTCTTGCTTGTGTTAAATATATGTTAGGGAGACATTAAAAGTTAAACCAACCCTGTATTTTGGGTTAACATTTTTTAAAGGCTGGTTAAAGGCCACTTTTAAGACTAAGTTAAGAAACATTTTGCAGTTGTAATAAATTCATAAATATAGAATAAGAATGGCAAACCAGGTTTTACAAATAAACAGTGTGAAGTCTCGAAACACGATTTTCCTGGTATTAAAAACTAATGCCGGGTTTATACTACACAATATTTTAATTTTCTCAGATTAAACTATGCTGTTTTAAATGGCACGCATTACGTCATTGAGAAAACGGAACTAGCGTATAACTTCCAGAAACAAATGCGTAGACAAATAAAGGCAAGTGAAGCGGAAACATCATAAAGGCACGAGTATGTCACTTAGCAGCACGTCTCTCTTTTGTTTCGCTCTCTGTGCTCCTATTGGTCATCACAGAAATGTGATGGAATCAGTTGTGGATGACCAACATGCTGGTCTTTTTGTGAGGATGTTGTGAGGAGTCAGAGACACAGTGTCGGTTGTTGTCAGCCGTGAAACACTATGGACAGTTTCATTGGACTTGCCTGGCCTGAAGTTAACTTCCGGTCTGTGTTTGCTCATAATATAACAATTTATTTGAGATTTAATTTATATTAATATTTTATTGTATATTAATAGTATTGAATTAAATTAAAAACTACTTAACAGTTATTGATTCATTGCAGAGGTCTACCGGGAGTTAAGTTTGGGCCACATAACGTTTGTTTATGTTGTTGCCCCTAAAACCGTCTACACAAAATAGTTATTTACGAATCACCACAACCCTATATAAACAGATTGGTCCTGTATTGTGTATTCTGAACCCAGCATAAAATAAAATAAAATAAAAGATGAATCATGGAACAAGATAACCCTGGATTACTTTCCCCCAAGGTTAAGAATCACCATGTGCACCAAAATTGCAAATGCTCAATATAAAAAGGAGTTTTATAGTCTCTTGTGTTGTTTTGTATGGTGATTTGTATAAAATGATCTTGTGCAATTGGTCACTTTACAACAGGGAAAGGAAAGCTTGAACATATTACTGGTATTGGCTCATGGAAAATCTTACGTCAGTCGTGTAGTGGGCTAAGGTTCAGATGTGCTGTAATGCAATGCAATGCAGCGAGCTGATGTCATTTCTTTTTTTTGTCTGTAGATATTGGAGCCGTTTGGGAGTGCAGATGGGTCACTTTCCAGCAGTTGTCAATCATTGGATCAAGCGCTGGACAGGTGAGCGGATCACCTTATTATAAATGTGTGTGTGTTACTTTGTCGTTGCACAAATCTGCACATTGACATAAAATACGACGTGAAAATCTTAGAAAAATTGCAGCTTCAGCCATTAATGAGCATTTTGTAATAATTATGGGCATAGGAGATGTCTGATAAATGTGCCAGCTGCCCAGAAAGGAAACGGAATCAGGTCGCCATACAGGCCAACCAGGAAGCCCCTGATGTCACCATGGCGACAGTTTGCTTATCTGGACGCCTGGATTCCAGGGCTATCGCTGGACGCCTCTGCTCGGCTTGGCTCAGAGAGCGAGATTGAGAGAAAGAGTGGCTTGATCTCGCCGATCTATTCTGCTATCTGTTGCCTCGCCAGTATTGTTATAAAAAGAGTAATAATGCAGTGCGAAGAGGATGAGAGAAAAAAAAGAGGGGAGACAAATAGAGGGAAAGAGTGAGAAAGACAGAAATCCATGTTTAAGAGAGAGAGCGGGAATGAAACAGGGAAGCCATGCTACCTGCACAAGTCCTATCTGGCTTTTAGCCCTCAGAACAATGGCAGGAAACAAGTGCATGGAAATTTCCCCCTCTCTGCGGGTGTGTGTGTGCCTGTTATCCGGGGTCTCGCCGAACCCCCCGCTCGGTGCTGACGTCACCGTCGGAGAGGAATAAAAGGGTCTGGGCAGTAACATTCACTCCTGCACGGCAGACGCTCTTTATATCTCATTAACTCGTGATGTTTTTCTATCATTGACGTTACCTGTGAGGGTTTGTGCACATAAGCTTATTATCTCCTGTAGAACGTCAACATCAAATGAGGTCCTTTTTACTAAGAAAAACTTGTTTTTTTATCTGCTGAGCTTGCAGATTGCTAATGGGACTGCAAAATGTCCACTGGTTGCACACTTCAGATTTTCAGTAAATTCAGTATGACATCTGGTATGTTGTATCTTGTATCATGAACATTCATAAATGTTAAAACATAAACTGCGTTTTGCATACCAGCTAGCAAGGTTTTTAGTGGGAGGGTTAGAGATAACTTTTAATAATCAAATTTTCAGTGAATAAAATCTAATCCGGCCCTATATCTTTTCACCTTAAATATGATAATATATGTTTCTACTTTAAGAAATGTCACATTTGGGCAGTAAAATGTGTTTTGGGTAGTCATTTTCTTTTTCTTTTATTTGTATTATTAAACACGATGATGAGTGAGCAAATTAATGAATATATACAATAATTAAATATATATAATAAATAAATTACATTTTCTAAATTGTTTAAATCAAATCCAGCCCTAAATCTTTTTCTTTTTAAATATGCTAATGTCACATTTGGTTATTTATTTATTTTTTATTTGATGATGGGTGAGAAAATAAATATTTACAGTAAATAAATATCAATAGTAAAAATAATACATATAAATAATACATAAAGTCTGTTTTCTAAATAAATTACAAAAAATTAGGGCTGTCAAACGATTGATCTCATCCGGAATAAAAGTTTGTGTTCACATAATATATGTCTGTGTACTGTGCATATTAATTTTGTATTTATACACACAAAAACATACACATAAATGTTAATATATACAGTATTTAGGAAAATTTAGATGTATTTATTTATATTTACTTATAATTGAATACATGTTTATTAATTTGTATATTTTTCTTAAAGCGGCCCTAATACTTGCGGTTTCTGCCAATCTTATATTAATCTTGAGTACCTATAGAGTAGTATTGCATACTTCGTATCTTCGAAGAGTATTTTGTTTGATCATGTTTATTAAAGATAGATACAGCTGTACGATTTTTTTCGAAAGCATACGGCGCGTGCGGGGGGGAGGGGTAGGCTGAACTAAAGCACGTGCGCACCCATTGCCAACAAAACACAGACATCAGTTTCACTCACCGCATGCGGTTCATGTCCAGCATCTTTTAGCGCTGGGACGGCTTCATATATCAGTTTCAAACAATCTCCAAATCCAGCGTTATATCCATCGTTTATATAACATTCATCACCCAAATGCAGTGAACAAACAAACACCTGAACTTCGCGAACGTATGCTCTCTCTCTCTCTCTCCTGCACACAAGTGAAAGTGACGTCTGCACATGCTCCTTCTCCTGCTCTCCTTGCTGCCGCGTGGGTGTGCCGTGTGCTTTTCCGGGAGAATTGTCCAATAAGGGACTAAGAAAAATTGTTACGAAACAGTTTTATATGTTCGGAAAAAACTTTCCGAAACCTGTACGATCGCTGGGGGAGTGTATCGAGCACAGAAATACTACATAATACACCCAACTCGTTTTTTGACAAGTTGACCATGTTAAGCATGAGAAGACAGCACGTTTAACATTGTAAAGAAGTCAGAATGCATGACACACCACCCCTTTAAATATATTCATGTATGTGTATGTGTTTATAAAACAAAATTAATATGCACAGTACACAGACATATATTATGTAAACAAACGTTTATTCCGGATGCGATAAATCGCGATTAATCGTTTGACTGCCCTACAAAAAATATAAACAAAATTAGGTGACTTAACTGTCCAAATAGATGTTGGCTCCACTCTATACTGCAGATTTGACTGACACTTACAGTATCCATTGTCATTTTCAAAAGACATACAGAATCCTCTTAAACATCCAGATGTTAGCATGTCAGGTCAGGTATCGGGTAGAGACAATTGGCCTCTGTCCTCAGCAAAAGGACAGGTGGCAGGCGGACCTGTTGTCCGTTAGAGTCTGTTGGCACATTGGGGACTAAACAGTGTTGGAATGTAGGCCAGGCAGACCTCACCACCGCGCACAAGGGAATAACAAGCAAAAATAACCTGTCATCTCTCCTCCCCTTTCCTCTTTTCCAGCCCGCCGTTCTCCCAGAACAACAGGGACAACAATTACCTGAATCTCAACTATGAATACAAAGGTGAGATGTGCAAGTGAATATGGATCTCTGTCCGGGCTGTGGGGATGTTTTAATGGTCTCTGCTCCATTAATAAGACTTGATATTTGATGGAAGTCTGTGTGACAGGAGCAAAAGGGCTTCTTTTAGGGGGTCGACTATGGCTTCTTTGTGTTCTTAGTAGGTAATCACATCCAAACCAGACTAAAGAATTGCAGCCCTGCTGATTGAGGTATAGGAGCGGCATTCTGTAAGTGAGGCTCCGTTCCAACAACTATTGAGCTACCTTGAAGTGTACTATCTGCATAAGCAGTTCACTTCTAAGGTTGCATCCTAACTAGAGTGATTGATTTGGGACGCTCGACATTTGCAGCAACTTTTTTTTACTGAGATTGTAGTAGTGCATTCTGGGATTACCTTCTTTGGTAAAGGTGCACGCAATGCAGTAGTACCGAATGTGGACTTTGTAAAATCGTAGAATGAAGAAAAATTCCATAACTGTAAGCCATATGTTTTTAAACAAGTTTTTTCTTGTTTAAAAGCTACAGTCCATAACTTTTACCTTAAAATCGGCATCTTTATTGGAAAAATATTGCAGGTTACTTGAGAACATACTATTCTCATTGTGTGTTGAAGTAAAATGATGTCGAACTGACATTTCCTGCAAAAACATAACCGACAGCCGAACTTATAAATCATTATTGTAAGCATTATTGTAATTGTTCATATATTACCAATATTAAGTTAAGGATTGCAGTTTTAAGCAACGAAATTTGAGAAAAATAAATTCTTTAAAAATGTTTATTGTTATATATAAAACACTCCTGTTTAGCTGTGCATTTACAACCTGAGCACTGTACTGGTTTACATCAACTGCACTTCTATTTCTAATTTCTTTTTCTTTTGCTCTTATTCTTTTTATATATACACTCACATTTTTTAATCAATTTTATTGCTGTTTTATTGTCTCTTAAAATCTAAAGTATTTGTGATCTTAAATCATTTGCATTTTAAAGATACGTCTTATTTCTCTCTGTCAATCATTTCATGTAAAGCACTTTGAATTGCCCTTGTGTATGAAATGTGCTTTATAAATAAACTTGCCTTGCCTTGCCTTATATGTTTATTACAAAAGCAGACAAAAATATTTTGCATGTAATGCATTAATAGCTTGTCTTTATACTGTAGCTACGAAGCTGTAGACTCGAATAAAATGAGACGGAGAGCGGGCGAGCAGAGAAGATTATTCTTTCTCTCTTTTCCCCCCATTCACTCCTTTTCTTCTGCCGCGCTGACAGATTGAAAGTTACTGGAGTGGTTAAAGCAGGAGATTTTCTTTCATGCCTTTCCCTGGTTAGTATTCTCCATCTCTCGCTCTCCCCAGCTCTCACGCTCGCCCGCTTCTCCCTCTGTTGTTTTTCCTCTTGAGCGGCGATCAAATAGAGTAGGTCTCCCTGATAATGAGATAGTCATCTTCCCCAACAGCGAGAGGCCGGTCACACTCGCAAACACACACTAGCTAGTACTTCTCATGGAAAGTTCATCATCTGTGCAGATACAGAACCGTTTCTATCCCAATAATAAAAAGAGCTTTGTGTTATTGACGACATACCCAGACGTCCATGCACGCACACACGTACCCGTGTCCAACACTGTGTAGAATTCCGTAGAGAACAGTCTGTTTTTTGCCTGGTCTTGTGAGTAGATTTTTCCTCTGCGTTCAAAACGGGGCAAATCGTTGGGTCGCCCTGGGAGACGGGGCTGTAAACAGCGCTTGGGGAGGCTGTCCGCTTTACAGCTGCTTTCAATTGCACGCGGCCTCAGAACGCAGAGCTCGTGTTAACACAAACAGGCCTCGGAGCGAGACCGCGTCCTACGGTTGTGTTTACACACAGCCATTGGCTCTGGCATGATCATCTTGCTCTTTGTTTTCTCTTTTCCATCTCTTTCTCTCGGTGTGATGTTGACAAGTAGGAAAATCTCACAATGAAATAGACCATATTTCACACCAAAATCAATTATCTTTAGGACATTGTGAGAATATTTTCATTACACTAGCACAATAAAAGTGTTTACAAGAGTGTCAACTGTAATTCAGACAAGACAAGTGTATTTAACACTTTAGTATGACCTTTTTTGGTAAAGAACTGAATTTAAAAGGCTAGAATTTAAATAACCAGCCTGTGTCTCACTGCTCCCCCTGCAGGCCGTCACGGGAAACACGGGACCTTTCCACGGCAGTTCCACATGTCCAGCCGCAGCAAAGACTACGGTGATGGTAAGATCCTCTTTACCATCATCAATGCTTGTGAAATTTGCCCATTTAGCAAAGGGAAGCAATCTATGTATGTGTGTCATTCACTAGTATAAAAATGAATGACACATAAAATGAATGCTTGTTTGAGTTTCAACTTCAGTCATTAAATGTAAATCAGGTTGAATGTATAAGCGGTGAGAATTGTTATCTAATGAACCGTAATCTAATCTAATCTGTTCTGCTGCTGTCAATCATTTTGCTGTTGGTTATTGCCAGGCCAGTGATGGATTCAAATTGCTTCATGCATGTTCATTTAAATATGAAGTTACATATTTAAATTCAGTAGTTTTGTTAGTTATATTATCAGCTACCAATCAGCACACGCCTGGCCCGATGTTAACTTCTGCATTATGCGTTATGGTTATGATATAATAATTTATTTTATATATAATTTATATTAATTTTAATTAAATGTATATTAATTGTATTGAATTAAATTAAAACTACGGAGGTCTTTGCGGAGACCGTTTGGGCCACATAACATTTTCATTATGTTGTTGACGCTGAAGCCGTCTATAGGAACTTACTGTAGTACTCTAAATTCTGTTGAATAAGCACATTTTATCGTGTTTAAATCCATCATTCTTAATCTTTCAGCACATAGTATAAAAGCTGTGCAGGTTTATTTTAAAAACCATTTCAATTAAATATGCTTGTTTTTCTTTCATAATGACATTGTGTTATAAAACTAAATGGTAGTCTGCAACCAAACTGGTTGTATTAGCTTAAACCTCAGTCTGGTTTTTGCAGGCTCCTCTCAATTCTCAGTGCACCTTATTAGCTAATTAATTCTTCTGTTAACATTTAGCAGATGCTTTTTTTAATCCATAGCAACACACAGTGTGGTAATTGTAGGGACAGTCCCTGTGGAGAGTGTTAGTGTGGAGGACATTGCTGGGGTTGTGTTCTTGCTAAACTCCTACAGTATTTGAACTCAAACTTGTTTTTGTAGATCCTTCAGTAGATAGATTGTAAACACCACAACACAAAAATAACAGTAAATACATGTTAAGTGTTAAGTGTTTCTGTAGTTCAGCTGGTAGAGCCAACACATTAGGTTTTTGTGATTGGTGCACTTCATTAAAATCTGTAACTTTTTTTGGTTAAAAATTAAACAACAATCAATTACTAAGCAAGTACATAAGCAATCAGTATAACTGTTTCCTCACGCTACCACAATTCACAACAGTAAGCTTATATTAATTTGTAATTTGAGCTGTCGGGTATGATTTTGTGGGAAAATGTCGGCTGTTTTTTAACATGTAAAGGTACACGAAGTAACCTGCGATTTTTGGTTGTTTTAAACAGAGATGGCTATAGAGAGGCAAAATTAGAATTTATCATTTGACAGAGTGACTCATTATTTTACATTCCTGATGCTAAATAGGCTCAAGGCTGCAGTGCTGGAGGTAAAGCTTATGCACATGACCGTGAACTTGGCCAGCGTGATATGTGTTTCCCGTCTACACGGCTCAGAACCGGGTGTTTTAAAGACCTGGTCTGTGTGTTATTTGTATTTCCCTGGCACAATGACTGTTGCCAAACGCTGTACTGAGAGCAGTTTCCTGTCTTGTGGAAAGGTTGATGGGGAAGTTAGACGGAGAGGAAAAGAAGAGCGTGAGAATCAGAGAACGTAAAGATACTTGTTTGGACATGTTTAAGAAGTGATTACATAATGAGCTCACAGTTTCTGCAGTCATTTACTCAGTTTCTCTATCTATCTGTCTGTCTGTCTGTCTGTCTACAGCATCGATCTATCTATATCTATATACAGTATATATATATACATATATACACTACTGGTCAAAAGTTTTTGGACACTTACTCACTTATGTGTTCATATTTTTGTCCATATTTTATAATAATAATGAACTCATCAAAATTATGACATAAAAAAGGGAACTATGGGAATTATGTTGTAACTAAATAAATTAATTAAAACGTTTGATATTTTATCATCTTCAGTGTAGTTACCTTTTGACTAGAATTTGCAGAAATGTTTTCTTGTCATTTTATCAAGCAGCTTCTTGAGGTCTCACCCTGAGATGCTTTTTAAACAATATTAAAGGATTTCCCATCTATTCTGTGCTCTTATTGGCTGCTCTTTCTTCATTATTCAGTCAAAGTCATCCATTTAAAAAATACAGTATATATTAAATGAAATGTTAGTTTTGTCATGAAAATAACATGTTTGTTTGCAAAATTATATTTTTGATTACTAAACTAATTTCAGACATTTAAGCATACACTTTTGGATCAAACGTTTTTTTAAATAACGAAAAACATTTCACTCAAATGTCCCAAAACATTTGACCGGTGGTGTACATAAAAGTTCCAGTCTAAATACTGTTTTAAAAGGAAAACTTGGACAAATATTGGAAATGAATATGTATATTAATTAAATTGGCATGAATATATTAAATTGGCCAAAAATCGCTCTTTTTGAGTATAAAAAGATTTTTAAATCTGTTTCCAATAAATATCACATTAGTGGTAAAAACCATAGAGAAGTCATGGAAGTTCCTTGGTCAAAAAATGTGGGATATTTATATTTTGTATGTTGTATGTCTAAGGTAACTTAGGTAACTCTAAGATCTATGTTTGTCTGTTTACAGGTCGAAGGACTTTCCCTCGAAGTTTTATGCCCCAAGAGAACTTGTTTCAGCTGGTCCCGTCCAGTCGTACACGCAGCTATAATGGAGAAAGCACTTTGCTGTACAGTGGAGATCTGCACTCCATCAGTTGGAGTGACAGCCAACGCAACGCTCCCAAATGTAAGACTGCACACACACATTCACAGGCAGATATTATTGTGATCTCTAATCACTCTCTTTTACCCCCAAACCCGATGAAATCCCACATCGCCATATATCCCAGAGTACCAGTAAGCACACCAGTTCATATAGCTTGATATGATTCATTATAGCAGTACTGAGCTACAGTAAATACATAATGATGTCAGCAAAGTATTTCTGCACTAATTAAGATTTAATCCATGCAGCTGAGTATATAAAACAATAGCAAACATTTTACCGAAAGCATTTGTGAATAAAGCATTTGCGTTGTGAATGAGGCTCAATGTCTAGAGAGCCATAAAATAGGGATGGGAAGGGGTGATATTGAGAACCTGGCCAAACATTTAGATATTGTATTAAAACAATAGTAAAACACCCGCAAGGGTTTGTTTCAGTTTGACACAACCTTGATTTAAAGAATGAATATTTAGTTGTGTAATATATACAGAGACATGTTAGAAATCATGTTCACGACTGTCTGTCTGTTCATCTTCATTTATTGCCTGAGAACATTTGCCAGTAAATCAGACGGTGTAAATTTGTATAGCATGCAGTTGTAAATACAGTTGCGGTTTGACTGCGTGTCTTCAGCGGGTCTGTGTGTGAATTATGTACAGCTGGTTGCGAGTTGGTGAGGTTAGCATGGTTTCTTTTTTCTTATCCGTAGCCCCAAGGGCTCCGGTGAACTGGCGTCAGGGGAAGCTGCTCGGTCGAGGAGCCTTCGGCGAGGTTTACCTCTGCTACGACGTCGACACGGGCCGAGAGCTGGCGGCCAAACAGGTGCCCTTTGACCCCGACTGTCAGGAGACCAGCAAAGTAAGCGTGCAAGACAGAACTGCTTAGTGACAGTATTTGGGTCATTTTATAAGAACAATGAGATTTTCATCTTATTTTTTTCCAGAAAAAAATACCAGACTAGTTTTTATGAAAAATGTTTTTAAGCAACTTTCAATAAAATGTAGCATGTTAAAACTCTCACATTGACCACACATGACGTTAATCTTGTGTGTTTCATAAAAGTGCTTTTGTGTTTTACTGTGGTGACCAGTGACATTAAACTTAGTTACAATTGTTTTATAGATATCTTATTAAAATATATTAAATTAACTTATTACTCGTTTCAATTTGTCTTGAACACAATATTTTACAATAAATCTTTTATTACTTTTTTATACTGTCTAGAACTGGAAAAAACATCTCAGCTAATTTGTGAAGCAGTATCATGCATTTATGCCGAAAGAGACCCATTTATTATTTTATTTTAAGTCTCAAAATGTTCATTACATTAGATTTTAATCCTGAGAATGAGTGACAGAATGTGCCGCCGCAGTTGTAGAATGACACGTTTATGCACTGGAAGATTTCCCTCACTTTCTGCTCACATTTCTCTTTGTCTCTCTCCACAGGAAGTGAATGCACTGGAGTGTGAGATTCAGCTCCTGAAGAACCTCCGTCACGAGCGCATCGTTCAGTATTTCGGCTGCTTGCGTGATCCAGTGCAGAAAAAGCTGTCCATCTTCGTTGAATTCATGCCAGGGGTGTGTATACTCACAGAGCTCAGCCTGCTTGTGTTTGCTGTATGTGTATGCTATTCTTTGGAGGAGATGTTTACTCTTAGGATGACTCACGCACAGTATTTTCAGTCCTCAAATGGCAATTATTGTTTCCTTATGTTCAGTATTTTATTTGTGAGAGTTAAGATGACCCTCATCCGTGCTGGAGTAACAATAACATTAAAAACAATAACATTAGTTGAATGACATTCAACATTCGTGCATGGCATTTCTGCACAAAAACATGGTTATGTTCATTGCTGCACGTTCAGCAAAGTTGATTTAAAGGGGTAGTTCACCCAAAAATGAAAATTCTGTCATCATTTATTAACCCTCTTGTCATTTCATGACTTTTGAAGAATGTTGGTAACTAAACAACGGCGATACCCATTGACTTCTATTGTATGGACAAAACCAATGCAAGTCAATGGATAAAACTGTTGTTCAGTTACCAACTTTCTTCAAAATATTTTCTTTTGTGTTCTATATAAGAAAGAAAGTCATACAGGTTAAAATGACAAGAGGGTGAGGAAATGATGACAGATTTTTCGCTTTTGGGTGAACTATCCCTTTAATTGCCTGGATCACAGTGATGGAGAGATTCTGTACAGTCGTAATAAAGCATGCCACATCACAATAGTCTGCTACACTCTACGCAACCTTGCTCTCAAAACCGACCTGCCAGATTGTAAGATTTCGTGGAGTTAACTTCATTTTTGTGTGTGTTTGAATTGTTCCTGCATAATTCCTAATGAATATGGTGCTAACCAATAACTGTCTGTCTGTCTGTCTAAAAAAAATCTTGTTGTTCATTCTCTCCTTTGCTTATTCCAACTTTAATCCTCCTAGTAGCATGGCCTTGTAAACTAACGGTACTGTTTAGCGTGTTGACAAAATGTTTATATGCTCTCCTACTTGTAAGTCGCTTTGGATAAAAGCGTCTGCCAAATGAATAAATGCATGTATAAATGTGTTAAACAGACAGCACATGCAAACAAACATACTCATTTGCAGCTGCAATTTATCTTAAAAATCCCCCTTTTGTGTTTCCAGAAACTCACTGTTAAACGTAAAATGAATCTGCACTTTCCAAATAATGACAAACCCACGTCGAAATGGCACCGGCCCGCTCACATCACACAATGTTCTTTGTCAGCACAACCGCACGGTTTTACGAGTTCATTTTCCCTGCAAATGAGGATCTTAACTAGCATCAGACGCAGCCTGTCTCATCTATCGGCCTGACTTTAATATGCAAAATCTTAGTGTCTTAGTCACATATTGTTTGGAAAATGGGAATGTAGTGTTGGGCAATATATATACCGCGATTCACGCTAATTATAATTATACGGCTCTTTGATCAGTAGGAAGTACTGCTCGATCTAAAATCACTACGGGATTGAGTCATTTATAACGTAAAGCAAACATCATCACTATAAATATACTTTATTATCATGAAAAAACCTGAAAAGGTTTGAAGAACAGCGATAGAATATCACCATTGGCATTTCCTGAAACTAATCGTTGTTCTTCTGTTTCTCATATTCTGAGTTTCTGCGCAAGAGCGCCCTCTGGCTTTCGGATGTGGCGGCATTTAACCGTAATTCATTGAGAAACCGCGAGCATAAGGCCTGATTCACATTTCGTGTCTAAAACTGAGTGGGAAAACGCGAGCTGCACTTCGTTCTCCTTTTTTTCTAAAGCGCCTAGACTTTGCGCTCTCCTGGCGTCTGTCGTCGCTAAGCAACCATGGGCCACGATAGCCGTTGAGACCACGAGGTATAAACAAAGAATATATTTAGATTATAATTAGGGCTGTCGCGATAAACCGACGATAAATATCACGTGATTCATGCACAGCTTTTGAGTGAAGTACGTGAAAATGCTGCTGCATCTGAAAGCCAGAGGGCGCTCTCGTGCGGAAACTCCAAATACGCACTGCAAAAGAAGACCATAACACGTTCTAGAATCTAGGAAATGCCTATGGACATCTTTTTATCACTGTTCCTCAAGCCTCATCAGGTATTTTTATGATAATAAAGTATATTTATAATGATCATGTTTGACGGGTGTTGCTTTTTCAAATGCACATTATAAGCGACTCGCACTGCTTTTAGATCGAGCAGCATTTCCTACTGATCCCAGAGCCGTGCTTCACGGACAAGCTATGCATTAAAAAAAATATCGACACATTGCATATCGCAGCCAGCTCGATTTCAATAGGATTTAGTGGTATCGCGATAAATTATCGTGCAGCCCTAATATGCACTGTAAATACCATGTATTAACTCTGCTACTAGATTTAGTTATGCTGTGATAATCTGTGTCTCCATTCTTGTCGCCCCCTATTTCCGCACGCCTGCCATGCGTCTACATTTAAAATAACGAATATGCGCGCGGAAAAGACGCGAAATGTGAATCGGGCCTAAGAATCACACGATAAATCGCCCAGCCCTAGTTCGCAGCAGTCTCTGGCAGACAGATGCATCGCCGCTCTGAGCCAAGCCAGCCCTTGTGCACAACTGCAGCGTCCTCCTGATAAACCCAGAGGTGAAGACAGATAACGGATGACAGATATAGAGAAGAAGACATTGAATCACTAAGAACTGAGTGAGGGATATATTGCATAATGATTTACAACCAGGGATTACAAGGTTGCTAGGATAATAATACATTTGGATTATGTTCAGTATGTGATACACAGACTGGAAACTTGCAAAAGAGATTGTGTCATTTCATAGTACAAATGTAAACCTGTTTGGAGGAAGCAATGCAAATTACGAGGAAGGTTTTGTGTTTTTTCTTATTGTAGTGTTGCATGTGTTTTGCACTGTAGTCCTTGAGGAGACATTGTTTCCACGCCGAGGGGTGTAAACAGGAAAGCTGAGGAAATATGAACTTTGTTTGGGCTAGTGTTTCAAAGAAACAGACATATGTGAGGGACGTTTGGCACTATGATCTGTTTTTCCAGAAAGTTCAAAATGGTTCAGGGATCTGAGAAGCCGTACATGTACAGCTCCGGTTTTATAAACATTTGAGCGGACTTCCCTGTTCACAGTTATTACTCTTTGCTATTCATATAGTGCTGCGGAAAAGCCCCTCTTTGTGGATTTCTTGTGTTCTTGCGTATTATGTTTGATGATAATTATGCCCAGTAATAAAATGTAAGCATAAAGGCAGAGTTAGTTTTTTAAATGTTAACTATTAAAACATCTTTCAAATGACTCCTTTACACTAAAGGTCCACTTAATGAAATTTGGCGGCATCTAGTGGTGAGGTTGTGAATTGCAACCAATGGCTCACTCCACCCCTCCCTTTCAAAGCACTACAGTGGCTGACACAGTACTAAGATGTTGTCACGTTTTCGCTTATTTGCCGAAGTAGATAACGTATTTATAAAATGCGCTCTGTTGAGCAGTTTGTCCATTTAGGGCTACTGTAGAAACAACATGGTGAATTCCATGTAATGGGACCCGTGATCTATGTCAGTGGTTCTCAAACTTTTTCGTTTCATTAAGTTAAGTTCTTTGCTTTGCGGCCCCCCATATAAAGACGTATAATCTTAAACTTAGAATTTTAATTAAACCAAAAACATTCAGTTATACAATGCTGAAACCTCAATTCTTTTGGTTGGTGGTGTCATTTTTCTGATGTTTGATTGCATAAAATCTATGATAAATTTCTATATTTCATAAAATGCCACAAAATCTGTGGCCCCCTGGATCCATCTTGGGGCCCCCCAGGGGGCCACGGGCCCCAGTTTGAGAACCACTGATCTATGTGGACAGAAATAGCTCATTCTAAGGTAATATAAACATAACACTTCATTATGTAAGGTCTTTAAACACCTCTGAAGACATAGTTATGTATTATATTGCATTTCTGTCAATAGATCCTCCAAAAAAATTGGCAAATAGTAATGGCCATAAGTGATGTCCAGCCTTGAAAAATGTACCTGTTCTCCTTTTATTAAAAATATGTTATTGAAGATGATTGCTAATGTTTTGTGTGTGTTGCGTAGTTGTATTTAACGTATAAACTGAAGCTCAGCTTTCAGAAGAATTTAAGGAGGCTTGGGAAAACATTACACCCATGTGCAAAGCTTATTGAGTCAAGCCATATGAGAATCACTGATGCGGTCAAAAACAAGGGAGGACCAACAAAATATTAAGTAAGGGATAATGGACAGCCAATGGTTGTCAAGCATTCCAGAGCGCCGTGTAATAATAAAAACGGATAAAATGATACTCCATTTAAGCTTTGTCCTGTGAGCTTTTTGTTTTCTATGCATTTTTTGGTATATGAAAATAAAAATGTTTTTTTTTTTTTCTAATACGCTTTTTGTTTTGCCTTGTTTAGTGTTTTCTTCCATGCATTTCATATTTTGGTTTAACTTATTGTATAAATATGCCTTCTGAACATCACTTAGGCCACTACTGTATAATATAACACTCTTTACAGTATGATACAGTGTATGTGTCTGTGTGTGCATAGGGCTCTATAAAAGATCAACTGAAGGCATATGGAGCATTAACTGAGAAAGTAACCCGCAGATACACCAGGCAGATCCTGCAAGGAGTTTACTACCTGCACAGCAACATGATTGTACACAGAGACATCAAAGGTACGTTTAAGTCAATCACCACTAGTCATGTATCCAGCGGTGCTTGCTGTGGGGCTTAGTAAATCAATGGAGTAATATAACCTGACTGTTGACCACCTAGGATACACGTCTTGTTAGACGTTAGGTGAAATAACATTGGTTTGGGTCTGGTTTGTACTTCCTTTGGAGTTGCCAAAAATAGCAAGGGGGAATATTTTTGCATTCCTTCTTGACATTAGGGCAAAACTCTCTCAGTACTACCAGTGAAAATGACCAACCAATCTCTCTGGTTTTTGTTTTAAGCTGTGCCAGTAAACATTTCTTTTTCAGGCCGTTACATCAAGTCACCCCAGAAGGTATTTGGACACACTTAACAAATGTATTAATGTCATGCCATCACATAAGAAAAAAATCATAAAAAGCTTTTAGTTTAAATAAAGTTAGCAGACAAACATCACAAAAAGTTTGTTAGATACAAATCAAGACTGTATTCGTACACTGGCTGTCAAACCGCATTCCCATAACAGATCCTCCCGTGGAAATATCCACAAGAGTTGTGACGTGCTCCATCCTCCGTCTTCTTCTTGCCATTTGGTCTTACTGATCCGTTCACGGCATATTGAGACTTCCAGGGTGTGGAAATCTGCGTCTGGCAGGAATTAGTCACTACTCAAACAACCACAAATCTCACGGGCAACACGGCTATGTAAGGCCACCTCCAACGGAAAATCATTACTAGAAGCGTGGGAAGAGAGACCAGTGGGTCTCCATTTTCAACCCCAACCATAGGCATCTTATAATTTTCTATAGTCGTCATCTTGGTGAGACAAACACGCATGTGTGTCTGGTCAGTGTAACTTGATGCACGCCTGTTTCCTCACAGGCGCTAATATTCTGAGGGACTCCTCTGGAAATGTGAAGCTGGGAGATTTTGGAGCTAGTAAACGCATCCAGACGATTTGTATGTCGGGGACAGGCATCAAATCGGTCACTGGCACCCCCTACTGGATGAGCCCGGAAGTCATTAATGGTGAAGGTTATGGGCGCAAAGCAGATGTCTGGTAAGATCTGGCTTGTTTTTCATAAATTTCATTTTAAAATCATGATAAATAATTGTAAAATTCTTGTTTTGATATTTTATGTTACATATTTTCTTCTGAAAATTGTTTTTTACTACATAAAATAATATAATATCATTTTTGGTAATGTTTTGGTTAATTTATAGTCTTTTTTATTAAACCGTAATAATATTCATGTCTAAAACATACACAATTTTAGGCAGTCTCTTCATCGTATCATGTTCGAATCAGATTTCAAAATAATAACTTTGGTAAAATAGATAACTGGTTTCATTGTTAGCTAACTCTCTTTCTTTTTCTTCCAAAATCTCAGGAGTTTGGCTTGCACGGTTGTAGAGATGCTTACTCAAAAGCCCCCATGGGCTGAATACGAAGCGATGGCAGCCATTTTCAAGATCGCAACCCAGCCCACTAAGCCAAACCTGCCTGAGGGTGTGTCCGACTCGTGCAGGGACTTCATGCGCCAGGTCTTTGTGGAGGAAAAATGCCGACCCACTGCCGAGGGGCTCCTCAGCCACCCTTTCGTCCAGGGCGGCTTCTGAGACCCCCTTCAACAGATTCTACGGTCTCTGTGGAGTCCCCCGGGGAAAACCACACATCTGCCTGAGGACAATTACCACTCTGCCTTCCAGGGTCCAGAGAAACCCAATCAGCCAGCCAACCGAGAACAAACTAGCCCATAAGGAAGGGATGCAACCTCCCAACAGGTTCCCCACACAGGTTCAATTTAAAAAAGTTGGATGCTTTAGCTGTGATACCACTTCCTGTTATCATACTCCGAATCAGAGTCTTGTGTTGTCCTACCCCAAATGTGCACTTGATGAGGGACGTTCACATACAGAAAGGTGTACACAAGGACCCCCTTAGAGAGTGTACACTATTACCCAGCATCCCTTGTGGGAAAGTATACACTCGAAGGAGGATGGGGAGGCCATTTGGGACAGGGCATATGGTCAGGGATTGTAATTCATGAATTGTGAACAAATATCTCACACACAAAGTACGTGTTATATGATCATATTAGAAACTAGTGAAACATTGATATTAAAGGCGGCGTGTCCGATGTCTCTCAGCCGTTGTTGATGTTCAAATCACCAAAACAAACTCACCCCTACCCCCATCTTTCGCTATAGTCTATATGGATCAACTGACGTGTCATCTGCAGCGTTTTTCTGATGGGGGTCATGAGCAGTTTGGGGTTACAGAAGTGTCATCTGTTTAAAAGAATTTGATAACACAGCCAGCACTTAATACACTTACGTTATCTGACTGTAAGACGCAAAGTGTCAGTGCCTAAACCATACTGCTTGAAATTGCAGTTTACATACCTTACTGCCAGTTGACCTGAGTGGCTGAAATAATCCGCTGATGTATTAAACATCAATGTACAGTATAATGCATACAATGTGACGCTCTAAGGAGTTGCTGGACAAATCACATAGGTTCTGTTTTTAGCACAAATGTATTAGAATTTTTATCTTTGCAATGGTGGCAAAAGTTAAATATACAGTTTTTATAACATGTGTATCATTCGGTCATGAAAGAGAGAGTTGAATTTTACCTCTACACCCCGGGTCCAATCCTGAGTGTCAGAAAATACATTTAAAAGACCTCATGGAGCAAATAGATAAATGTACTGTACAATACTCGTTTGAGTAATATTTTAAGATTGCTGTGTATTTGATGGTTAGAATCTAACCAAATAAGAATGACACAAAATATGACATATGCAACCACCAAAGTGGGGAGTAAGACATGTAAAATGTATGTCATTTTCGTCTGTTGAATGAAGACTGTATAAACAAATCTTTTTATATAATGTAAAGTTTATTTAGTTCAATTTGCTCTTGTTTCAAAGCACTCTTTACCCAGAGAGTAAATCACTGTAAATACATGCCAATTGCACTCTCACGCGCAGAGCAACAGCACATAGGAAAAGACCGATGAGATTCAAGAAATATTTTTATACATTTTTTTAATTCATGTGTTTGGAATAACAATACCAAACAGTTTTTGTATTATACAAATTACCCTAAAGTGTCAAAAGCAATATTTCAGAGAAGAATACTATGGCTGGTTTGTTAGCATCCTTGTACTGTTTGATCCATTAAATACAACCAAAGAGCAATTGATATGCTTGAATTATGGATTTGATGATTCAGAGCTGTTCAGTTTGTTTGACCAATGTTGTCAATTTTTTATGGACTCCAGTGTGTTTTATGTAACCTGTTTCTGGTGACCTTAATTTCCTTCATTGACTTAAATCTATCATTTTCATTGTCTTCACGTCATTAAGTTGGACACTAACACAAAAAATTTGGAAACATAAGATTTTGCTATTATTTTGTCTCATTATAAATGTTACATCATAAAGGCTTAAAGGCATTAATCGCTCGCTCGCTCCGTTCTGAACTCAAGAACTTCAACTACACCAGCAGTGAAGAGCAAACCAACCGTTTGTTAAACGTATTGCAACCAGTGCCTTCTCTGATTCCCTTATTCTGAGAGGTCAGTCGTTTTGAAAAACATTTAATGGTGGAATGTGTCACCTGAAGTCCTTCAAATGGTTTCAGGAAAGGACAGACGTGAGGAAAATCTTGTACTGAAAATGATTGTATTGTACATACATATTGTACCAAGTCATAGTGATTTATTATATTCCAAGTACCTTGACACAGTGTATTATTAAGATTGCGGAGAGGTCTTGGTTTTAGATGATCTTGATTGACCTTCGTGGTTTTTGAGGGGCTATAGAATTTCTGTGCTGCCTTGATGAAAAAGCCTAAAAATCATTTATATGTGATTTTGTACATTTGGATAAATAAAATAAAAAATATATATATTGTCGTGTTGTGTATAGATTTGACTATTTTATGGGGAAACGAAACTTAATTTCAATTCAAGTCTTTTCTAGACGATATAGTGATATTACCTTTTAATTTGTGCAATAAGACGCTCGAAATTGGGTTGAGGCGTGCACATTTCAGACATAAGCGGTGTGTTTCACCTTATGCAGCGCGCTGCCCAGACCTATCGGCTTCTTACGTCCAAGTACCGCGAGAGCGATTGAAAAAACATGCTTTCGGGTTGATCTCGCGGTATCAAAATGTCATACGCCGATCTGTCTGCGCACCGTGCGCAGTCAGTTAGGTAAGTCATGTTTGGTAACCTCACGCGGAGTGTAAGTAAACGTGCACGTCGTGGCACTTAGCTGGGCGACTGTGAGTGATTGCTAAACACAAACACGGCAGCTTGTGAATTACATTTCAGTATTGTTCCCCGGTGTGAAAATGTCATTGACTCGTACTGTCATATGCCTGCTGAGGAACGATCTGCGTCTTCATGACAACGAGGTAAATATCAAGGTTTTCTACGAGCATAGACCGTTGCTGGTCATTACATTAACATTAGCAAACCAAACTACCGAATGTGTGTATAGTTTGATATTGGGGTCGAGAGCATGCCGCAACCATATCTTATAAATAAAGAAGCGTTTGTTTTGTTTAGTAACGAAATATTTATATGTATTGTAGCAGAACTCGGATTGGGGGAACTCGTAAAATATCGTCATAAGGGGCGTGGTCGTATTGTTCTTCGGTCACGTGCTTAAAAGCGTGTAGGGCCAAACTTGTAAATAAGTTAAACGGCTCTCACTAAATCCTTGGTGTTTCGAGTCTGACGTCATCACCCAAACGTGTTTTTTCTTCAATTTTAACAATCATAGGTAGTTTAGATGGTTAGAGTAAGGTTAGGGTTAGGGTAAAGGTTTCGTAAGACTTGAAACTCCAAAGATTTAGTCAAAACCAACAAGCCACGCCCACGGATCTGACTCGAAACATCAATGATTTAGTGAGAGAGCCGTAATTTAACAGGCTTGTTCGACTTGATGCGGCGCCGCAAGATCCGACAGGCGAATGACATCAAAGTACCGCGAGAGCGACTCGAAAAACTATAAAAGGTTTGGTTTCGAGTCGCTCTCGCGGTACTTTGATGTCATCCGCCTGTCGGATCTTGCGGCGCCGCATCAAGTCGAACAAGCCTATTATCTATAAAAATATAAAACGGCTACTTATGTATTTGATAAACGATAAATTGAAATTTAATGGGGTAGACTACAATTTTGAAAAAGGATCATTTTAATTCGTACAGTTTACAATTGTATATTACCTTAGGAGACCATGTAAACACACATCATTTTTTAAGTAGTTTTTTTATAGTATCTTTTGATGATGTTGTAAAACATGACCAACCTTGTTTATTCCATTCATGCAGGTGTTTTACTGGGCTCAGGGGAATGCAGAGCACGTAGTCCCCCTCTACTGCTTTGACCCACAACATTACCAGGGCACATATCACTTTAACTTCCCTAAGTCCGGGCCGTTCCGTTTACGCTTCCTCCTAGACAGTGTGACAGACTTGAGGGCAACGCTGAAGAAACAGGGCAGGTGGGAATTCCATTACTCATTACTTTCTTATCCTTAATCTCTTGAGCTATACTTTCTATGTACATATTTGTATATGATGCTAGTATATACAGGTATTTTATAGAAACTGGTGTTTATGTAATGCCTACTGTGTGCAGCACACTGTTAGTGAGACATGGAAAGCCAGAGGATGTTGTCAGTGATTTGATTAGGCAGTTGGGGTCAGTCACGGCTGTGGCTTTTCATGAGGAGGTGAGTTTCAGCTGAACCACGCAGATAGCATTGGCAGCCATCGTTTGTAATTTAGTGCTACATAGCCAGCGAATGTTAGAATATATGCAGTCTGACACTTTTTTCTATACACCCTGTAGGTGGCGTCAGAGGAAAAGGATGTGGAGAAGAAGGTAAAGGAAGTCTGCTCTCAAAACAAGGTCAAATGTCAGACTTTCTGGGGGTCTACACTCTACCACAGAGATGATCTCCCATTCGGTCACGTTGAGAGGTAAGTTTTGAGTTTAGTTGAACCGTTGCGAGCAAGCAATGTATTGATATTCTCATGCAGCATTTGTGGAATTTTCTAGGAATAAACGAGGAGTCCTAGCATATCAAAAATATGTAAATGGTATGTCTGGATTTTAAGATTTTTTACGTTACATTTTAAAGAAAATTCCCAAAAAAGTACAGGAGACTCATTTGTTTTGCAGCTCCACTCATGTAATATCCTGTTGGTCTGATAAGTAATGAGTCAATGACGACATCCATTATGAGGTTGACCATTTAAAGGTCAGCATTTTAGACGCGTGACTTTTTCTGAATTTCCTTTTCCCTCTCTCACAAGGTTACCTGATGTTTTCACTCAGTTCAGAAAGTCGGTTGAGGGTCAGGCTCAAGTAAGACCGGTGTTTTCTACTCCAGAACAGATGAAGTCTCTTCCCCCTGGATTAGAGGAAGGTCCTATTCCTACATTTGAGGCCCTCGGACAGACAGGTGGCTTGATTTAGGACAACTCAATTTATCTATCAATTCCACGAATATCTGTTATGTTACAGTCCAAAGTAAATCAGTTACTCATATTTTTCTTAACATAGTTCTGTTACAAGATTCATTTCTTTTCAGATAACTATAATGTAATGAATCAAAATATTTCCTGTGTATGGTTTCAGAGCCAGTGGAGGACAGCCGGTCTGCCTTCCCATGCCGCGGTGGAGAGACTGAGGCTCTCGCTAGATTGAAACATTACTTCTGGGACACCGTGAGCCAAATTCATCTACTTTCCTTTTTTTAGCTAGGAATAGTTCACCCAAACGTTATACTTCTCTCATAATTGACTCACCTGAGATTTTCATTCCACTCTTTAGCTCAACACCAAGATTTTTTCAATAAAAATTCCTGTCACTTTATATTCATTGATCCCTAAATGTTAAAGCTCCCAAACTTCATAAAATTAATCCAAATGACTCCAACGGGTTAATAAATGTCTTCTGAAGCAAAACGAGACGACAATTAATATTGATCAAAACATTCCCATGTGCTGATTTCAAATATGGTGACACTCTAAAAATCTCATTATGTAACCTCATTGGTTCTTGAGTTTCTTGTGATGAAAGATCATATGACAGCTAGTCATTAAAAGAGTAGTTCACTTTAAAATAAGCCCCCATTAACTTTCCATAGTAGGAATAATAATTGCTTGGTAAAATCAGTGGGGGCTTATTTGAAAGAGAACTACTCCTTTAAACACCCTCAATTATGCTTGTTTTTTTTTAGTTTCACTAAAAATCTTAAAAACTAAAGAAAAATGTCAAATGTTTTCTCACACACTCCTATATACTGTATATAAGCATCCAAATGACAAATAACTTTATAATTATATTGTGTTAGGCTGATTATGAGAGGAGAACTGTTCCATTATTGTATTGTTTTATCACAGAACACTGTTGCAACTTATAAGGAGACTCGAAATGGCTTGATCGGAGTGGACTATTCCACCAAGTTTTCCCCTTGGTGAGCCTTGTTTGTTTAGCTTTAAAATAATGCATTAGCAGAAGCATAGACGCATGAATTGTCTAGAACATTTTACATGACTTTTTAATCATAATGTTTTAGGCTTGCATTGGGCTGCATATCACCAAGGTACATCTATGAGCAGATAAAAAAGTATGAAGCTGAAAGAACATCTAACCAGAGTACATACTGGTAAGTATGTTAGATGCAGATCAATCTTAATAACAGATGTTTTACACATCCTGTACTAAACATTCTAGTATTCTTTTGTCGTTCAATTGATTTACGTTAGATATATTTGTGATGTGATAAATATTGTTTCCAGTTGAAATAAACAAAAAATATTTTTTTTATGTGCAAAAGCTCATTGAAGGGTTTCTCTCCAGGGTATTATTTGAGCTTCTGTGGAGGGACTACTTCAAGTTTGTGGGTTTGATATATGGAAAACGAATATTTCATGTGAACGGTATGTTTGGATTTTGTTTTTCTCTATCGATTAATAGTTTTTTTTTTTCATTTTGAGTCCAATCAAAATCAAGTGGGCAGATTTTGGAGAATATTGACTTCTTAGGACTTTCAGAATGTGGTGTGATTTTTGTTGATTACATTTGTTATGAGCACTTAAACAATAACTCTTTGTAACTCTTAAATATGGCATTAAACATCCTTTTTTTAAATGATCAAAATAAATCGTCTTGTGTTTTAAAGGTTTTCAAGATAAGCATGTGCCATGGAAGACAAACATGACTCTGTTCAATGCATGGAAAGGTAATGTGACCATCAGTGTCTGCTAGTTTTCTCCTGTTCCTATTTTGGCAGTCAACTGACGGATCAACATTTTTTTTAGTCTTCTCAACAATTGTTCCCCAGAGGGAAGAACAGGAGTGCCATTTGTAGATGCGAACATGAGGGAGCTTGCCCTGACAGGATTCATGTCAAACAGAGGACGCCAGAACGTAGCCAGCTTTCTCACCAAAGACTTGGGGTTGGACTGGCGACTGGGTGCCGAGTGGTTTGAATACCTGCTGGTAGGGAAGTTTCTTTTTTAAAAGAATGGGTTGATGGTTTCTGGTGATGCCAACCTCTGCACTGTTATTTCCTGACATCAGGTGGACCATGACGTCTGCAGCAACTATGGAAACTGGCTCTATACTGCAGGAATAGGAAATGACCCACGAGAAAACAGGAAGTTTAATATGATCAAACAAGGACTGGACTATGATAGCAATGTAAGTCATAGTGTTTACAGGTATTTTACTGTAAAGTCATGCAACAACTTGCAATAAAACACTTTAAAAAGGATATAGTTGACGGCTTTCACTTTTCACAGTCGTTCCATTACATTGGGGGCAATAGTGTCTGAAGCAAGTTCTTTTTCAAAGCAACTGTTTTTTTATAGTTTTAACTAGATTGTAAGGCCTCCGTATATATGAATTATAATTTTATCTACATTTCTTGATATTTTTCATAGTTTATATGCTCGTTTTTTGGCACTTGAGGGAGCAACTTATGCCTTGACCATAAATGTAAATGTAGGAAGGGGAAGTTACATGCGAGTAAGATAAAAGATTATTGTAGTATGATAAGACTTCCGTTTCCTTTTTCTGCATAGGTATAGGCTAAGTATGATCTATATACTTGAATCTTTTTAATGATACATATATTATTCTATATATTCTCACACAGAAATATTTATATCATTGACTATTATTTTGATCTCATCCTTCTTTTATATCTGTGAAGGGGGACTATGTTAGACTTTGGGTTCCAGAGCTTCGGTGTATTAAAGGTGGGGACGTGCACACCCCCTGGACCCTCAGCAATGCATCACTGTCACATGCCCAGGTGTCTCTCAACGAAACATACCCCTCCCCGATAGTCATGGCACCCGAATGGATTCGTCATGTCAACAAAAAATCTGTAAGATGTAAATTAAACTATTGCATTTTTCAGTTTGTGCTAGTTTGTGATTATGATTGATCATTAGGACAAGCATGTATTCAGACGGTTATTATAAAACAATTTCTTTTATAGTCCGGTCCAGCATCAGCAAGAGGGAAGAAGGGTCCATCTTACACACCAAGGGAACACAGAGACAGAGGCATTGACTTCTACTTCTCCAAGAATAAGAATTTTTGAGAGGGAAGAGCCTTGTTTGTATTGCGTTTTTTTCATGAATTGCTGTTGGGCATCTGGTCAGGTCACAGGTTACAATGTGGGAACTGGGAAGTGGACAATAATTGTTTCCCTTTAACACACCAATACAGCAACTACCGCTAATGAAGTGCATTAAAATACCCATCATATAATTGTCCATTATTTGTCTGTTTTAAATGCAAAATCATATTGTATATTTCTGTGATTTTCATAAACTCCTTCAAATCTCCTGCTTTATTCAAGTACATTATGGTGGAATTTTTTAGTTATTCAGGTTATGTTATATCTAAAAATATATATATTATATCTATATCCTTTTGTTAAAAAGAATTGAGTTTTCCCTGTCTTGCATGAAATATCGATATGATGTTAATTATAGAAAACCCAAGTAAGTGTTTAAATATGCACATTCAGTTGTGTTCTTTTATTGAGAAAAAGGAAGTGAGTAGATGTGAGAGTTTCGGTTTGGTTTTGAAGAGCAAGGGAAAAGATATAAAAGACAGCTGTTTGCTCGGCCCTCTGAATGCTGCCTCAGACAGATGGACCTGTAGCAGTAAGCCAACATGTGACACTGACCAAATATTGAAGGAAAACCGTCACAAATCACGCTGTAAACGTAACTGCATCATCAGGTTTTGCACATATTGTGGTGTCCATTCCAGGTCCAGTGCAAAAATCAAAACCGCTATTTAATTTACATTTCGCTTAATTTTGTTAGGCTAATAATATAATTCGTATCAGAACCAAATATAAACATTGTTTTGGACTAAATTAACGTGAACACAAAATGATCAAAACGTAGCAAACATGTTTAATATAACTACGAAGTGGCTGTTTCAGGAAAATGCCCATGTGTGGTGATGTTTAGTCCCCGCCCATTTTACGGGAAGTGTTTGCGCCCATGAAACCATTGGCTGAAGGTATATGTCGTTACTTCTCTGACGCATTTTGCGAACATTTCCTTAGTTTTTACCTTGATGCTGTCAAATAACGAGTGTAACATACTGCACTGTTTAGTTTACTAAACTTGAGTTTTGTTTTTACCCTATCAGTAGTTTTATGAAACGACTTCTTAAAATATTTAAAGGACACATTTTCTTCTAGCCAAGGAGTCAGACTTGGAGATTTACAAGAACTTCCGCGTACAATATCGAGATTTTGCCCACAAATATGGCATCAAAGTTAAGTATAGACCACGAGGCAATACCAGTTACTGCTTTAAACTGCAGCTTCCGAAAGAAACTTGGATTGTATCTGAACCCAACAAACACGGTGGCGTCAGACTGGAGGACAATCGCCGAAATGATGGAGTTTACTTACCTGGAGATAAAAAATTTCGAGAAAAGAGATTGTCCACTTGAAAAGGTTTTAACGGAATGGGAAACTCGTCCGGATGCCACAGTAGCAAATTTACTGTCAATTTTGGAAAAAGCGGAAAGAAAAGATGTTACAACCGACTTAAAAGACATTATAGGTATTGCGCGCACATGTTACCATTTTAAGACAGTAGATTTATTATGAACCTGCTATACATAAACTTTTTTTAGTCAAAAATGTGAAGAGGCATATATTACCCCACGTCTTTTAACCCAAATATTCTATGATGAAAGTGAGTAAAAATTGACTAACGTTAATGTCATAATCACAGTATGAGGAAGTGAAGTGACTATAGAACAACTGTTGCATTAATTATTATTACAATTATAAAGATTTTCAATTGACTGTCGTTGCATTTTGTTCTGATTTTGCCCAGATGACGACTGCAAGAAGTATTTAGAAAGACAACTAAGGAAACCTGTGCAGGTCCCGGTGGTGGATAGTTGCGGGCCCCGCACCCAGGAACGAGAAGGCATTACACTGTATGATGATCCTCAAGGTATCTTCAGTCTGAACACACTATGGAATATTCCTTTTAGTCCTTTAGTTTTCTAAAAAACAATTTTCGTCTTTGTCTTGTCTATAGGTGTAACACCGGAGACCTTTGATGCTTTTATCTGCTATTGTCAGAGTGACTTCCAGTTTGTTCATGAGATGATCAAACAGTTAGAACAGACCGAGTGCAACCTGAAGTTGTGTGTGTTTGACAGAGATGTCCTTCCTGGTACATGTGTGTGGACTATCACGAGTGAACTCATAGAAAAAAGGCAAGCCTTTTTGCTGTTGTTTATCATAATCAAGCTTTGTCCCTGTGATAGGTTTAAAACAAACTAACAAGATTCATTCTTATATGTTGCCCCTTAGATGTAAAAGAATGGTGGTTGTTATTTCTGATGACTATCTAGACAGCGACGCATGTGACTTTCAGACAAAGTTTGCACTCAGCCTTTGTCCAGGTACAACTTTCTTAAAAAGTGCTGATACAGTTTCTATTATATTATTAGTTATTAGTGAGCATTTGCCTTGTTCACACTTTGCAGTTGTTGTCATATATAACGTTAATCTTCTTTTGCTCATTTATGAGATGTTTTATTCCTAAGTGTTTAATAAATGATATTGCAGATTTAAGAAACTTTCTTATTACACACATGCCACCATGCCATTTTCACTTCATATCTGTTTTTGATACAGGGGCCCGCTCCAAACGTCTGATCCCTGTCGTCTACAAATCAATGAAGAGGCCTTTCCCAAGCATTCTCCGTTTTCTGACCATTTGTGATTACACCAGACCTTGCACACAGGTCTGGTTCTGGACACGACTGGCCAAGGCGCTCTCACTCCCCTAAACATTTCCACAGAAAATATTATGCCTTTGCTCTGTAGTCATCACTCAGTAAAGCACACTGTTCTCAATGAAGGAAGAAGGGAAAATACCACATTGTGATTTTTTCACGTGGGAGAGTTTCTTAAGTTAAATAGTGGGTCCACTTTTTGAACGTTTCAATAAAGGTACTTTTTATGGTATTTACAAAAGGTGTTTTTACCCTATTTAAAAGGTCTCTCAATCTCTCCCAGAGCAGATCCCTGAGAATGGGGCTGTTTGGAGACATGCTTACTCATTCAGTTTTATTCAGTTGTCCTTGTACAGTATTCTATGTTTTGAAGCTGTAATAACAGTTTTTTTTTGCAATGTGCAAACTTGCATTGTCTTTTGTTAAAAAATGTGCATGCCAAATGTTTTTTTCTTGAGTATTTTACATGTGTAAACTGAATATACTGTACATAATCAGCATGTTCTCTTTAAAATGCAAAATGTTGTTTTCTGTAATGTTGTGTTCAATCTGTCTTTCACACCGGGAATGTTTTGTGTTATAAAATATTGCTATATTATAGTATATACATTATTGCCAAATATATTTAATTTGATTTAGCATTACTGAATGTCTTATATTGGTTACATAATCATTTTAACTTCTAAAACATGGTTCTAACTTTTAACATTTTTAATATCTGATTTCCCCCGGTCAGCACAATTTCTTCGGCACCAAGTAGATAGTGGCTTTTGATATGTCAGAGGCGATGATTTCCTGTAATCTAATGTATGAATGTATGAACTTTTTTTTAGTATTAAATCCATTTTAAAGAATTTATCTACTGCCTTTGTCGTTAATGTGTTAATACATGCAAATGTATCTGTCAAAGCAGTGAAGTTGATTAGAGCAACAAAGAGAAGATGTGTTCGCAAATAAAATATTTTCACATTTTTTCATTTTCAAAACTTCTGTAGGCGTTGGGTAACTGTAAATTAAAGGAACAAGTCTCCTACCTTTAAAATGTCTATATTTGTCTCGTATTTTTCTGTGTTTGTAAACATTTTGTGTAAAGATCATGTTATTTACAGCATACATTCTATGCATCTTTGCAATATTTGCAAATTTTCACACATTTTCAGCAATTTGTTTTTAATTAGTGATACTATGAACAATACGTTTGCACTTCATAGCCTAGTAGTGACGTAAGGAACTTTGGCAGTGACCATTGATCAAGCAAAAAGCATGAGAAATACTATTTGTAATGTACTGTTCATTCCACAAGAAGGCAGCATAATCAACCTGCGTTATTTATTACATGAACTCAAATATCCCAATGTGATGTGAAAACGGTTTATTACAATGTACTAGTATACTACTCTTTAATATAAATATGTTTGTAATAGTATATTGTTGCTATCTAATATTGCACTCGATATGGATTCACCTGTGTCGTATATCCACATCAAAATCTGTCATTTTAATTATTTGATGTGGTTGTTTTTAACACTAATAGTAACGAATACTAAATTTCCATATGTTATTCTACAAAAAATAATAAGTAAATACAGTATTTTGGAGAAAACGCAGCATGTTTTTAAGATAATTACACACCCAAGATGGCCGCTTATCGCGACCGTTCGCGTGCTGTACAGGAATGCGGTGGGCGGGGCTTTCTGGCACTGGTGGCAAACTTTGGGAATGATAGAAAAGGCTGTTGAAGATAGTCGCCGAGTGAAGGTGGAATGTTACTGTCTTGCGGGTTGGAATAACATTCATAATTTGTTTACTGTAAGCACCAAACTCTAGTCTTTGGATTCGGTAGGATATACATAAAGGTACGCAATCCTAAGACATGTCGGAGGACCTGAGCTCTCAACCATGGTCCATCAACAAAGATGACTATGAGCTGCAGGAGGTAATCGGTAAGTGTTGCTTGATATAATTGTAAGAAATGTGTGGCACTGTATGCTTTTAGAAACGTGTGTACTTGAGTAGCAAATATAGCTTGAAACGAGCTGTGCGCGGTATATGTGGGCTTTGTGTGTTTAGAAGCGTTAAAATGTTGGTGTATGTGAACACGGGCAGCCTGTACGTGTTCATGCGTTGAACATATCAGCAATTTTTATAACGAGCGCATGGTAACGTAAGTGGACTTCAAGCTCAGGAAAAAGTAACGCTCGGGACTTTGATGTTTAACCTTTCAAATGAGTTAAATAGGTGTTTGCGAAGTACTCATAATCTCCACTCGAGTTGTCAAACTTGTCACGTATGCCAATTTAAACTTCTTTCTAGGCGGTTAACCATTTCTCCCCCTTTGTGGAATGTGTATAATAAAGTTTCAAAGCACACATGTGCGTAGTTGACTGACAAGGTTGGGTAAATGCGTAACATTTTAAGACAGTTGTCAAAACCATACAGCTCAATTACATTACACGACAACGCCTCATTTTACTGATAAGCCTGAACACGTGCAGTAACGCTCCCTTTCAGTAACGTAAGTTACTCTTTTCTTTTCTTTAAAATTGATTAGAAGTGTGTTGTTGATCTTATTTCTTAAACAGTTAAAGTGTAAAGAGCCAAATACAAAACATACGGAAATCCGAGAGAGATGACATATGTTTTGATAAGTACTGTATCTTTAAAAACCTCGTATTATGAAAGTACCACCCCCTTTTACAGCATTAGTTCATATCTTTAGTTCACAGATGATCTTAGGTTTAGAACATGAGCATAGTTTGCTTATTTTAGAACAGACTCATATCACACCTGTGCAAACCCCCTTTTTCATTGTGAGGCGCTAAAACCCATACAGGCTCCAGTGTGTGTTGTCATAAACCAGCACACATTTCATTAAAGCAGAGGTCAACCTTAGCATTTCCAATCAGATACACCAAAAAAACCTGTGCTTGTTAGCCAATGGGAAAATGTTAAGAAGGCTCTCTGCCAATAGCTTTAGTTTGGGGCGGGACTACGTGTTTGCAAATTTGTGTGCTGCAGACTTGAGTTATGAGTTCATCTGGTTATTAGAATCATTTTGTCCTTTGTGCACCCTCATGTTGTTTCAAACCCATGTGAGGTATTTTCCTCCACTGAACACTTTTTAAGAATGTTAACGCTGTTCGTGAGTCGCGGCCGAGAATCACATTTTGCCTAAAATCTACCCCGTGCATTGCCTTACAGTTCCCCACAGCCCCATTGGTGTGGCTATAAACTTTATTATACACTGTACTTTTTGATTATCCATGAGTCCAGCGAGTGGGTTTTTACAACCATTCAATATAGCTGCGCTATACAGGTTATCAAAAATCTGCTTTTTTGGCATGATCTGGTCCCATGTGTTTCTCCTTTCATTCTCTGAGAGCTGTATTGTTTTGGTTACTGGTTGATTTAATCTTGTTACATCCCAGGGTTTTAGCATGCGATTAGCTGTGTGCTCAGTCGCAGGAGTGCTGGAAAACTCATCTGATACCTTACATAGTTCTTTTCAGGGCTTTAGACCCCGAAGGGAGGCTTCTGACACAACTTTATACTTGTTCCATGTTTTAACAAGGGTTTACCAGTTTTAAGGGTCGTAAAACACATGCCTCAGGAGCTCTTAATAGGATTGAAATGTTTAGTATGCAAGTTTATACGAGTGTAAAAAATAGCCACAGTAAGTTGCAGTGTTTTCAGGACAAAAGTTAAAGGGATAATCCACCCAAAAATGAAAATTCTGTCATGAATTACTCAACCTCAAGTAGTTCCAAACGTATAAACGTAAAAATATACAATAATTTGTTTCTACTATGGTAGTCAATGGTGCCCCAGTTGCTAACATTTTTCCAAATATCTTTGTTTATATAGGTTTGGAACAAATTTCATGACAGAATTTTTATATATGGGTGAACTATCTTTTTTTTATTTTAATTACTTTGCTTTTGTCTCATATGAGTGAATGAGTAAAATAGGAACTTTGTGTGAGAGACAAAGAGAGTGTGTGCGTGCGCGTGTGCGTGTGCGTGTTCATGTTTGTATATCCCGGTGGGGACCTAAACCTGAATGCACACCACCACATGGGGACTCGTGTCACCGTGGGGACCAAAATTGAGGTCCCCATGGGCAAAAAAGCTTATAAATTGTACAGAACAATATTTTTTTTAAATCTAAAAATGCAAAAAGATTTCTATGATCTTCAGGTTTAGGGGTTGGGTTAGGGATAGGGGATAGAATATACAGTTTGTACAGTATAAAAAACATTACGCCTATGGACTGTCCCCACGGAGATAGTAAACCAGACATGTGTGTGTGTGACTTTTTTATATCCCGGTGGGGACCTAAACCTGAATGCACACCAACACATGGGGACTCGTATCACCATGGGGACCAAAATTTGAGGTCCCCATGGGCAAAAAAGCTAATTTCAACATGTCATAAAATCATTTCCATATTTGTTTCAACTTGGTTGAAATCACACAAGTTGTTTTGTGATCCTAACTTTAATAATCAGTCTGTACGTTTATTGGGTATAAGCGTTTTTGTTAACCATCTCTTTGTTTCAGAGCACCAGAATTTCTAGTCTGTTATTGAAAAGAGTAATATCTATTTCCTTGAAAGATTTAGATATAACTTAAAAATTCCTGGAAGCACTCTGTGTATGTCCCCCTCTATGCGAATAGGTTATACCTCTAGCATGCACCTAGAATTGCTTCTTTGTTAGAAATCTGGCAAGTGTGATGTGATGTGACATGCCAAAACAGGAGTTTAGACTAGAGGCGAGTATGATTATAGATCCACCGTAGTCTGTGTTTACCTTTGGACATTTTATGCTTGGTGTTTGCTTGACTTTTGGGGAAGTAATTAAACTTTTACTTCACTTTTAATTAGTTGCGCAGAATGTTCCAGGCCTTATTTGGTCATTATTTCCAGCAATTTCAAGAAATATCTAGGGGTGCACTGACTTAAAATATTAAATAACGTTTTTCCTTTTCAAAGTCTAATTGCAATTGAATTTGGCTTCCCAAGATGCATCATGGACAATTTTTTGATTCTTGTCAACTGCTGTGCAATCCAGTTGGTCAAGACACTTTTGGCTGCTAAAACAAAGGTAGTAGGTTGGATCCAGAGCAGAGGTGATCCAGGGATTGGAAATCTGTAATCATCCAGCGTTTTAGTTGAGTTGAGCTCAATCTGTGTTGTGAAAGCCACTTTGAATAAATGTCCGCTGTGTAGCATGGAGTAAGTAAACAGAAGTTTTACATGCAAACTCGAGGCAGCTTTGTGTGTTTTGCAGAAATGAGAAAAGCCTTGTGCATTGCTTTTCTACTTACAAACTGCCACCCAAAAATGAAAATTCTGTTATCATTTATTCACCTTCTTGTCATTTCAAACCTGTATGACTTTCTTCTGCAGAACACAAAAGAAAATATTTGAAAGAATGTTGGTAACCAAACAGCGGCAGCATCGAGTCACTTCTTTTGTGTGGACACAAAACCAAAGTGATGCCGTCACCGTCGCTGGTTAACAACATTCTTCAAAATATCTTCTTTTGTTTTTTGTTTCATACAGGTTTGAAATGATAAGAGGGTGAGTAAATGACAGAGTTTTTGGGTGAACTATCACTTAATTTTTTTTTTGCCTAAATAGACATTTAAAGTTATGCTAAGGCTGGGCGATAAAACGATAATGATATGTATCGACGATACACCTGTATCTAAAAATTATATATTGACATACGATATAACGCTGCAAACTTAACATGAAGTTTTGTTGCATAACAATATACCTATTAGACCCATATAGTCACTGGGTCATAAACAGCCTGTCCATGCAGTGCGACACACATTCACATCCACTATTTAACACCTTATAAATCTCCTAGGGCTGGACAATAATTCAATAACAATATCTATTCAGCGGCTACTGGTGTTATGGAGCGGCCCCCGTATAAATCTCAAGTTTAAGTTTAACATTGATCATTTTTGTCCGTATATTCATTTACCAAACTGCAATTTACTAATGCTTGTAAAAGCATCGCAGCCGGACATCAACCGTATGCGCGCAGAAATCCATGTCTGCGCGAGTCTGTTAATGCAGCAACCAGCCGCGCACTACCTTTTCATTGATTAACGATTAAAAGCCATATGTTTTTAACTCATAAAGAAAAAAAAAACTAAATGTGGCCCATCCTGTGTCGGGAGTAAATTTGGAACCTGATCGAGGACGCGCATGCATAAGGTACTGCATAGGGATGCAGCGATTACCGAGGTTCACTATCAACCGCGCCTAAAAACGTCACGGTTAATTAATCGTAAAGGCTCAGTTACACCACATGTTTCTGTTGCACGGAACGGAAACGTTGCAACTTGCACAAAATGAAAACACCAGCAGTGCACCAGTTTAAAGAGCCGTGCTATCAGAGACACGGAGGCCACGACACACACTAGATTATAACTATGGCAGAGAGACCAAACAGCCATTCTTACATGTACATTCACAATCAAGGCTGTAGCGGTGACAGTTGGGCTTTCCGTGCAATGTAAACAAACAAAGCGGCATGTAAGTTAACGGAGTCGCACAACAGACAAGAAGCGTCGCGTCGTGGACAGCTCAGAGGATGAGTACATTATGTATGCGCAAGCTCAAATTCAAAGTCTACTCCTGACGCAAGTTGAACCAATTTAACTTATTTTATGTTATTATTTAGAGAATAGGCTCTATATCACGTTGATAAATCCATTATAGTTTGCTGTAAATGAAAACAGTGGGGGGAAGCATGTGATCCGTGCGCGCTATCTCTTAAAGGGACAGCAGCATAATAAATATATCTGTTTTAATGCTCATCAAACAACAAAAAACGAAGACAAAACAGACTCACTGCTCCTGACTGATCAACTTTAATCACTTTAATATGGTTTGATCTATATTTCAGTATACTGTGAAGACTATGAAGTGTTATTTCACATTTGACTCTTTTATTCAGTTTCTGTACCTAATAACCACAGTCTGACCAACCTGAAACACCTAAAAAGCACTGTTAATTTTATTTGTGTGTTTGCTTTATTACATTTCTTTGTGCTATTGCTCAATATTTGATCATTTGTTCTAATTTTATTACTAACTGATTGACTATTATTATTAGAGTTAGGCTAATAGTTTTATGGTATTATGACCTTATTTGTTAAGATTGCATAGGTAAAAAAACAAACTAATAATAGGGATGCACCGATACCAGTATCTGTATCGGCCCGATACCAAGCTCATGTACTCGTACTCGTAATGACACACTGATACCAAAGACCGATACCTCACGTGACATACATAGAGCCCTATGATTTCCGCAATGTGGAAAACGCGGACGGAATCGAGGAATCCAGGCATTTCCTAACAAGAAATTAGCGCTGAACAGCTAACGTAACCGTTAACGAAATATTCAGATACTGTTTAAATATGTATTCTGCTTGTTTTGCGTTACCGTGTGTGAAAGAGTGGTGCGGTTGCGTGTACTGAACACATTGTGCTTGTGGAGCTTTCAGCGCCAGCGTTTCACTGCACGAGGACACGAACACACAAACAAACACCATTTGCGGCGATCCGTCAAAATAAAAGTCCGGTTGACTTAAACAAACGCTCTTTGCGGCGTCCCGTCAAAATAAAAGTCCGGTTGACTTGAACAAGTTATAATACACTCACATTGTACCGCACCACCCCCCTTAAATTTTTTATAATTTGACCACAGAGTATATTGTTTACTTTAGTAAACTGAAGTAAATGTGCTAGTAAAATTGTGCTACTTATCATAAAAAATAGAACTTGATTAAAAAATAGTACTTAAATTTAAGTAGACCTAAAACAAAAGAAAAAAAGAAAATGTACCAGTAAGATACTGGTTTATTAACATTATTGTACATTATACAGGCATTGGTTATAAGTATCGGTATCGGTGAGTACCAGAAAAAAAATATTGTTACTCGTACTCGGTCTTTAAAAAATGGTATATCCTTGCATCCCTAATTATTATTTATTTATTACTTTTTGTGGCAAGTAACATTTTTGTCAGGGCCAGTAAAAATGTAGAAATTAATGTATGCATAATAATCGTCATAACCATGCAACCGTGATTATTCCTCAGACTATAATCGTACCATCAAAATCTATAATCGTTGCATCCCTAGTACTGCATAAGGTACGCGTCCGACGTTCGAGGTAGACTTGACACGCAGCGCTGTGCTTCTCGTCCCGATGGCCACTGCCGCTTTGAAGTCTCCATTCATAATTAGGTGTTTGTGAAGAAAGTCTTGACTTCAAATTCAAATCTTGTATTTGACAAAAAAAAATGGAAATACAATCATACATAAAATTCAGTTTACGTTAATAATTGAAGATTTAGATGAATAGGTCAAAAGCAGGCTTTCAAGAAAAAAGTGTCAAGTAATGGGAGGCCTGTGCCCCAGTAGAGCTTTGAAGGTACGCCCATTTAAAGTTGTGCCTGTTTAAACTTTCAAGTAGGGCTGCAACTAACGATTATTTTGATAATCGATTAGTTGGGCGATTATTTTTTTGATTAATCAGATAAAAGTTGTATTAGATCTTTTGCTTATAACTAAAGCAGAGATGGGAAAAGTATACACAACTGAACTCATTAGACTTCTCTCAAAATGTTGTGGATGTCTCCATAATTAACACCCTAAGGCTGATGAGTTGATTCAGGTTTGTCATATTAGAAGCAGGCGACAGTAGTCTCTCCCAAACATGGGAGGGAGGGGACGGTTGGCCAAGGAAATGTTTTTTTTTGTGGCATGAAAAGTGAGATATTTGTCATTCAAATGTAGTGAAGTACAGTAAACAGTATCCAGAAAAATATATACTAAAGTATAGTACAGATACTCAAAAAGTGTACTTAATTACAGTTTGACTTTAAAACTGCTCAACTTGTGCCTCATGGAGAGACGCATGCACGGAGAGACACGTCTGACTTTAAAACTGCGCAACTTGTGCCGCATGGAGAGACGCAACGTCTGACTTTAAAACTGCGCAACTTGTGCTGCATGGAGAGACGCATGCACGGAGATACATGTCTGACTTTAAAACTGCGCACCTCGAGCTGCACGGAGAGACACGTCTAAAATTACTAATCGACCAACTAATCGATAATGAAATTCATTGACAACTATTTTCATTATCGATTTTATCGACTAGTTGTTGCAGCCCTACTTTCAAGCGATTTGACTCTCGGATGTTTCTTCTGACATATGAGTGCGTCACCCACAAACAGCACAGCGAACAGCACAGGTACAGATCATAGTTCTCTTTCACGTCTTATTAGCTATTTAGCTGTAAAATAAAATAAAACACCACCTGCAGTAATGTTTCCTCTCCTATGAGAGAGTATGAAGCTCTGGACTCTCTGAATTGAAGAACTCAAGGTATCCTTTGTCTATTGAAATCATGAATCAAAGTCTCAGAGCCACAGATGGGTTTGTCTGATTTGATTTGTTTTTATTGATGACACAAAAAGTGTTGTCTTAGCAAGAGCTGTATTGTATTAAATCATAAGTCCTAGATGGGTTTTTCAGTCAGTTGTCTCCGCTGGGATGTTCACTGTGTGTGGACAACCCATGGAGCCTATTCAGCAGAACCATTGTTTTGGTTACTTCCCAGGGCAGTCGGAGTCTTGTTTTTGTACCGATCCTAACTGATCTTTCCACCTCATAGAGTTTCATCAGACGGAGTCAGACCCATGGAAAAGCATGGAGCTCGGTTTCACTCGAGTTCTATTGGCCTGTACTGGAAACATTTGATTTTGACTGTTAAACTACATTTCCGGACACCACACACCATTCGATCAGTCTTTTTTGATTCGCTATAATGCTGTTGAGTGGCTATAAATTTAATTATAAAATAAGTCTTTTTATCCTGGTTGGAAATTAATTTTCCATGTCGGATGGCCGTCGGCCAAAGGCTGAAGAAACAAGTAATGGCCAGTGAGTGATTTGGTCTGAGTGTGACATGTTTCAGAGCAGAATAGTGTGAAGAATTCACTTCCAGGAAATGTAATAAAGTGCTCCTGATGTGAGAGAACGTGCTGGCTCACGGTAGCACTGAGTGCTACGCCTGACAAAGTGCATTCTTGCCACTCTAGGGAAACTCGGACCCGTTTCATATGCTCGTTTTAAGGAGGACAAGCAAGTCATCAACCGCAAAGAAGTCAAATCCCACACTTTGTGCTGTTATGGCTAATTGATTTTCATTTGCATACTTCGACGTTTAGTACTTGTGTCAGGTTTTTGGCCCAGGTGTATGTTTGTAATATGATTGAAACCTGTAACCTACATGCAACTATTAGTTCTTTATTTTATTTTAGTCCTAATGTTGTAACTCAGTTGCCTCAATGAATCATTACATCAGAAACCAGCAATCCAAACAGGCCTCCATAAAATCCTGTTGCTGGCAAACACATGTACGACACAATGAGGGACGAACGAAATGACATTCACAAAAATAAATTGTGCCACATAAATTAACATATGGGTCCGTGATGGACCTAATACAGTTTTTCCATGTGTTCTGTTTGATCCTTTGACAAACCTGAAACACTTATTTGCCGAGTGATTGAAAGAATGTATATCTTTGCTATTCGTTGGTTATCAATATTATATTTATCAGTTATTATATTTAGATAATAAAATTTAATGACTTAATGATGTTTGTTATCAGGTTGCCAGGCAGCTGTAGTTATTAGTTCCTCCTGTCTGGTGTATTTGATGTTTTTATTGAGAACAAAAGTTGGCTATGAGAGCTGTGAGACTTTGCGCAATTTGATATTTAGCCCACATCACTTTAGGGTATTTGGATTCTTTGATCTGCACAGTTATGTAATACAGTTTATTACTTGCGTAGATTAGATTTACAGACTGTATAGTTTGCAAAATATAGTAAAATGGAGTTTTATTTAGACTTAAGTCTGATTTAACAGAAATTTTCTATATACTCTTGTTCCTCCATAACCCTTTAGAGGTTTTCTCTAGATCTCTTCATCCCCTGCACAGTGCACACTCAACTTGAATATACTTTACTGAATCAAGCCATCACTTGTTTGTAAGAATATTTTTTGCTGTTGACACATGCAATTGTCATTTCACCTGGAGATGAGGTTTCTGTTATTTTCTTAATTATATTAGGTGGTAATCTTGGGATTCAAGATCGGTTTGTTAGTCTTATTGTACAAAGTGGGGGTAATACTGTGGATCATTATCCCTCTATCGCTGGAGATTTTTGAACGCAGGCCAGTCTGTAGCAGAAGAAATTGCAGTCATGGTACACGTTTGTTATATTGGGTTTCTAAAGTGAGAGCTGTGTCATATTACAGATCAGATTGCCACAGCTGAAAACTGTAAATTGAATTTTTAATGTTGTTTATATGTCAATGTGGAATTTTTATATACTTTAAAACGAACCATTTTGTTGGTCAAAGATAAGTTTTAGGGGATTTAGACTATGGGGGGCTTTTTGTGCCACTTTTTAAAATCTAAAAGGAAAGTTGTGTCTTAAACAAAGCATGCTGGCAAATCAAAATTGTTGTCTGTTCTAAAACAAAAGTTAAGTTTTTATTCATTTAAATAGTGACATTTAGCTATATTTTTGCCCTTCTTTCCTATCATCTGCTTTAAATCCTCTGATAAGTGTAACTGGACACGATCCAGTCAGGCTGTTCAGCACTGTAGTTTTTAATTAAAAATAGGAATTGTCCAGTTTTTTTCTGCTTCATAATCCACAGAGCCCTGCTGGTGCAATCACAATGCTAAACAATGAGGACTTTGTTATTATTAGGCCATTATTAGGCCATATGGAGTTTGGCTAGATGATTAAAGATGATTAAAAATTTCCCTCTACCTCATACTCACTCAATGTCATTTATATTCAGCTCGCAGTGGAAACATAGGTGCCCGCTAATTTACGAGGGTCTGGGCCCCTATGGTGTCTGTGTTCTATTATTCAAGAAGTGCGCACAACCTTGCGTTGTCAATAGTCGAAGTGTCTTCAGAAGTATCTTGTCTGTTTTATCTTCTGGTGCCTTGAGCAGAACCTCATTAAACTACTCTGAGGATTAACCTCAGCAACTAAGTTGAAAGCCAAGTATAGCGCAAATCCTTTGACTTATAGTCTGTTAGGGTTTTAATAGGCCTCGAGCATGAACGTCTATTGCTGCAGTAACAGTTTTCATTTATCTTTGAGCTGTAGACTCATCTCTGACAGTTTTCCAGGCAGAGAGGATTTTCTTTGGGAATGACTGCTGTGACTCTTAAATTGACCTGTTTATACAACAGAAGTGGATTGAATACAGTTTGTATGAATAAATATCTGTCAAGGACCCTCAATAGCATGAATGGTGTAATGGCTGCATTCGACTTTAGCCTGTGACTTCCGTACTCAATCCAGTAGAGACACAAGCATAAGCATTGTGGGTTTGACATCATCTTTCTAGACTGTCTGAAACTGTGTTTTAGAGAAACAAATAACTCGGGTAAGACTGCTGAGCTTCTGTGATGCAGTAACACACCGCCTGCCAAAACAGAACCAAGGGAAAATCTTTGCTGCTTTGTTGGGCACAGTGCATGCTGCACCATGCAGAATCTGTTAAACTATTGTGTTAGACTAACAAGGCCTCAAATTAAAGGAAGAAAACTGCATCTAAAAGCTTTGTAGCTTAAAAATTTCAAATTTTATCCTAACTCGTTTGAATTAAGGGTTCAGTCAACTACATTCACAACATACTCGTTAAAATGTTTCATCTTTTTAATGTGGCTAAGTGTCTTAGCGGCTTTGCTACTGGAGTCCCGCCTGGCTCCTCTTCGCTATGCGCTTTGTCACATTTAGGTCCTGATGATCTTTGAGTTTAACACACCTTCTTACTGTGTTACAGGAAGTGGAGCTACAGCTGTGGTTCAGGCTGCCTACTGTGTGCCCAGGAAGGAGAAGGTCGCAATCAAACGCATCAATCTGGAAAAATGTCAGACCAGCATGGATGAGCTCCTGGTATGGAAATTACCACAGTATTACCAAGCAGCCCATAAATTGACTTTCTAGTTAACCGCTATTGTATTTTGGGTTATTTCATTGAAGAAATCTGTGTACTGTATGCACTGAACCTGACTATAAATTCAACACGAATCAGAGTTTCCAGTTATGACCCCATTTATGTTCTTAATGGAATTGTTCACAACAAAATGAAATTTCTGTCAGCATTTACGCGCCCTCTTGTCATTTTAAACTTGTATGACTTGTGCAGAACACAAAAGATATTTTGAAGAATGTTGGTAACCGAACAATGGCAGTACCCATGGACTTGCATTGGTTTTGTGTCCATACAATTAAAGTGAACGGGTAACGCTATTGTTCGGTTACCAACATTCTTCAAAATATCTTCTTGTGTTCTGTGGAAGAAGGAAAGTCATACAAGAACATGACATGAGGGTGAGTTAATGATGACAGAATTTTCATTTTTGAGTGAAATATCCTTTTAATATAATGTTATTGAAAGCGTACAAAAAAGGAAAAAAAGAACTGTTTTCATTTATATTCATTAAGGGTGAACCTCTTTACTATGTTCTGTTTAAATGTATGCTGTATGTTAAGATTCTAGCTGTGTAATATTTAAAGGCTGCATATGTATGCATTTAAGTCATCATGGCTGGCTTAACAGCGTTTATAAGTTGGCAGTAATCAGGAACCATACTCGATGAATAGGATCATTTAAACTACTTTGCATCTGTGATTTGTCTTCTGGACAGTAATCCAGTAGCTACCGAGGATGGATCAATTCCTCATTTGTAAAGATTTCAGCACTAAGATCATCTCTGTTAAGTGCACTCAACAGTGTGGCAAAAGGTCTGAAAAGCATTAACTAGCAGTTATATCTTTTAATTCATGCAAGGCAATAGCAATGTTTCTACCGTTTACAGATGGCCTGGAAACAATTATTAACTGTGCCAAAGGGATTCCCTTGTTTTCATCTTTATGCCACAGGTTTTATATCTCCATTAGAATTCCCCCTTTGAGACCGTGCACATAACAACAGACTAATATAACTCTTAAAGGGATAGTTCACCCAAAAAATGAAAATCATTCAGTCGTATTGGTTGCCTACTACTTACCTGTACAAGTCTGAATGTTAGAGATTGACAACATCAGTCACTATTCATTTTTATACATTTTTTCCCCATACTGTGAAAGTGAATGGTGACTGAGGCTGTCAGTCACTAAAATAAACACAAAAAACATCTCCTTTTACATTCTACAAGTCTTAATGTGAGGGTGAGGAAATTATGACAGGATTTTTTGTTTTTTAGGACGAGTGCATTTAAAAACATTACACCAACTGGAAGTACAATTGTTAATTGTTTCAGAGTTTGTTACATTTAAATGTCAGTTATAGTTTCCATACATGAATCCTTTGTACATAAATCCTTTCCATTTCCCAGCTTATTAACTTCATCTGTCAACTCCCTGGGAGCTCAAAAGGTCACGCTTGTCTTTCCTCGTGACCGGGGGAGCTGATTTCTCGTTCACTGAGAAAGCTCATATTCCCTATTTACAACACTCTCTGCAAGAGGCTACCAGGAACTCAATTCCTCTCACATGCAGGTATCTTGGAAGGCATACCTTATGATTTGAGCAAGAAGAAACAAGACTGTTGTTCATCCTCTCTTACAGCTGAACTCAAGTGAACCCCTGGGAATGAAATGGGTGAAAGTTAAGCCCTCTGCACACGGTGTGAGTTTTGGCAATGGATTTGCTATCTGAGAAAGATTTTTGGAATTAAAACTCTTAGTCGTTGGACAAAATCATCAGTCTTGGATCAGGGAGTCAGACATTTTAGTCATAGCCCTGCAGTTTGAGAGTGAGGCATATATTTCATACTAAATGTATATCTATAGATGTCTGTATTGATTATTTACATTTCCGGCCATTGTTAATATAAGAATTTAGCATAATATTATTTGATTTCACGTCATTGATGACATCAGAATGCTGACCAATCTCTTATCTAAGATGTACATTGTGCACTAAGATGTATAAGATGGTGGATGTTACACAGTCCTGCACTTTCAAACGAATCACTGAGCTTAATTTGTACAACAGTTGTAAAGGAAACCCAGCTCGGAGAGTCGGAGGTCACGTGGAAAGTTTGCCGTTCAGGTTTCCTCTAAACTTTTCCTTCATCTTTATGACCTGCTGAGTGTTCTCTTAAACGCAGAGGAGGCATTACATTAAAGCCAGAACTCTGTTATAATGAGCGAGTGCGGCAGGTGGCTATTGCATGCATTCCGCAATAATGGCAGAGGAAATTCCTCCGAGAGGCTTGGGTCAATTTCACTTATGATCAGGCCAATTTACTGCCGGATAGCATGTTCTAGTTCTTCCCAACATGCCGGAGCAGCCCAAATAGCTGTGAAAGAGAACAGTACGGCGCAACAAGTCACAACTCAGAAGCTTTGTGTGTGGTGGGAGGAACAGTTTTCCTCTTTGACTGAGTTGAGATCCTGCCAATGACGTCAGGCTGGATCTATAGTAGCCCCACTGTGTTCCACTGCAGCGTTCGTTCTAGCGGGACGTAACGAGACCTTCCCAGGGCGTTCTGAAATCACATGACCTCAGCGCCTGCCAATTTTCTGTCAATGCTTGAATGTACCGCATACCTCCAGGGCCAATTGATGAGGTGTGTAGAGATGATCTGTACCTATATACAGTACACTGAATTGTGGATTGTGGTTGATGGCGCATTGCTAGTTGGTGTTGACAAAGTGTTTGCTATGTGGTTGCTATTATATACACTTCCTAACCTCCCTTATATTCTGGTCCATAAAAACATTAATGTGGCTACGCTGATAGCATTATGGTTGTCATGCATTCCTGCAGGAGAGCCTGTTTTGTAGTTTGAAAAAGAAACCTTCCAATAAGGCTAATGCTCGTTTCTAGTGAGTCAGCTGCTTTTCCTGCTGGTCAATTTAAATCTGATTTTAAAGCTAATGAACCAGTTTGTTCTTGCATGTTTGTGTTAGACAACTTAGTGTGTGTGTTTGGGTGATGAGAGCAATGTGACAATAGAAACGAATAGGTGATTCTCACTAAATCTTGGTTTTCAATATAACATCAACAAATTTCCTTTTTATTCATTAAAAGCAAGGTATAACATTTAAAAGCATTAATTTAAAAAGAGATTATTACGTTTTTAACTAGATAAATATAAAGTAATCTGTTGACCTGGTAACTAAATATAGTTATTCATGAATATAGTTACATTTTTCCTATAACTTTAAAAAACTTTTCCCTAAAATCATGAGAGTGGTCTTGTTTGATTCCCTGAGTCACGCTTAGTCGAACAATACTCGATGTTCCTCGGTCGGCCATTGGGGGTGCCATTCATTTCAAATTTTGTCATGAAATGCAGTATTTTATGAAACTTGGTATGGTTCATCATGACCGTGTTCTGAGAAGATCTTTAAAGTTTTAGGCCCCCTACTGGTCAAGAGATATAACGAAATTTATGAAAATGTTTATAACATATGAAAAATTCAACGTCATTTCATTTACATTACTAGAGTTGTTGGCTCTAGCTGAGTTCTGTGGCATTTTATTCAAAACGTGCTTTTTTGAACTCCCCCTACAAAATTTGTCAGATTTGCATGAAATTTGGTATGTAGCGTCTAGAGACAGTGCTGACAAAAAGTTATTAAAATCTTTTTGATTGTTCAAATGGTTCTCATATACAGCCTCAATGAATTTAAGGCGAGCACACCAAAGGGTCATGTGGCTGTATCTTTGCGACACTTTTGTGTATTGACACGAAACTTGGCATGCATCATCAGTGGCACATCTTGTCTCCCTAAGTAAAATTAAAATCGCCACCTAGTGGTCAAAAGTTATCAGCTAAAGTTATATTTATTTTCTTGGGTTCTAACTGCCTTTCCCTGTGTTTTTAAATTTGGTTTTCAAAATGTGATAACATTTTTGACATGTCCAAAATATTTCCTTGGTCTGCCATTGTAGGCGCCGCCTATTTGGAATTTTGCAGTAAAATGCAGTATTTTACAAACAGAATGGCAAATCGCTACAAAACGTGGTTTGGTTCATCAAGGTGAAGTTCTGAGAGGACCTGTAAAGTTATAGGCCTGCACCCCCTAGTGGTCAAGAGGTATAATGAAATTTATTAAAATGCTTATAACATGAACAAATCAACATAATGTTATTCAATTCACATTAGTACATTTGTTTGCTCAAGCCGAGTTCATTTATATAAAAGTTGTCTTGGTTTTGAAAATCTGATCATCTGACAATATGATTTATTTGATATATTTCCCTTTTGGGCATTGGTTGGGCTTGACCCCGTAATTGCTGCTTGCAGCTATATTAAATATAAATATATTCTGTCAACGATTCTTTTGTTATTTGAGAATATCTAGTAGATAATTTTTTCACAGTATTTTAATTTTACTATGTTTAAATTACAACATATAATGCACACGTTATGGTAATGATAATTTCATCAGAAAAAAAAGTTAAAATTATGCTTTGTGCAAGGTGTGGACACAATTATGTCTATTATGATAATTTTTTCTGCCATGATGTTTCAGTAGTTTTGTGATTCATTGTCTGTCATTGCCTTAGCTTAAATTTGAGATACTCCTCAGTAGTAGCTCATGCAAAAGAACTTGGCTGCTAAATCAAACCAGTTTAAAAAAAATCTTCAGTCAGTTTATCAGAGGCTTTGACATAATGTAAATCAAATAGAAATGTGCTCCTGGTGTACAAATGTGATACGCTACGGAACTTGAGATTTTGCTTGAGTGGGAAATTGTCTCGAAGAAGAAGGAAAGAGTTTTTCCACTAGCGTAGTGACTGGCTGACAGTGACATAACAGAAAACAAAGAGTCTCAGAGTCGTTGCCCTGCTCATTGTCCTCTGAAAGTACACAAATCGGGTGGTGAACGGTCTCTTGATGTCACCCTCCCTTCACAAGCTATTGTTTTCTCTCTCTTGGGTAGACATCGGCCAGCCAAACTGAGATGACCCCCCTCTCGTCCTCCTCTACTGTGAGAACACAAATGGAACACTAGCCAGTGAACTTCCAAAGGCTTGGCCTTGTGCGGAATTGTTTTTTTGTGTATCCCTAAAGCCTGGTGTCCACTGTGGAACAGCCGTCATGGAGCCAGTCAGGCTGATGCTGACTGAACTAATGAATGAATTCAAGCTTTGGGACGCCAGGATGAGATGGTGCTGTTGGGGTGTTAATGTCCCCACACTTTTGGCCAGGGGAAAGCTTGTCTATGCTGTCGAATGGTGTATGATTGTCTTGTACAGTTACTTTTTTAGGTCAGTGGAAAACATATTCAGACAGTTCATTTGAGGACTCTGCTTGGAAAGTTTAATGATGAGTATGACTTGTTTGTCCGGAATTGAAAATGCCCGGTTTCTGTCGCTTGCCGTGTTTGCTTTTCGTCTTCATTTTGGAAGTAGCTGTGATAGATATGTTTTTCTTTTTACCAGAAGCAAAGTTGTCCACTCCATTACAAAATGACTGTGTTTTCGGGACATGTCATATGCATGCATGGAATAGATTGTACTGAAGCGTACAGGGCAGGCCAACCAGAATATGTCATGTCAAACCTGAATGACTTACTTTCTTCTGCAGAACACACAAGAAGATATTTTGAAGAACGTGGTAACAAAACAACATTGATTGCATGGGTTTGCCTTAACTAACCGAATAAGACTGAAGCTGTCAGCTACAGAAAACTGTCAAAATTGCTTTGTAATGTCAAATGACTCAGAGTTCAAAAAATGACTCAGAGTTCAAAAAAGCTCAGAGTGATGGATTCTGCCGCACCTACATTACCCCAGCTGTCAATCCCCTCAATCTGAAATACTTTCAAGTATGCAAGTTCTTCATCGGCTGAACAGACCAGCAAATAAACAGGGAAGGGCTAGATTTTCTGCTGCATATTGACAGTAACATATACACCTATTTATTTATGCACCTTGCTTATTTAGAGCCGGCAGTATAAGAAAGGTGCCATGGTGTTTATAGCATGCACCGATAGATGATGTTTATTTTTACAGTTTGTGCATGTTTGCCGTCAGTGGCAGATGTTTAAGGAAACTAGAAGTGCTTCTTATATGTTTGGATTGAGAAAAACTACTATTCCAGAATACATAAATACATGCAGCGGACTTGTAGGTTTGCCATCTGTGTAACTGAGCCAGTTTTGTTTAAACATTAATCCAGATCTGGAATGGTGGGGCACCTCGGTTAAGCCACGAGGCCTGGTGAATTCTAGACCACATACTATGTTACTGTATTAATGTGTGTACGCAGGTTATGCTCTATGGAGTAACACTTTATACAAGACTGATTCATGTTTTGAATACAGATTCTCACTCTCTTAAATAGGGATGTAATGATTCACCGTGAGCCTGTTGAAAATCGGTTATAATGAGTGATGATTCAAATCGGTTGAGGTGTGAACTGAATCGCAATACATTTTTTGAACAGCAGGGGCCGCTATTTTCACTGCAAATCTAAACGTGGACATGCTGATATTAAATGCAAAAAAATCCAAAAAAGCTCAGACAGTATTAGTTTGTTTATATTAAAGAGACTTTCTATTATTAATTTGTTATAAAATTGCAGTTTAGTTTTGTTATTTGAAATAAAACATTATTTTATTATGCAAAGAAACGTGAAGCATTTAAGAAATAATGCAAGGGAAGTTGTTCATTTCTAATTTGTTTCAACTCATTTTGTAAAAATAAATCGTGAATAAATCGCATCGTGAGATCAGAATCGTGACTCGCATCGCATCGTGAGCTGAGTGAATCGTTACATCCCTACTCTTAAATAATCCAGTGGTTTCTCAGTAAGGGGTCTGATTTTAGAAAATAAATCAAATCAGGTTTCCTTACATGAAAAGTGATGCTCTCTCTCTCTCTCTCTCTCTCTCTCTCTCTCTCTCTCTCTCTCTCTCTCTCTCTCCAGAAAGAGATCCAGGCGATGAGCCAGTGTCACCATCCCAACATTGTGTCGTACTACACCTCCTTTGTGGTGAAGGATGAGCTGTGGTTGGTGATGAAGCTGCTCAGTGGGGGTAAGTCCCACCCACCTACTCCGTTTTCTCCGATTAAGTGCGTCACAATATACCAGGATTGTCAATAACTGCGATATTAAAAGCCACAATTATCTATATCGTGTTAATTCTTCACATATTGTAATATTTTAAAGAGTACATTACTAGGGATTTTTAAGGTCCTAATTTGGTTTATGGAGTGCCCAACAACAAGTTTATGTACATAGAAGGTCTAAAACCACTATTATTTTCGTAAATAATCTTACTTTACTTTAAGCCAATCACTTTGTTATTCATTCACCTTCGGATTTACAACTTTGCGGACTGCTTACTTTCAAACACGGCAACATTACAAATGCAGTGTAATTTTCATGATCTCATGTTATGTACTCTTTAAGCAAGCACTAGGTTTAAGTTTTGCCTTAAGAGCTACAATGCTTACAAGCTCTCTCTCTCTCTCTCTCTCTCTCTCTCTCTCTATCTCTCTCTCTCTCTCTCTCTCTCTGCCTCCCTACACTCGTACTTTGAGTGTGATTCATTCACCAAAACAATAGAAAACACAATAAACATGAAGTATTTTGGCCATGATAATTGTGTAGTGAAAATCTGATATCGTGACAGCCCTTATTAAAAAATATATGTTTTTATTTTGTTCCTAGATCAGTGGTTGTAGATTGGGGTGGGGGTGCGTGGCCCACAAGAGGGTCCCATCTGACTTCCAAGGGGGCCTCAAGATGACTAGTACTTTAAAATGAGACAAAATCAGCACTAAAATACATTAAAAACTAGAAATCAAGATATTATTAGATATGATATTATTCATTTATAATAATTAAATGTCTTTCCAGTTAGTGTCAAGCTCTGAATATTTTATTGGGTGGGAGGGGGCCTTTGAATATTGTTGAATACAATGGGGGGGGTCTAGGAGTCAAAAAAATTGAGAACCCTTGTTCTAGATAATACAATAATCATTCATCTCTCAATGCTGTCTTGGATCTCTTGGTAATGGTATTTGAATTTAGTTACATGCATTTATTCTTATTTCAGTGTTTAGGATCTTAAAAGACTTCTTAGAATGATAATGCGGTCTGCCACAGGATCCCCCATGGAGTTAATCACAGCCCAATGTTAATTACAGCAGAGAGACACAGGGCCGCTGCAGCAGGCGAATGCAGAAACGTGCAGAATGCAGTATTTCTTTGAGCAGTATTGTGTTATGAATGCCTTTAGCGGAGAGATCTGTTGATGATCTTGATTAATTTCTTCTAAGACATGCACAGCAGTGCTTTGTTTTGATGCATTGCAATGTGCAACCAAGGTTGGAGTCTTTTTTTGGCAGCAGTGATTTTAAGTAAAGTGCTTGTCCATGTTGATCATTGACATCACACAATTCTGTCTAACACAAATTTAATTCACCTTCATGAAAATCTGTCTTTGGGCAGGAGTGGTTACACTGGGTCTTTTCATTTCTACGTTTCAAATTTCATTGCATCCTTAAGCTCCCGTAGAGCTCCCGTCTTCCCAAAGCCCACTGTGTGAAGGTACTGCTGAGAGATTGATGATATGTTTCAAGCCGCTGTGTAATGTTCAGTCCAACCACAGCACAGTCCCAAATACTTCACAGGGAGATTATAGCCTGACTCGCGTTGACACGGAAGTGCAGTCTTTCGTTCCTGAGCGCAGAGCTGAAATCACTCTGTCGGAATAAGAGTTGTTCGTTTTACGCTTGTTCACTTTTATGCATCTGCCAGTTGAAGATGCCCGGGCGGTACGGTGCCCGATCTTAAAAATGAAGGACAGAAGGAATGAAGGACACAGACAGTACTTGGTGGTGACTGAATTCTGTCCTTGAAATGTGACTGCTTTTGTCTTTGAACTGTCCCATCTTGACAGCAAGATGTGTTATATCCCGCTTGACAGCTGTCAGATGCAATGACCACAGTAGGAATGTGATCCTGTTGGGTAGCATTCCATCTTTTCACCACAGGAAGTGTGTCCAGGAAACGACATTCATTTTTGAAATGTTCTGTTTTTACGGTATGTCGGAGCAGTGTCGCTAAGGTTTACGTATAGTGGAAATGTGTCATCTGGTTGATCTGAATCTAAGATACTGTTCATACCACCATAGATATATCTCTGCAACTATCAGTGGGTGAGAAGGAATGCTTTACATTATAAGTGTGAAGAAGAATCGTGAAAAAATGTAAAAATGCAGAGCATGCGTGTCTGAAACAAGACTTTGTTCTTCTGTCCTAACGTATGCAGTGAGCCAATAAAAAGGATGAATAGTACATCTTTTATTTACTTTATTGTAATGTTATACTGTAAAGCAAGCGTCTCACTCCGGCCTGTTTGTTAAGTACAAAGGTATGTGAGATAGAAGCACCGCTCGATAACTTCATTAGCCCGAAACACAAAGAGGTCGTCTTTTCGCTGGCCTTTGAACAGCACTTATGAGTTGTTGGTCCTTATTTGAGTACTGCATTGCAGGTTAATGTCATTCATTTGAGACTAAATATTAAACTTCCTCTTTAGTGTAGTCTAAAATGGTCACTTTATATCAAACATATTACTACGAGTTGTTTTATTAGAAAGCTTTGATGGCTTTTGTGGGTTTTAAAGGCGCAATGAATTAAGACATCAATTTTAACCCGCGCTTTTGTTATATAAGAGGGAATCGTATTCAAGCGAACATCCTGTAAGTGTCAGAACTGAAAACGCCCTTGTTACTGAAATTACAACTGTTATTGACACCAGGCTCAGCGAACGCCAGGTCCTGGAATGCACCTATCTATAGGGTGAACACCGCCTCCACAGAAAATATCAACGACTGCTTCTCTAGCCCCGCCCACTGGTTCGCGAATGATTTTAGTCACACATATTACACACTCCCGCATTTGTGATGATTGACAAACTGGCAACCATAGCGACATATTTTTCAGCTAAAGATTCGTTTTGTCGGTCAGTTTAAACTAAACTGCTGATATGCGCCATCACACAGCGCTCTTTTGCTGTGTTGCCATGTTTGTTATTAATAAGTTCTTTTATGGTTGTTGTTTGGTCTTAGATCAAAAAGCCTCGGCACTTAGGTCTTAATAAATGGTCTGTTGCAGCTTTTTAGAATTTTTGGTCTTATAAAATATATAAACAATTTGCATTTTAAGGTTTGTTTTTGTCTCGTCTTTATTTGCTTATTTTTTGTGTGAAGATCTGGCAACCCTGTCACTTTAGCGAAGGGCTCTCGAGAGCGGCTAGCCCCGTGTCATATGTGCAAAAGTGAGGACTTTTTTCACTGTTATTTTTATTTAGAGCGACTGCAGCGCCTGGTTGTGGAAGAACACAGTCGCTTTCTTCAGATTCCGATATTAGGAATGCGTGGTTGAAGTTTATTTTTAAGTACGTTCCTGCTCACGTGGGTGAAACATTGAGCATTTGTTCGCGTCATTTCACCATGGATTCCTTTGTGAACAAGACGCTGGATTTGTGGAGAGACTAAAATTAAAAAGCTGTGCTGTGCAGTCAATATTGGACCCGACAGGAATGGCGCAGCAATCTTATGTGAGTAAAACATATTTGTACTATGCGTCACTATTGCTTTGTTAGAGATCGCTTGATATTTCCTGATAATGTGTAACCTAACGTTACGTGTCTAAACAAATTCACTGAAGGCTCCAACTAAGTTTACTATGCAAACTGCTATCCAATCATAGCAGTGGGCGTTTACTTCCAAGTCTTCAATGCGGCACGCCCATTAAAACCGAGCGTTTGACGAGACGGCCTCAAAACCCGGGTAGAAAATAGCCTATTACTTATTGTTTTCGAATGTAAAAACCACGCAAACGTCATAAGTACACCTCAGACAGCAGTATAAAATAATAACAACGGCCAGTTCAGCACACCTTTAAACTTGATGTTTTGAAATGTGGCTTTGGGCCCATAATTACAACCCACTTGTAGACAACAGATGCTTCCTATCTTCCCTCAATCCCTCCGGCCCTCCACCCTTTTTTCTTAGAGCAGTTTCTCTCTTGCCAGCAGCCCCGTATGGCTCCGTGCCCTTTGGCACAGTGGGCACGAGATGGCTCGTTCCATCCACGCCAACGCATGGTTTTTAGGAAACCGGCAGTGTCCGATAGTCTGACAATATTTGGACAAAGAGCCATTTTCTTTTCCTGTTGTGGAATTATGGTATGGGCTTTGGGAGACGTTCTGCTTCTCCTCGGGGTGTCATGAGAGATTACTGAGAATGCTTTTGCTACACATCATCAGGGTTAACATTACTTTCAAGGGTGTTTGGAAGGAATTTAATTCATGTGAACAAGACATAAATTGACAAATCTTCAGAAACAGAATATAGGTCAAAGGTCGTATGCAGAACTTTTATGGTGGTTTTGACAGAAATGCAAGGTTTACAGCACCTGATCGCAATATATATATATATATTTTTGTGTAGTAATTGTAACTTTTCTATCAGTTTTTTGTTTTTACGAATGTATAAATACGTACAGGTTTAGAACAATACACAAATTAATTTTCATTTATGGGTAAACTGTTTCTTTCAGTTTATATCCCTAGAGCTCGAGTTATTGAGGGGAGTTGTTGGAAATTACTTCAGTTTTATCTCTCCCTCTCTGACACTTTTTTTGTATGTTTGACGCTAAGCTTTATTGCTGGTTTTGCTCAGCTGTCCCACCCATCACGCAAGGGTTTGCATTTGCAAAGTCTTCCTCTCTTTCACAGCTCGACTGCTCAGTGTGTCTCTTAAGGTCTTATTCGTCATTGAAATCTGATTTGCTGTGTGCTCAGTCAGCAGTGCTTTGGCTTTATGCCCACACACACACCCGTACACACACTTTTTCGGCCTAATGTTTCTTTTTATTTGAATGCTTGTTTATTTTAATATTTTTATAAAATATCGATAAGACAGAAGCTTGTTTTTTTGCACAGAAAACGGAAACCAAAATAAGAAAGCACACAGGCCCTTTTTCTCAGAAGCTCTTTTTCTATGAACTAGGGTTTGGGCGTGATAAACTACCTTGATTCCCAGGCCCTGATCTCTCACTTTTTCCTGGTGACTCATGCTGCACTTAAAATACAGCAATGTAGTTCTATCAAGTGATATTGCTATAAATTATATCTCAGAAATATTTGCATTTTGATAAGCATATTAACAGTGAAATAATCTTCTTTTATTATTATTAAAGGAATATGTCATTATTTACTCGTTTACCCTGTTGTCATGTTGAACCTGTGTTATTTTCTTTCAAAACCAATGCAAGTCAATGGGGACCAACGGTTTTCTGTCACCAACCTTTTTGAAATATCTTCTTTTTTCTTGCAGAAAATAGAAAGTCATATAGGTTTGAAATGACAAGAGGCCGTGTACATAATGACAGAATTTTCACTTTGAAGGTGAAATTTTCCTTTTAACAATATTATAATAAAGTAATGCTATCTTATTATTTTCTTAAAATATTAAATATAGCCTGATATTTGTTATTTATTTACTTGGAAGGATGTTTTTTTCAAATATTCAAAATGTTTAAATTTTGCAAATGGAATTGCTAAAATAGTAAATGTAATTTAAAATATCTATATAAATCATGTTTTTCTATTTACACACTGTTATTCTCTAAATGAGCACAACAATCATGATAAATAAACTTTAATAATATGTATTTTAACATGAGAAACGCCAACATTTTTGTGTGGCGAATTAGTTGAAGCACATTTCTGGGAGGGATGCCTGTTTCTCAAGGCTAGAATAATATATAAATAATGTGTAAGTCATGACTCATTAATGATATTTTATACTTGTTGAGCTTCTATGGTATTTAATTCTGCCATACAAAGACTGCAAATTGTTTTGGTTAAATGTCCCATCTGGATACAATTTATAAATACATTCTCCATGAAGTCTTCAGAGGAAGTTTGGCTTCTCTGTTTTCTCCAGAAGCGTCAAAATGTATTAAAGGGGGAAATTGCTCGATTACACACAGTGTTGATGTGTTTTAGTTCAGTCATAAAGTGAATCGTTGAATTGGACATTTTATTATATTAATCATAAAGAAAATGATATGCAGTATAGTGAGTTAAAAGGAAGACATTTTTGGTTTGGTGTTCATAAAGCACCGTGGTAGGACCTTATGTCCGAACCGAATTTGACTGCTCTACAATTTTCTCACCCTAAGTTTACCAAAATCCCTCTCTTATTTGAAATGAATAAATGTTATTGACCATCAGGGAAAGAACAGGAACAAAACAGAAGAGGAGTGTAGAGATTGAGCAGGGGGTTTCATTCTGAAGTGATTGTGCCAATAAATATCCTCATGCCTCCGGCACTCTGGCGTGCTGACAGCATGCGGCTGGACCTCATGTCCCTCTGGGGGTTTAATGTTCTGAGTTTTTAATGTTGGGTTCAGTGACAGAGCCAGTGATGCCATTTCACTTAAGTCGATCAGAATGCCAAAATTTCTTGGAATTTCAGTTTGGAAAGTTTCGATTACTTGAGCTGTCTGTGGTGAAAAGTTGTTTTTTGTTGGTCATATAATTTGTCCCTCAGAGAAACTACTTCAGCTTTTTACATGGATAGATAGGAATTACATATGTATTCTTAGATGGCTGCACAAACAGAACCGTCTTTGTCTAGCCGAGGTCTGTCTAAAATCAGGATGTTCAGAGTGATTCCAGACCAGGAGTCTTTTTGGCGCATCTGGGTTTACAATGTTCACATCACCTCCCTCGGGAGGTTTTGTCTGTCTGCGCTGTATGCTTGCAGGAGGTACTGGCTGTTCTCCAAGCTCAAGGCCTAACTGCTTATTAAAGATGCTGATGAAACATATCCTTCATGAACTGATATGCCTTAATTAAATGTCATGGGGAAAATATGGACTGACAGTTTTTATCTCAAAGAATGTCGTCTTCTGTATTTCTCAAGGACATGACAGTATTGATTTTTTTTGGTGTCACACGTAATCAAATTGGGTGATGTGTGTGTGTGTACATCTACGAGAGAGTCAGTTTGTTTGTCGTCTAATGTCTACTGTAACAACCTCAGTGACATGTATATAATGTATATACAACTAGTATTGACAATATTTCCCTATGCTCGAATAAGCATGTTTTTTTCAACTTTCATTTGTTTTTGCATTCTCTCAGTCATTCACATTGCTGTTGGGTGACTATTTTATTCCTGAGATTTGTTTCTGTTGAAATTTAACTGGACTGGAATTGTCACAATAAGTGGGTAGTTGACAAATATACTGTTCTATCCTAAACAGATTTTTCTTCATTGTTAATTTTTTCTCAGTTTTTGCTGTCACACCAAAGGACACATTTTTGTCAACTACTCGCATGCAGAAAGTCGGATCAAAAGAAAAAAATATTAATTTATTAAAATACATATATAGCAGAGTCAGATCTTTAGCCATTTTGGTATATGCTTTTGTCTTTTTATAATTTATCAGTTTATTTTTTATGTTGCTATATATTATAAATTAATGTCTATTTTATTTTTATTTTAGATTTTGTTTATTATTATAATTTTAGTGCTTTAAACTTATTTCAATTTGTTTTTGAGGCAACATTTCACTTTTTCCTTTAGTTAAGTTTTTCCCATAATTTTTAGGTCAATATTTAATTTTATTTCAATGAACAGAGACGTTTTCAATGTTTTAATTTTAGTAAACTAAAATAACCTTGATATATAGATGAATAGAGAGAGAGAGCGAGAGAGAGGTGTGCTCACTCGGAAGAGGAAGAGAGGAATCAATAGCATCAGTCAAATACATCCATCTTTCTAGTGCCTTGTAGACAAAAGAATTTCAAAACGTAGCACAGATATAATAAACAGCAATATGTTTCTTTGTATATTTTTGCTATAGGATTTAATTTTTGAGTGATGATGCAAACAAATTGTTTAGTCACACTTTTCAATCAATTCTTTGAAACGGAGAGACCAATTCACAGAAATGAACTGGCCATTCATTCCTAATGGCTGTATGAATTTCTGTCCGCTTACTGCTCTCTGTGCTGTTTTTGTCGCAGGCTCCGTGTTGGACGTGATCAAGCACATCATTTCGAAGGGGGAACACAAGACCGGTGTGCTGGATGAGGCTAGTATAGCAACTGTACTGAAAGAGGTTCTTCAGGGTCTCGAGTACCTTCACAAAAACGGACAGATTCACAGGTAAGACGCCTCTTTGTAGGTCACATGGCATAATTGGGAGATGAATGCTTGTTTGTGGGCAGGAACATGTTTGGTAGAAAGGAAAATGGGGTTTTAACAGAATAACAAAAGATCTATTGAAGACCACATTGGTTTAAACATAGACGTGGTCTGTTGGAGACCTATGGAGTTATATCGGTTCAATCTCAGCTGCAGTGTAGATGAATGATGTACCAGTTCAGAACCAACATCTGATTGAGCTTCCACTCAAAAGCCATTGGAAACTTGAGTAAAGCAGTTACTTTGCATATTTCCTACATTTCAGCCCTAGCGGTGCAATATTTAGTCCCAGTTTAAAAGATTTACAGCCAGAAAGATTGACGTCGACACACATTTTCTATCCATAACTCATTGGTGGGTAATTTAAATGATCAGTGTAAATCTTTTTTTAATTTGAATAGCTTTTTGACATTCCTTGTTCCCTGTCTACCAGCACGGGCCCGTTGAAGCAGACAGTGTAAATAATTCACAGGCTTTTAGACTGGTTAAGTACCCATGACTTGTGAGCTCGCTCTGAATCTCAATGAAGGAAACCTTGTCGTCTTTTCTCTCGGCTGTGCCACCAGCATAACATAAGGTAGAATTTTTTTTAAAGATGTCTGACACGTGCGCTGATGCACAAGCAGATTTGGGGGGAAAGGAGGGAGTTTCATCATGCAGTCAAATGAGGAAATAAATTACCCGTAAAATGATTTGAGGAGCGCAATTTTCTTACTAGTTTTGACATATTTCCCGTTAATACAGGAAGTTCAGAAATGACATATCAATACCTTATTTTAATGTGCAAATTTATTTACATCAAAACTATAAACTGTGACAGTAAATGTAAGGGGGAGGGGCTTAGTCATGGCTTTTTGAGCCATTCTTCCAAAGGTGAAAAAGTAAAACCTATTTTTGCTAAGTTAATTTTGTTATCTTTCAAGAGTATACTAGCGTATTGATAGCCTCAAAGCTAAAAGACATCTACCTAAAGCCGAAAAACTATTTGGTTTCATGTAGAGATGCAACGATATATCGCCCAATAATCGTTATCGGCCAATAGTTTAAAAACTGATGATAAGGGCCGATATATCCTGGCAAACAAAAGAAAACAGGAAAATGCAGTTCATTTGTGCTATGTATATAGAAAATCTTAAGAAACCACACCCTTTTGATGTATAATATTAATAGTCATTATATGAATTAATAAAATTCTGAACGTTAAGAAATATTATTTTAATCTTCAGAATTGTTATCAGCAGATATCACATAATAATCGTCTATCAGTAACGGTGGAGAAATGTAGTATCGGTGCATCTCTAGTTTAATCCTTTCTTGAATTCTGTGTCAGGGTTATAATCTGGATCAAATGAGAGAGAAGCGAAGAGAGGTGATTCGATGTTTGCATGTCTTTGCACAGCAGTGCATATTTACACAAGTAGGGCGATCACACGATACCCTTCGCATCTCTGGAGGACGCAATTAGAGACTGTGGCTTAAGACTGGCATGAGTTCAGTGAGGAGAGCGGCAACATTCTTCATCATCCTCACCACCATGAGAAGTCCAACAGATGGGCGTCAAAATGATGTCTCTCTCTCAGCTTCTCACGGAGAACGGTTTAATTGTCCGCAAAAGGCTTCAGGCTTCTTTCTGCTTTTGTGTAATTGGACTCAAATGGACCATGTTGGTCTGTCCCAAGACTGAGGTTCTGTTTGGTGTGAGTCTCCGATGGGAGAAGCCAGACTACCCTCAGATATGGCTCCCACAGAGGGCTGACATCATTGCTTGGGGCTGTGAGCAATCAATATCGCTTAGATCTCAGGAAACCATGCTGCTATTGTTCTGACGTGCCTTGGATTGCCCGGTGCCATCTGGCTTTCATATGGTGATGCAATTTGCATTCTGGGAAGTTTTAAAATATCTGACTCCAGGAATGTCATTATCAGGCCTGTGATAATCTAGCATAATTTCTAGGGGTGTAACAGTTCAAATTACTCACGGTTCGGTTTGTGTCGCGGTTTTAGGGTCACGGTTTCGGTTCGGTTTGTGCTATGTTCAGGGAAAAGGGACTACTGACAAATAAAAATAAGAACAAATAATCAAGCTACAAGTAACAGCACCAATAAAACAACAGAGCAAAGCAGAAAATAAAATAAGATACTTTAATCCATTTCTACCTTAAAAGGTATATATAAAGTAATCAAATAAAAGCTAACATTGCATATGTACAAATTAAATAAAGTTGAATCATAATTGAAGTTACAGAAGCTATTGAGTCACAAGCAGTGAGTGATTTCCTTGACTTTTAACAGACAGCAGGAATATGCTGCTGTCGCTTTAAGAGGAATGAAACTTATCCAGTACACTGATACTGTACACATGCGTTGTTTTTCGTCTGTTTCGTCCGTTCACTTAAGACATAACCTACTATGTTTGTTAAGATACTCGACAAGAGGGGCATGTTGACCTACTTCGTGTGTGAATTTGTCTATTTATGCGTTTCAAAGACAACTCAACATTTGCGCCATGTCTGAGGCTTTACTTGTGCGCGCTTCGCATCTTCTCATAGCGCGCAAGCGAGTTTTCTTGTGCATCATCTTGCACTTAAATGTTTAAATTGTCAAGGCTTGAATGAGTGTAGTTTAAATAGCAACATGTGCTGTTCAGGTCTCACCTGCACTCTCGCACTCACAACACCCGGGTGAGGAAAGCATAAATGACTGTACAGCATACATCAATCCTATTGAAATTTGTCTGCGTTATTTGATTTGTTGTAGGTATTAAATGTGTATCCATCTACAAATATACATTAGCTGAACTTTGTCTGTTTTACGCATTATAATTTTTAACGAACCACATTATAAATGCATCGTCAGATTTAAGATGAGCCGCGTGCCGAACTGTTGGTGGAGAACCGTGCGGTTCAATTTTTTATCGAGAACCGTTACCACTTCCATGTCCTCCAGTCTCTCTCTGCCTTAATTGGTTACGTAAGATATTGATGCTATGATTAACCCTGAGTTAATGCCATTTAACCAGGGTTAAAAATCACCCAGATTAATTATTTCAAGTCTGAAAAGTCTATGCATGTGTTTCACAATTGAGGGACTTAATTTTTTTTAGTCAATAACTAATTCTTTTATTTCACTCTTTGTTTATATTGTCATGAATTGTCTAAATGCAATATTCAAATCGGAGAGCATCCACTCTCCCAATCTCTTTGCATTTTGAACATCGTAGCTCCTTTTTAAATCATCTTCTGACTTCTGTTCTCTGTGTGCCTGTCTAAGAAATATTCAAATGATTATCAGTCATGCTCGCAACCCCTGTAATCGTCTCGCAACATCTGCGGCATTTAACCACCAAGTGTGCATCAGTTTGGAGTGGACATGTGTTAGTATGTTTTGATTTTCTCAGTAGTAGTGAACAACTGGGAGTCCTACAGAATATGTTGGTGTGTGTGTGGGAGCCTTACACAACTTAAAGGTTGCAGTTGTGGTTTTGCACCCCCGAGGTGCATAAATGGATACTGTCATGACATGAAAATGTGAGTTTTATGATGACAAATGAAGTCTCATGTTCAAAATCAGTTTAGTTTCTGTCAGCCTTCTTAGTTTAAATCATAACTCTGCTGCCCCCATCTGGACAGCAAAATACAATGCAAGAAATCACACCATGTTAGACCTACATGTACAGTATTTTTGCACTAAACAAGTTCTTTAGCAACAACGCTACGTTGTATTAAAATATGACTTACAATTAAGTCATTTTAAAAATGATCATAAGACAGACTTTACATCTGTTTCTTGAATCATAATTTATAGACACTCCCTGGCAGTTTCTTGATGCAGCATCAATCTAAAACTGTCTGTACACAAACACACAGTCTCATGACTACTCTTAGAGAGAAAAAAGATGATTTGTGAGTGACTGAGTCAGCTGTGAGGTCATCAGATGGTGTTAAACACAGGGCAGAGGGAAAGAAAGGACATCAGTTTTATTTGCATCCAAATAAACAGTCTGTTACCGTGACTACAGATGTCTTGATGTGGTATGCAGATGCAGGACCATATTCTTTTTACTCTAAATTGTGGAAGTTTCAGTGACCTTTTTTTACATGTTTGAGTTATTATTTGGGTCATGTCTAGTCATACCTTTCTGAGTGAACAACATATGCATTCTCCGCAGATGGCTGACACTTTCACTTTCTTGTGTTTTTACAGGGATCTTAAAGCTGGAAATATTCTGTTAGGCGAGGATGGATCAGTCCAAATTGCAGGTACAGTATTTCATCTAACTTAAGTGTTTCATAACTTTTCTGTCGTATGAGTCCCCACATAAATAGCTTCTCACTCTCTCAAAACAAATATTAAACCTGTTGTGCAGATATCAATGACAGATGTCAAAGTTGTATTTTGCTACATTGATTGCTGATTTTTTTTCAACATCGTCTTTCTAGATTTTGGTGTAAGTGCCTTCTTAGCCACAGGTGGCGACATGACTCGAAATAAAGTGCGTAAGACTTTTGTGGGGACACCATGTTGGATGGCCCCAGAGGTGATGGAGCAGGTATGTATCTCCACCATCACTAAACTGTCACATTTGTCGCTATTTTAATCTGAACTAATCCAGATGAACATAAAACAGAAATGCTTAAAGTGCACGTTATGTTATATTTTTAAGCATCCTAATATTGTATTGGAGTCCCCGACAACAGGTTTAAATGCATCCGAGGTCAAAAAACGCTGTCATTTTCTCAAAATATGCATTTATTATTACATCATTTCTCAAAGATCTCTAAACGGTTCATTCAAAGCAGTTCGAAGATTCAGTTTCTCTAAACCCCTCCCTTCCACGAGCACACTGTGCTCCGATTGGTTGGCTACTCCAGTCTGTTGTGATTGGTCTTTCAACTTCGTACGCTGTAAGGTTACAAAAATGGCAGCGATTTGTGTTACAAAGATAATGACACGTATGAAAGCTGACGGACCCACAGCTAAACCGTAAACACCGCACAGTAAGGCAACGTTACTGCATTAGCCGAGTGCTAACATGACTGATGAAACATTACAGTTTGTCAATACAAATCTTTTCACATCCCTTATTTGCCTATTCTTTAGCCAAGTAACAACGACAGACACTCTACAATAATCGACACATTTTACAGTTATGCAAGCTAACTGTGCCCACAGTTAAGCAGTAAAAACTTAACAAAAACATTAATGAGTTAGCCGAATGCTAACTTGGATGTCTGATGAAACATTACATCTTTTAAACGAAATTATCCACATTATTTAACATGTATTCAAGTAATAAAAACGACAGACACTCTACATTAAACAACACATTTTTACACTTATGTAAGCGAACTGGACTCACAGATTTAAACATAACAAAATGGTATACACGTTAGCCGCAATGCTAACGTGACTGACGGAACATTACAGCTTAAAAACGAAACTTATTCTCATCCTTTATCATGAATCCAAGTAATACAAACTACAGACACTCTACAGTACATTAAACGACACGTTTTTACACTTATGTAAGCGAACTGGACCCACAGCTTTAAACGGAAAACAATATGCGTGACTGACTGATGTACACGAACGAAATCTATCCACGACTGACTGATGTACATGAACGAAATCTATCCACATCCCCTTATCATGAATCCAAGTAATAAAAACGACAGACACTCTACATTCATTGACACAATAGTGGGCTCACACCTGATTATCAGAACTATTTGAGTAGGACCGTAATGGCTGCACTAAATGTAAACCATGTAACACACAAAATGAGTGATTTTCAACATTCAATAGAAGATATTCACGTCTTGTTAATCACACTTACAGGTTGTGATTCAGAGATGTTTATTGGTCCAAATTAAGTCGTGCTGACCCAACTTTCCTGGACAAGCGTTTAGCAAATCCCACATTAAACTCGCCAAGGTTGGAGAAACAGTCAGTAAAATGACGGGTTAAAAACAATAGGTTTGGATTATACTGCTGTGCAATCGTGGGGGAAATAGTTTTATCCTCTGGTTCTTTACATCGTCATCCTTTGGATTTGGAAGTAAAAACAACTACATGATTTATTTTGCTGCGCCGAATACAGCATCTTCTCAACAGGATGTAAACGCACAAACTATCAGAACGGTTTGTGGGCAGGTCAGAGTGTTTGTTTCACAGGCAGGCGGGGATTGTGCAGATGGGTTAATTCGTTACGTCTGAAAATTACCCTCAAAAGATTAGAAAACAAAACGAAAAGTTTGCGCGGTTCGGAGTCGACTCTCTGTTTTGGGAGACAATATCTTTATTTATCATGGTCTTTTTCGATTAACAACTTTGCAGATTGTTAACATTGAAGGAAAGCTATGTCACACACTGCAATAAAGACAATTTTAGGACATCCAGGTAACGTGCACTTTAATCGAGTGTCATTTACATTACGTAAGATAAATACAATAAATTACATGGACAATTAAAGACCCTATTTTTAGAACTTCAGTATGTTGAAATTGCCAGTAACTGCTGGCAGATGGACATATCTCTGGTGTTCAACGAAGCTTCCAAATCTTGTGCACAGGTGAAAGGTTACGACTTCAAAGCAGACATCTGGAGTTTTGGGATCACAGCCATAGAGTTGGCCACAGGCGCCGCGCCTTACCACAAATACCCTCCTATGAAGGTCAGCCAATGTCAGATGCCATTTCTAATGAATTTTACAACTTTCATACATATCTCTTATGACTGATGACAGCAAAAGACTTTAAAAACACTTTTAGAGAAATGAATCTCCCTGTTGCCAACTAGTTCCACATTGAAAGCAGACAAATGTCAGTCACACGATGTGCAATAGGCTTTATGGTACATACTGTATACTGTTTGAAAACATCGTATGTTTTTGATGCGTGAGCTTGTGGTGTGTTTGTAGGTGCTGATGTTGACCCTCCAGAATGACCCTCCCTGTCTTGAGACGGGCATCACGGATAAAGAGGTGGTGAAGAAATATGGCAAATCCTTGAGGAAGATGATCTCGTTGTGTTTGCAGAAGGAACCGGAGAAAAGGTGCAGAGCAGATGAAAATACGTTTGTCTGGTGTCAAAATGTAGCATTTTTGATACTGTTTATGTTGATGCTAATGTCTGAAAGCACTGAGTCACAACCAATGTATTTCAGTAGTGTTTGCTTTTTAGGCCAACATCATTAGAGCTCCTGAAACACAAGTTTTTCCAGAAAGCCAAGGTAGGACATTAATGTTCATGATATTATATATATATATATACTGTATATATTATTTTTTTGTGTGAAATAAAATATATATAAATAGAATATTAATTTTATGTCAAATAGAATTTAATCACTAAATAGCTTGTTATGATAATATGCTATTTCCGCATATTATAATGGAAGTGTGTGTTTCTGTAGTTATGTGTTCTGATGCATGCTATTGAAAAATGTATAGCTTGAATGCACTGTAATTCACTTTGGATAAAAGTGTTTGACAAATGCATAAATATTATGTTAAATAGTGTAATGTACAAGAGTTTATTTTTCTATGGACCACGTAAACAACACTGGTCCGAAGGCACTTCCCGTTTCAGTTTTTTTGTTTGGTTTTTAATTTTGCACATATAGAAGTATGAAAATGTTTGTTTAACATTGTGATTCAGTTTAAAAAATTTTTTGGTTGTATGTATAGTAGTGAAGTATTTTTACTCAACTACATTTTTCAAATATCTGTACTTTATGAGAGTCTTTACTCCACTACATTTTTACATTTTGTTTGCCCTTAATACAGGATTTAAGTACTTTAAAATCTGGTACTTTCCCACTTTTAAAAGTAAAAATACTTCAGTAAAAGAAAGTACTAGATTCGAGATTGTACTAAAAGGTATAAAAAACAACATTTGTTCATGAAATGTAGGGACGTAAAAAGTATGATACATGCTTTATATTGTAGTGAAGTAAAAATTTTAAAGCATTCTGTAAATTGCAGATATTTAAAAATGTACTTGAGAGTAAAAATAAATTAAGTACTATCAAAGTGCTACTCGGCGGGCATGTTTGCAGTCCCTCTGGGCAGCTATTTACATCAAAGCAAGTCAACAGTCCTATCTATTTGAATGGTGGAAGAGAGATATTTCTAAAATCGCTGGCAAAAATCACAATTAAATAGCATGTTTCTGATCAATGATTAAACCTAATATGGACTGTACGATAACTTAGGTTTGCTAAGCTTAAATTGCGTTAAAAATAACCTTTTTCGAGGTTGGTTCAGCTACTGCGCATGCGCACAGGCTGGTAAGCGTCTCACATAAGCATTATGTATTTAATCATTTTTTCAACTTTGTTCCACCTTATTTTTCAGAATAATGAATTCCTGCAGGAGAAGTTGCTGCATAGAGCACCTACAATAGTAGAGAGAGCAAAAAGGGTAAGAAAACCGTATAAAAATGTGTGTACTGGGTATAAGTATTGTTTTTTTATGATAAATTATGATAAAAACATATTAACAAAGGCTTATATATAAATGTAGCTGTGTCTCTGTGTAGGTACGGCGGGTTCCAGGCTCCAGCGGGAGACTCCATAAAACAGAAGACGGCGAGTGGGAATGGAGCGATGATGAACTGGATGAGGAGAGCGAGGAGGGAAAAGCTGCCGTCGCCGCTTTACGGGTAACACGCACAGATTTTAAGGTCCTCTATTAGCGATCACCTTTCAGATTGTCACCGTATCACAAATGACAGGGCTCCAGACTAACTTTTTTTACTAGGAGCACTGTGGCCCCTGACTGAAAATTTTAGGAGCTCAAGCAAAAAAATGTAGGGGCATACCTTAGTCTACAGAGAAGCTTTGTTATTGATTGGTGCTAAATAGAGAGACTGTGATCTGAATTCATTTGAACCAACAGAAATTGTGCTTGTCAGAAAGTATATATTTAATTGTTCACAGTGTTACACATTAAAGCAAAAAGAAAGCTCTCGTGTCATTACGTTCTTACGATGATTTTATTGTGTATTAAGGACACTTTACCTCATCTTCACTAAATATTATGTCAGATAAATCTTAACAAGAGCATTCGCCTGTAGTTCGTTCTTGCTGTGAACGAATTTGAAATGATCCAGCGCTGTCTTAAGTAATCCAGAGATAAATGACGTTTCCTTAACTCCTCTGTGGTTAGTTTCGTTTTAAACGTCTCGTATATTAAATCGTTTGGGCTCAAGAAATCTGACACAGCAAACAGCGACTCGTAGTAATGCGCTCACGTTGTGTGTGTGTAAACTTGTCAATGACGACCTGGATTGTGCTGCGACGGCAGCGGGAAACATCAGTGACGCTAGTGACCCGCGCAGTTGACTATCCCACACAGCCTGCATTGGTGGCGGGCTCGCATTTTACTCTTCTTTCCTCATGAAATAACAACTAGAAGAAATTCCAAATTTGAAGGTCGCACATGTGCGAGTACTTGTAAAAAAATGCTGCCGCTGTCTCGAAAACTGGTCGCAAAGTGCGACCATTTGGTCGCAGTCTGGAGCCCTGAATGATTGTATTGCCCTAAATAAGTCACGTTTAAAATGTTGTTGTTCTGTAGATGCTTGTTTGCGTGTGTGGTGTCTTTGTAAGAGTGGTGGGTGATGTGGCACTTCTCACCTCTGGGCTCTGTGTTTTGTGTTTGCCGCTAAAGGAGCAGCAGTCCAAGTCGACAAGGCGACAAGTCCGATTCTCTCAGCCTCTTGAGCTGCCCCCGCCCAGGGTTGTTCACGTCTCACACTGATACAGATGGCTCACCTAACAAAGGAAGCCCACTGAACGTGCAGGAACAGGAAGTGTTAGACAAAGAGAAAGGAAGTTTGGTAGAAAGTTTCGAGAGCAGATTTTTAGATCATAAAAGTTCATGGTCTGTTAATAGTATTATTATTCAACTTGAGAGACTAAAGCAAGGACATGCGGTGAACATTGCACCTCGGTTATCTGTGATAACTCAGCATGTCTGTGCAATAAATAATCATACGAGATAAATTTAGATTAGTAAATGTGATAACAGTAGTTCAATTTCAGGGCTTAACAGTAGGAACTGCAGACATGTTTTTTTATCTTGTACAATTTTTCCTGCACATGCTTTCGATTGTTTAAATACTGTATGCTCAACATTATAAAGAATTCAGAGACTAACATAATAAAAAAATGCAAAGACTACATATCAGAAATATCGTAGCCCAAGATCAGTTCATGACAGAAAAGATGGCGAGGTTGACTTGACAGTTCCTGGAAATTTCTGATAAAATGGTGTCCTTCCTGGAAGCCATCTGTATCATGTTTTTATCTGTAACATTTGCATTCATACTGAGCGAATTAATGACCTCTAATAACCAACCAGATTCTGTTTAACAAGACTTCTGCTGGGTGAAGCACTAACATGCATAAGGTCTCTTTTGGCTGCTACATGCTTTGTATCCCAAAGTGGTCCCTGGTCATTTGGCTTAATATCATAGTTATTATTGACATACTGTACACATACCTGAACTCAACTCAGATTTGGGTGGGAGTATGTGTGTGTGTTTGGTTATGAATGTGGGCGCTGAACATAGTTCAGGATGTTCTCTGCTGGTATACCGTGGATATTTGCTGTTCTCCATTGGTATACTGTGGATATTTGCTGTTCTCTGTTGGTATACTGTGGATATTTACTTTTCTGGTAGTCTTTGGTCACTTTTGATGAAATAGTTAGAATTTTTATTACTTTATTGGAATAGTACAAAACTTTGGCTTGTGACGCACACAAACATCATAGACGAAAAGGTAAAATGGTCCTAAAAAATAGTCACACTTGTGGTCCTTGGTCAAAAATTATCTCCATTGGAAATCAATCATTGGAAACAGGAAAAAGTGTTTTGTTTAAATTTTACTTTCATCTGAATGGTACAAAACTGTTGTGGCACTTGTGAACACAAAAATCAATAATGGATGTGATTCAAAAAGGCTAAATAGTTCTAAAAGTCACATTTTTACTCCTGACCGCCATAGAAATAATAATAAAAAAAAAGATTGAACAAAAATATAACTTTGATTTAATTACAATAAAAAAAGTTAGATTTAAGGTGTTCAGTCTGTTTGAACCAGGAAAATTCCAAGTGTACATCAGCACCAGAGGGTTAAATGGTTTGCTAAAACCATGAACTATTTCCCACAATCATAAAGTGTGTGTATTAAAAATTTCCAAACTCATGAAGGAATTTAACTCCCTGCTTTATTCCTTACTACAGTGTGTTCAAATCTAAAGCAGAATTACATTAACGCAAACGATTATACTGTATCTCATCGCTTGAGAGTTGCATTTAACCTCTGACCTTTGCCCCTTCTGTCTCTCTCTCACAGTCACCTAGAGTAAAGGAAGGACAGAATACAGAGGTAGGTGAAGGATAAAGAACATTTGCAATGTATGGAATAGCATCCTAACATTCATACTCTGCACAGTATGCACACTACGTAATGCAGGAACAGTAAGACAGATAACCTTCCATTTCCACAATATGAATGGACTAACTTTTGACGTATGTATTCATAACATAAATGTGTATGTGTTTTTAGATTTTACAGCCTTACAGCAGTCAGCTGCAGCCTGAACTACCTCACAGTGCTGGCCAGACTCCAGCACAACATAACGCACCCACCACGACCCCATCTCACGGCCAGCCCACAGCTGCAAACCAGGTACAGCATCAATTTCACACTACACACATGTGTAAAACTACTTTCTTGAAACAAAGCAAGTCATTGTAATCTGTGCCTCTGTCTGTAGGTTCCTGGAAGCACGTCACCTATCAGTTTGGTATTAAGGTTAAGGTATGTTGTGTGTGTTGCTCTTGTGTTTATCAGCCCTGGTTTGCTCAGTACAATTAAACACAGTGGAATCACACAGTTGTAGTACTTTTTCATATTTGAGAGTTTCCAGAGGGACTGTCACAATGTTACAGTGATATACCTACTGTAAAATATAGTAAATTAATCTAATATAATCATTGTAATATGATTAACATTTTAAAATGAACACAATATTATAAGGAATTTTTCTACCATCGTATAGTACAGGATTTTTCACGTGTTTGCAAAGTAATGTCTGTAGTTTATATTTAATATCTGACATTTCATTCAAACGTGACATTTTTCTTCTCTCTGGCTGTCCTACAGAAACATGAAGAAGGAACTGAATGACATTCGATTTGAGTTCATGCCGGGCAGAGGTAAGAGCAGCACAATACTTGACACATTCACTGTCTCCACTGTTTTCCACAACACCTACAGTAGTGTTACTATGTTCCATACTACGTTTAGTTAAAATGATATACTGTACAAGCACAGTGCCTGTAAGAAAATATTCTGTGTATCTTTTTTTAAATATATTTCTTCTCTTTGCAGACACAGCAGATGGGGTTTCTCAAGAGCTGGTGTCCGCTGGCCTGGTAGATGGGAAAGATTTAGTTATAGGTAAGGAATACTCATCCTTATATTTCCTCGTTAAACACACTGGTAGGGTCCAAAAAGTGTTAGGATTTAAAAAATAGTCAAACAGAAAATGTTTGATTGTAAAAAGGAGGAAATATTTTTAGGTTACTAATTAAAAAAGCTAATTAGTCATGTTGGTTAATATTGGTCATATTAACACATCCAAAAAGATGCTCGTTAAAACAATGAATTGACAACATGCATCATAGCATAACATCAAGTTTTTTTTACTATTTTAAAATAAATTTTGAATGCAGAATGAAGCCATGTTTTTTGCAAAAAAAGAGGTTGTTAAAAGTTCTTGTGGTGCTGTTTTAGTATAAGGTTAATAATGCTATAAAACTGCTTTAGTTCTAAACCTTTGTTTTGTGTCATTTCAGTGGCGGCTAATTTGCAGAAGATAGTGGAAGAGCCTCATTCCAATAAAAATCTGACTTTTAAGCTGGTGAGTGTCAGTTGGGGTGATGCTGCTGTGTGCTGATGCTAAACACTGTTTTGCTGTAACACGACACGTGATGTGTTTTCAGGCCTCTGGTGTCGAGGGTTCTGACATTCCTGATGATGTCAAACTCTTGGGATTCGCCCAGCTCAACATTAGCTAAACTTCAGCTCTGTGCGGGACCATGAATTGCCTACAAATGTGAAAACATACCAACAGAATGACACATTGATATACTTTCCCCTCTCTTAATTTCCCAAAAGAAACCACTGTTGCCAAAGAGAAAAGCACCATTACGCCAACACAAAGGAGTTCATGAATTCGCTGAGTTGTGCACAAGATGATATTTATCGTAATTTGTAGGAATCAATTAAAATAAAGTTTACGATTTATGCATACAAGTATGCAATTATCATCACAACCAGCTATAACCTTAATGTTTTTTTTTATATTTATACTTTCTCTTTTTTAACCTCTTTTCCTTTTTCCTACTTTTGCACAATCTGAATTCCCCTTAAAATGAAACATTTTAAAATGCCTCTATTATAACTACTTTGTGCATATGGTGGAGTGAAACACAATGAAACTTTATGGTGGAAATGAGTGACTGTGGTAACAACAGCGATAGCCGTTTTTGCATGTACCCTTTTCCAATGCCATTAGAGGGAAGCAGCTAGTATAGTTTTTTTTTCAGAAAGGGCTTTGTGTGTATTATTTATTTGGGAGCTTCGTTTAAACAAACCAGACACACATTTATATAATCGTGTTTGAATCTTGTTTTAAATCTCAGAGAATGTAACATTTTGTTTATCTTAAACTTTAGACAACACAACTACACTTTCACAAGTGCAACAACTTTCTCAGCTGTTGTACAGGCAGTCTGTACACTACAAAAGGTTTTAATTTAGCTATAATGCACATAAATCTAATTGATAAAACAGTAGTAAGAACAGCTGGCCGTTGTACCTTAACATGCTTTGCCACCCTTTTTTTATTTAATCTGTGTTTTCTCAACTGGGCAAATTTGCAGATGTCTCATGCTGCTCTGAAACACTTGCCTTAATGTTTCTACATTTTTACATTATCACATCTTTTTTTCACAATACTTTGTGGATTGTAGTTTTAAATTTTCGCAACATTATCTGTGAATTTTGCTTATTTTTATAGGTATTTCTCCAAGTGATTTGAAAAAGTGAGATGAAATGAAATGTTGGTGTGTGGCTTTTTCTGCTCTGGAATTGAACTCTTAAGTATTCATGTGTATTTCTGATGTGGATAAACTTGATTGAACTTCTGTAAATGTAAATAATGTAATTTGGATTGATTTTATATGGGATGTTTCACTCATGGCCTTGATGTTCTTCATAAATGAGGTGATGGGAGGTGTCAGCTGCACAGACACATTGTGAGTTTTGCTGGTTGTCTCGTGGTCTTTGAGTTGCTTACAGCATATGTGTGACGTTTTCAACAGGTACACCCTGAACTTGTTCTCCTGGAGTTAAAGGTTCACATACTATGTGTTAAATTACAGAGAGAAATATGATTTAAATATATTTGCGATAACAGGAATAATGCAATATTTGGGCAAAAATATCTGGATGCACCTTTCTTATTTCCAGGTTTGTTATTTCACATCCCTGTCATTAAAGAGACAGTTCACCCAAAAATGAAAATTCTGTCATCATTTATTCACCCTCTTGTCAATTCAAACCTGCAGGAGTTTTTCTTCTGCAGAACACATTTTTGAAAGATGGTGCCAGTGCTGTTCGGAACTTTCTTCAAAATATCTTCCTTTCTGTTCTGCGGAAGTCGTACAGGTTTGAAAAGACAAGAGGGTTAGTAAATGATGACAGAATTTTCATTTTTGAGTGAACTATCCCTTTAAGACTACTTTAGTCACACACTTGAAAAGGATGTTCACATGCACAGTAATGAATCTTAAAGGGATAGTTCACCCAAAAATGAGAACTCTGCCATCATTTACTCACCTTCAGATTGATCCAAACCTGTAAAAATGTCTTTGGAAGAATGGCAGTAACCATACAGATCTCATCCCCCATTGACTCTCATTTTCCCTACTATGGCAGTAAATAGGGGATGAGATCTGTTTGGTTACTGCCATTCTTCCAAATATCTTCCTTTGTTTAGCTGAACAAAGAAAGTTATACATGTTTGGAACAACCCGAGGGTTAGTATATGATGACAGAATTTTCATTTTTGGGTGAACTGTCCCTTTAATTATACAAACTGATATAAAAAATAATATACGGGTAATTTTTACATTTAAAACCCTAACACTTATTTTTCCAGGTTTATTGAAGAGAATTTAAAAGAGATCAGGGAATTGTTGGAAAGCTCAATCTCAAGTATTGTGGAAGGATTTATGAAAAATCTCTATCGGGTCCTCTATTCTTAACTGCAGTCAGGTATAAATAATAGAAATAATTCTTAATAATGCTTAGGCCTACATTCAAGTGCTCAAACACAGTTCCTATAAAACATTCATGATGCTGCACAATGTATAAGATGATTTAAATAATAAAAAATATATGCTAAAGTTTTTATGTTATACATTATATAGCCATTGTTAATATAATAAAAATAAGGTTAAATAACATATTTCACAAAAAATACCCTTTTCCTTTTGACAAACATTTGTAATGTAGACCAGTGTTGTAGTAGGCTACAGGGACAGTCGACCTTCACAGTGAGTTTAGTGTAAGCAATGACAAAAAATAAAAAGCAGAAAAAAATACAGTGAAAGATCAGGGTTTTTTTGTCAAAACTTGACCTTGTTAGTTTCAAAATTTAAGACATGTTTTAAATCATTTAAAATCAATAGAGCACGATGGCTTTATTATTGAATATGTTATTTTAAAAAGGTGTATGCATAGATCTGTTCTTGCTAAAGGGGATTTATCATTGCTTATTTAGCCACACATATTGTCTAAATATTGACTGACTCCACCTGCATATCACAATAGTTTCACCACAATACTTAGACCATCTTAACTAGAAAAGAAAGTGCTTACTGTGCAACTGCATTTGCCTTAAGTTCCAAAGTCCCTCAGACTCACAACTGTGTTAGAGCTCACAAAAATGCATTCTGTACTGGCACACTCAATCTTGCACATCATCATCTATTAATCAGAATAGAAAACGTAAGGAATCCTAATGGAAGTAATGATTATAATGTGAATTGCATTGGTTTTAATGGACACTCTTTGTGCGTTGGCTTCTATTGTTGGGGTGTTATCTGGTAGATGGGAACCAACAGAACACCATTAAATCCTACTGGGGACAAAGTCACTACATAGCCTAAGGGAATTTTGTAATGGTTTTATTGGGAAACAGCTGCTTGTTTACGTTTGTAATGTAAACCAATAGGCCTAGATGTTTTTTCCAGCAGGGTCAACACTGTTTATCTTTAATCTCATCCATATCGCTAAAAGATAAGTGGGTGCTTGTAGATGTGAACATGGACTTGTGACGCGTTTAAAAATTAATTTCTCTCCGCGAGGATGAATCGCAGGACGTGTTTAAACATCGACACGCCACAGACGCTCGTGCAGTGAAGATGATCGACTTTGCGCAGATCCTCGCCTCTGTCGGCGAGTTTGGGCCGTTTCAGAAGCGCTTGCTCTTGGCGGTATGTCTCCCCAACATCTTCACGGCTTTCCACATGTTTAGTCAAGTCTTCACCGCCATCAGCTTCCCACACAACTGCAATACCGACTGGATCTTAAAGGGGGGTCATAACCTGACCGATGAGAGACAGATGAACCTCACCGTTCCTCTGGACAGTAATGGACAGTATGAGAGCTGTACGATGTTCACACCTGTTGATCTGGAGCTGGATGTTATTGAAGCTTATGGAATAAATACATCAACATCATGTACAGACGGATGGGATTATAAGGCACCAGAAGGTAGCAGCACTCTTATAACTGAGGTAATGCAACAGCCTGTTTGACATAAAAGTTAAATATTTAAGATTGTCATGTGGTTTACAGAAATAACGCTTACTATGCATATTAGTCTATATATAATCAATTATGTAAGTTTTAATAACGTATTCGTTTTATAGGCCTGATAACAACCTTCAAAGATTAATAAAGGTTTATAATAGGGTATACATTTGTATCGCATTATATAACGCAGTAGCCTATATAAATAAATATTTTCTTGAAAGTATCCTATTACTAATAAATGTTAGTTAAAAAGGGGGTTTAAATAATTTGTTTTCATTTATGTATTATTTCTTCTCCAACCTTTGTTTGTAGTTAACTCGCCACATTATATTTATTAAAATTAATTTAACAACATTAGATACTTTAAGGGATAGTCCACCCAAACATGAAAATTATGTCATGAATTACTCATCCTTAAGTTTTTCCAAACCTGTATAAATTTCTTATACTTATATTTCAAAGAAATATATTTGGATGTATTAAGCAACTGAGATTTCTGGGGCACCATTGACTACCATAGTAGAAAAAATATTGTGAATATTTTTTGTTCTGTTAAACACAAAAGAAGATATTTTGAATAATTTAGGAAAACAAACTGTTCCTTTGTCTACCATTTTTTGACATCTCTGTTGCTAACATTCGTCTTTCTTTGTGTTCAACAAAACATTTATAGGAAATTTATACAGATTTGGAACAATTTGAGAGGGAATAATTCATGACAGACATTTCGTTTTGGGTGGAGTATTCCTTTAATGCATTAGCTAACAATGAGCAATATCATTTTTATTGCATTTATGAAAATCGTTCATTCCTTTATTTTGGATTAACTGATGTTAACAATGCAATGTTCGATTTACATCTGGCCTAGTAAATGTTAAAAATTAACATATGTAAGAAATGTTGTTATTGTATGTATGTTATTATATTTAATAATACATTTTATTTTTATTATCATTTAATATATTAATAATTTACATTTGCAGTTTTGTTTTAGCATATTTGTATCATTTTATTATCTTTTTTCCTTACTTTACCATAGTTTGACCTAGTGTGTGAAAATAGGATTTTTAATGAGGCATCTCAGTCCATCTACATGGCTGGACTTCTTATTGGTGCTCTACTGTTTGGGCCAATGGCAGACAAGTACGTGTAGAGTTTAATCCCTGATCAACATGAGAATGATACAATGAACACTGTGATTATTTAAAAACAACAAAGGTGTCATGCTGTATTCTTATTTTCCATTTGTGTGTGACCAATCAATGAAGGGCTGTTCTATTCTGCAATTTCTTTAAAGTTTAAATATAAATCAGTGAAAGAGTCAGGTTGGGACTGTTTTGTTTTTGTATACTTTAATTTTTTCCTAATGGTTCTTGCTACAGGTATGGCAGGCGATTTGTTACCCTGATTTCCTTGTTACTGCAGTTTGTGTTTGGGGTGGCAGTTGCATTTTCCCCCAACATTTATGTCTACATAGCCCTCCGCTTTGGGGTGGGCACCACCATATCAGGTATCTCTATCAACACGTTTGTTCTGGGTAACACGTGATTCTTTTCATTTCAGTACATTAAAGGGACAGTTCACCCCAAAAATGGACTACCATAGTAGGAAAAATTACATTAGTAGTGAAAAGTGCCCCGGATCGGTTTGCTTTTCTTACATTCTTCAAAATATCTTCTTTTGTGTTCAACAGAAAAATAAACCTTTAAAGCAATTTTTCCTATGATAGTCAATGGTGGCCAAGAACTGTTTGGTTACAAGCATTCTTCCAAATGTTTTTCTCTGTGTTCATCTAAACAAAACAATTATACAGATTTGGAACAACTTGAGGATGATTAAATGATGATAGAATTTTTATTTTTGGATGAACTTTCCCTTTAAGATGTACAACTCTGTGAATTTTTAACACCACAAGGCAGCTACATCTTAAACTGTATCTTAATATGTTTTAGGATCTGAGTGGTGCGGTTCATCTAAGCGGGCCCTTTTTACCATATTGTCTCACTGCTTTGTGGCTGTTGGTCTGATGTTGCTGTCTGGTTTGGCCTACGGGATCCGCAATTGGAGGATTTTACAGCTGGTTTTGTCTGCACCAGCTGGACTTTTCGTTATCTATTACTGGTAAGAGTAACATTCTTGCCACCTTTAAAGCAGCTTGTCCATACAGTGCAGTAGCTCTTTATACCAGAATAGTTTCTAACTGCTACACCTACAAAAGATAGTGTGCATCAGTTTTTCTTGTGTATATGTGACAGGATACTTCCAGAATCAGCCCGGTGGCTTCTGACTCAGGGTAAACAGGACAGGGCCAAGAAGGAGATTCTGAAAGCTGCCCAAATCAATGGCAGGACGGTTCCTGAAAATCTGCTTGACAAGGTCAGAATCACTAACAGCCAAACTTTATTTTTCCTATTCCTTGCTGAAATAAATTACACAGAGCACTAATTTATGTCCTCTCAATCAGATTTCTTAGGTAGCACAGAATAATAAGTAGCTTTTACATTATGAATTAACATAATAAATGCATTTGTCAGATAGAGGCAGAGAACACAGCCAAAACAGGCACCATGCTGGATCTGTTCCGTGTGCCTTACCTGAGAAAGAGAGCTCTCATCATGAGCTACATGTGGTGAGTCTCACAGCATTTCAGATATCGTTGTTTGAAATGTGCACCTGCTTCAACCTCTCTGAGGCAACTAGATCATCTGATTCATTTTGATTAAGTCCAATATACGTTACCGTAACAATAATGCCTTATCATTGTGCAAACATCCTCAGGCAATGCAAAAAAAGCCGACCAGCCCAATCTGTTATCATTTATCTGTTCATGTTATCACAGGTTTGTGACAAGCCTGGTTTATTATGGAGTCAGTCTGAACGTGGGAAACTTTGGCCTGGACATTTACCTGACTCAACTCATCTTTGGCATTGCAGAGCTTCCAGCCCGCCTCAGCTGTTTCCCTCTGATTCAACGCTTTGGACGTAAGATTTGCCAAAGTGGCGTGCTGCTCCTCGGAGGCATTGCCTGCCTTGTTATTCCTGCTATACCAACACGTATGTATTTCCCCTCCACCATTATCAATAGTTTTTTTGTGGTGGAGATCTTTAAAGTTGTGTACTTTTTTCAGAGTACCCTATAGCCATTACTGTGATGGCAGTGATTGGAAATTTCTCCCTGGCTGCAGCCTTCTCTATAGTTTATGTGTACACTGCTGAACTGTACCCAACGGTTGTCAGGTACTGAAATCATTCTGAAGTGAAACTGTTTGCATGTCTGTTTTGAAAATAATTCCCAAATTCTTCAATTTAGGCAAAATGGAGTGGGACTAAACTCCACGTGTGCACGTATAGCTGGGATTCTGGCTCCTATGATCAGCTTGTTGGATGTGTATCATCCATCCATCCCAATGGTCATATTTGGCTCTCTTCCTTTTCTGGGCGGAGCTCTGACCTTTCTGCTCCCAGAGACACGTAACACAGAACTTCAGGACCACACTGAAGTCCCCGTGGATGAGAGCCTGTGCGTTTATGTCTTTATTTTTTCATAGTATATGGCTGATGTTATCTTAATTAAAATATCCATGCCCAATGAAATTTAACATATTGACAAGTTTGCAATGAATTAAAAAAAATGGTTTTTCCTTCATTTTCATCCACAGGGTATCAAAGAAGGCGATTATTGAAAATGGGCTGAATGAGGAACAAGAAATGTCTCTCAAGAGCACAAAATTATGAGATTTATTCCTTACCTATTTATAAAATGGTAGGGTTTTTTCATAGATTTTTATTAGTGTGTGTGAAAAAGCGGGTGAAGGTAAACAGCAATGTGACTGTTCACTTCGATGTTTCAGGAAACACGTTTGTAATATTTTATTGATTAAGATACATTTTTATTGTATTTTTGTATTTTATCTTTAATATGAAATGTAGAGAAAACAAATGTTGTGTTCATCATTAAACCCTTTGCAGAATTCATGTCTACCATCACACACTGTGTTCACATGGTTATTGCTGTTACAGCCAAACTGAATCTACTGGAAAGCCTTTGTTTAAATGTTCTAAATTATTTAAAAGTTCAGTAATTAAAACAATGAACCAGCCTCCTGATTTTAAATCATTATCAATTTTTAACTATTCAGACAGGTAACAAACATTTAAAAATATATGGAATGGTATTGATTTACCAAACTTTTATGAAATCACCTGTAACGTTATTGTTAAATCCTTACATTTTAATATAAATGAAAAGAACCACAAAAAGAAAATCCTATATATTTCCCAACGTTTGACCATCTGTCAGTATTCTGGACCATACACTTGTTCAGTGGCTCTAAATGATGTCAGTGCCATTCCTCTGTAGCCAACGGTCTTTATGTTGTTGACGGCCAAAGCCTTCATCATAGTTGCCCTTCCTCCTGAAGAGCTGCTGGTAGTGGAAAACACAGTAGAATTCCCCGTAGAGAGGAGCGTAGCTTTTAAGACTAAAACCCAAGAAAAAAATATTTTACTAATGTTATACGGTTGTTTTTATTGCTAAAGTACCAAAGTCTATATGAACTAAAATAACAGATTAACAGTTTGTAAACTGTATAACAGATGTAATGTCAGCATTTAAAAAAGAGCCAAAACAACATTTAAGAGCGAAAGTCTGAAATCTGGCACAGAACTGCAACTTCAGAATTTCCTCTTTAACATTTAGCTTTGATTTGTACATTATACTCTAGTCCAGTGGTTCTCAAACTGGGGGCTGTGGCCCCCTGGGGGGCCCCAAGATGGATCTAGGGGGTCCACAGATTTTGTGGCATTTTATGAAATATAGAAATTTATCATAGATTTTATGCAATCAAACATCAGAAAAATGACACCACCAACCAAAAGAATTGAGGTTCCAGCATTGTATAACTGAATGTTTTTGGTTTAATAAAAATTCTAAGTTTAAGATTATACGTCTTTATATGGGGGGCCGCAAAGCGATGCACTTAACACAAAGGGGGCCTTACAACGAAAAAGTTTTAGAACCACTGCTCTAGTCACATCCACAAATCTAGCATTATATCTATATATTATATCTCTCCTGTAGAGCATGGCGCTAACAACGCCAAGGTCACGGGTTTGATCCCAGGGATTGCACATAATTAGAAACAAATGTATAGTTTAATGGAATGTAAGTCGCTTTGGATAAAAGTGTCTGCCAAATGCATAAATGTAAATATATACAATATACAGTTATAACCATAATATTTGCAATTCACTACACTTACAGGACATTTACAAGTTTTTAGGTAATTTCAATGTTTTCAGTTATACTCTAGGGAAAAATCCTTACCTGAGTTTCTTTTTGCAGTGCTTGCAGCAGAAACAGGTTTTGTGAAAAATGAGTTTATCAGCCACCATTCTTTCCATGGGATAAACAGGTTTCAGACATGCTGAGCATGTTTCCTGAGCTGCTGGCTGAAACTACAGTTACAATGAGGGGTTAACACACCACTGTACCTGTACAAAAAATTCTGTCATCATCAACTTTTTCTTCAGTAAAAAAACAAAAAAGATATTCTGAGAAATGTCTCAGTGGTTTTGTCTCCATACAATGGAAGTCAATGGGGGTCAATATTGTTTGGTTACCAACACTCTTCAAAATATTTTATTTTGTGTTCTGCAGAAGAAAGAAAGTCATACAGGTTTGCAATGACATGAGGGCGAGTAAATAAAGATTTTTCTTTTTTTTGTGAACTGTACCTTTAAAACACTTTTGGAATACACCATTTTAAATGATGAGTTGTTTACGTAGAGTACAACCAAAGTACGGGCAGCTTTTTACGTCATAGCAAGACAACAAGCAGATATTTCTAAAATCGCTGGCAGAAATCAGAATTGACATGAACTGCACCATAACTTTGGTTTGCTAAACTTAAATTGCACAAGAATCGCCTTTTTGAGCGGCCATAATGAGTGTTGCGTTTCTTCCCATTTATTGTAATAGCAGTGGCGCATCTTGTTAAGACACAAAGTTTTATGCACTTTTTCCAATGATGAATGAGTGTAGCTAGGTTCTCTTATGGAATATTTCATTCCCTTTCATTTTTTTAATTCTGGTTTTACATTTGGTTCCAATTTGAAATGAGTCACACATAGTTTCCATTACTATTTTTATTGAAAAATCTGACATAAGTTTCACATGCAACATAAATAATATTACAAATCATAGCAAGGCTTATTGGACTGCAAGGCTTTCATAAATATTCATAAAAAAACATTCAATCACAAACATCATACAGAATAAAATAACATAAAATAAAACCACAAGCAAAATAAGTACAAACATCTATTACATTTAAATGCAAATACATTAGATCTCTTATACTGTATATGTGGTCAACAATTTTCCTTCATTAATCTGAAATCAATTTCCCACATGCACCAGTGTTTACATCGGAGGCCTGTCTTCTCTGATTAAAGGTGTGTTGATTCTTGGGTATGTGGCAATTTCTGTTGTTGCAGGACTTGTCGTGATAAACTTCTTTGAAGTTGTCTTTGTTTCAGGTTGAGTCGTGACAACCGTAGAGGTTTTAGAAGAGTAGAACTTGTTTCCGAAACAGTCCGTCTTCTCGTAGTTCTCACTGATAGTTTTCGTACCAATGACTCTCTCCTCAGGTGCTGTCTGAACTTCTAACACACTGACCTGACGTCTTGGATTGGCAGGACTGAAGGAGACCTCCTTCACGACGGCACACTGCTTCCGATCTGAAGATGCAGTACAGCAACACTGGTGTTTGATCTCTTTGGCTTTTTGGGGACTGATCTGAGACTCTTCAGGTTTCCTGGCTGCAGACTGAATGGAAATGAATGAAGGGGATGCTGGGGATACTGATCTCTGTTTGGTCGTTGGAATTAAACACTCTGGCATTGAGACTGGTTTTGTTGCCTGTCCATTCTGGGCCTTTGGTGATTTACTTGACCCGATGCTGATTTTCCTTATGTTACCTGAGTTAGGTGAGCCTTGCACCGCCACCATCGACTCCCTGAAGAGACCAGAGAGCCCTACGATGTCAGAATCCGATTTAAGAGTCGATACAGAGTAAAGAGCCTTCTTAATAGCCTCTTCTATATCCATGAGTCTCGCAAGTGTTTGCTCTTTCAAATGGATTATCTCAGCCCCCGCTTTCTCTAGATCCCCAAAAGCCGCCTGCATGGAGGACATCATCTCCGGTTCCACAGGTGAATCTGAATCACCAACTCTACGTTCCCGCGTGACCGTTTTAGAACCACTTGTCTCCTCCTGTGGCACAACCCAATCCGGCACGTTCTCAAAGATGTTTATAATAGAGCTCACGTTGACTTTGTTGGTGTCGTCTTTCATTTCCTCGACTTTGGAAAGTATGGTTTTCAGCTCCTCTTGTTTCTTCAGCTTGTCGAAGATGTCAATGACAACCGTGACGTTGCCCTTCATGATCTCGTCCATGTGCACCGAAAGCCTCTGCCTCCTTTCGTCTTCAGTTTCACGTCTCGTTTTCTTTTTTCTTCTGACCACTTCACTCTTTTGTTCATCATCGCATTTATCGTTTTTCTCCCTCTTATAGGTCTCACAGGAGGAGGTGCTGTCATGAGGAGAACCGTTACACTGGGGTGTGATGTCAACCCGCTGAATTTCAATATTGTTTTTCATGTTCTCTGTGGAGTTCTTCACGTGATCTTTAGCCATTTTGATTCTTTTAGGTTTCACTGGTGCTACTGATCCACCCGCCTTCGCTTCAAAGTTTTGAAGCGTAGCTTGAAACCTTGTGGACCTTTCTGCAGAGCTCTTTGGAGATTCTTCAACAGCTTGCATGGGACCATCATTGATCTTGATGTTCACTGACGTATCACATGTGTTACCACTAACCTGTAAATTCTTGCAAAGGACGTCTTTATAAGACATTGGGTCTGGGCATGATTTGGGACATGATGAGGGATCTTTAATCTCCTCATTTGGTTGGTTTGACGAAGAAGTTTTGACTTGTCCTTTGTGGTCTGCTTTGGTATCACAGTCAGTTGGGTTGGGCTTCATTTTTAAATGATCTGGTTTAGGTGGGATTGCTGGTTTGGGACCAATTGGAGTTTTACGTTTCTTGGGAGGAGCGTTTGTGGAAACATGCATTTGTTTTGTAAGTGTTTTGTTTTCAGATGGCATTTGACAAGAAGCTGTATCAACTCCTTCATGCTGTCTATTTAGAACCTGCTGTTCAGTTTGAAGCCCAGAAGAAGACTTCTTGGTTTCTTCAGCAGTCCTATCACTTGACTGATCATATGTTACCTTTTTGTGTCCTGCATACGCCTTGACTGTATTCCTATAAATCATCGCAGCTCGAAAATCACCCTTCGTGACATTAAAGTTAGACTTTCCTAAAGATTCAAGAGCTACTTGAATGCTACCTCTCATACCATCGTCACTTCCCTCTTCTTGCTCTCTTTTAGAGGTCTGCAAGGGCTCTTTGTCCTCAGTTGTATTATTGTCTTGCTTGACTTCTGTTAACTCATGGCTCGCTGATCCAGGGTCAGTGATCTGTTGGATTTGGTTGGTTTCAGGTTGAAGTTTTGCTTGGACACTCTGTTGAAGAGCTTTAGCTTCCATCGTGGCGTGATGAAGATTCCTGATGGCCGTTTGTAGATTCAGCAACTCATCATCTTCAACAACATCAACCAGCTCTGCTTTAAGAACAGCTCCATCATCTGTGATATCTTGATCTTGAAATATTTCTCCTTTATTATCCATTTCAGAGTGTTTTTCATCTTGTGTCTGCATTAGTTCTTCAGTCTTAGTAGTTTTCACACTTTCTGTCGATGACACCTTCAATTCTCTGCTTTTGGCAGACTCTAAAATCAAGCTTGTATCATTCACATTTGTACTAAAAAGGGCTTTGATATTTTTAACATTACCTGAAATAATCTCACTTGTTTTCTCTATTTCCTCAGAAGAACCAATTATATCTTCATCTGATAGTGTTTTTTGTAGATGTTTTAAATGATCAAGGTCTCCCTTCTCAATGCAGCTTCGCACTAACTGTACATTAATGGTTCTGCTTGCTTCCAGGTCCGTTGCTGAAGAATTTGCCGTCACAGCCCCTGTTGTGCAACTGATGTCTATCTTCACATCCTTATTTTCAGGCTCCAGAATTTTTATTTGATTCGAAGAAACAGACTTGCAATCCATTTTGCCAAACTCCATCATCCGCGTGCTCTCTTCACTGTGGCTAAAGAGAGCATAAACTGTTATCTCTCTCGTTTCTTTGCCACAGTCTTGTATTAAAACTCCTTTCCTCAGGGACTTCTCTTGACCAAGTAGATCTTCTGTAATCTGCACCACGTTTGCAATTCTGCAGTCTTTATCTTGAAGTACAGTGAATGGAAGTAAGTGAGTTGGAACATCTACCTTATGAATCTCCACGTTGCCCTGACTGTCTTCTTTTAGGAAGGTGACAATGGGGTTCAGGTTTGTTCCTGGTAGCACCTGAAGCATGATGTTCTTTATACTTCCAGTCAGTATCTCCTCATCATGAACTTCTGGTTTTGAATCTTTTGTAAAACTATATCTGGCTTTTCTGACATGCCCTGTTTCATTAGCTTCAAGGATGGATCCGTCGGTTTGAATGATATTGAAGTTCCATAAAGAAATTAAAGTATCTTGCATGCTCTCCAGCATAGTTTCTGATTCTTCTTTGGTTTGTTGATTGATCTTATCAAGAGGAGTAGATTCAAACATCTGGGCTCTATTTTTTACATTGGCCTTCAGCATTTCTTCCTCTTTGCTAAGACTGTCAAATGATGTAGAGATGCTCTCCTGCTCATGTGACCTGTTTTCAAAGACTTGTTTGGCTCTGGAGACACCTACGAATACCTCATTCGTATCTGTGACACTTGGGAGATTGTTATGGTGGATGTTTGATGTCTTTGTTCCATCAGTAAAATCACAAGAATCAGTCTTTGGTTTCTGTTCTGATCTACTCTGCTCCTCATAAACAACATTTCTTTTTGGACAGGGAACCTGCCTTTCTTTTGAAGAAACTGGTGATTGAATTTCAAACATTTTGCGTGTGGCTTTGACATCCACCTTGATGCTCTCCTCTGATGTCACTTCCTCTGCCTCATTAAGTTGAGTTTTGGTCTGAAAGACATATTGCAGTTTGTTGTCATCATTGTGGGAGCTACACAAGGGTTCTTCAGACAAACCAGATGTGCTTCTGACATCTTGCAGATCTCTTGTTGCTTGGTTCTCAAATAACCAGCGCCTGGAAAGGACCTCACTGGACTGGTATCCAGTGTCTTTATCTGGGTCAGTGTTAAGAATATCAGCCAGCTCCTCGTCTACCAAACTGTCTACGTTTTTCAACTCTGGACATGTGTGTTTTAGCAGTCGTTTAAGCTCACACTTCTGTCGCCGTTGGTGCATATTGTACATAGTTTCTCTTGTGGGGGGTGGTGAAGTGAAGGGCCGCTCGCATTCCTCTATGCTGACTTCCAGATGATTTGTAGGTGGGATTAATTCAGATGCATTTTCTTTTTCATATTCAATGAGATGTTGTTGAGAGATATTCTGTGCACCTTCAGCCATCTTAAAGTAAAATTATGAAAAATAACCATTAGCTTGTTATTTTTATATATATTTATGTTTATGTTTAGGTTAAAGCTGTTAAACATACCTGTTGATCTGTGAGAAAGCCAAACTTCATGCCAAGAAAATCAAAGTTTGATGCCAATTGTTTCTACTGGGTATTAATGTCAGCAGGCTGAACGCAGGCATTTGAAAACAGTTGAAAACAACAATTCTTGTCAGTATTTTAATTACAGTGTTTTGAGCCCAAAGACCGAGAAAATATAATTTGTATGGTTAATTAAACACAACAGTCTTTTGTTTTAATTTTCACATAAATCTGAGATTTATGGGTCAACAGAATTTGTTAATTATGAAATTACATGAAGATGCAAAATAAACCGTTAACCTTTTGTTAATGGTTAAGCTTTTGTAAAAAAAAAAAATAGGTACCACATGCTTTACACAAGGCTTTACAAAATCGAATGCTGGATATTTTAAAGATGAAGATGTACAATACACTGTAAAAAATCTGTATGCGTATATTTTTTTACATCGGTTAGGCCATTGCACATTGAGGCCGAAATTTGCTTCCGAAATTTCCGCACGTTAAAAAATAAATACGACCTCACGTTGTATCAATCATTTACACACTGCCTCCGATATTTTCGTCTGTCATAAAAAAATTCAGACTGGGTTCGATTTTCTGCGTTTTTCGCATCCGTAGCAAGCATTTTGAGAGGCGTTTTGACAATTCAGAGACACCGTACAAACGTGCCCCTAATATGAAAAACGCATACGAAAATGTTGTACTGTATGTGCAAAGACCTTTAGTTGCACTGCATTGCATTGTGTTTTAGGGTTAATGTAAATGACAATTAATTAAAGGAATATTGTCCTGGCAGAAAATTACCAGTACATTTTCAGTTTTTCTTTCCTTTTTTACACTGTACACTTCATTTACTGTAAAACACAACACAATATTTTCACACACAATAAAGACAGAGTCAGTCTACAGTAAGGTTATGTTTAGTAGTGATTAGCCAAAGCTCTCAACTGGCATGTGTCTCACCAATGGATTACAATATGGTTAATCACAAAAAAACGATATTTTACCTTAAATGGTTTTATTCTTTTTCCAGTTGGAGAAGTAAGATCCTGTTCCTAGAGTAAACCAAACATTAAATGTAAACACCAATGAATGAATTAACTAATTGATAATGTGTCTGATAAAAACGATCAGAAAAATAATTTCAGAAGGCGAGGCAAGTTGTACTTTTGTATACTGTGTTAATTATATGAATATATCGCTGATGTCCTTCTAAAACCTCCTATCTCCATGCGTCAAGATTTTTGTTTTATACCATAAATTATTATTATTAGTCACTCTTTATGTTTGTCACTGGGTTTTGCAATTGTCTAACCAACAAAAAGTATTAAAAATGTCCTTGTTGACTATGACATCACAGTATTTAATTGTTTAAAAAGTACAGTGTTTTTCCATTTCCTGAAAAATAGCGAATTTGGACATACAAGGTTTTGGAAGGACAGCGACGATATATGGTATTTGAATGATTCCTTAACTAAAGCTAAAATATAGTCTTTTTTTATGCTTGAACATGCAATTCAGCAAAATATTCTTCCTGCAATCTGCTTCACCCTGTTTCACTCCTGTGACCCCACAGGTCACCACGTGTATCATGAGGAATAAAAGCAGCTATATGTACTAACTGGTTTGAAAAGGTTTCCCGCAGGCTCTGCAGCTGCCACTTTTGACAGATATAGTGCAGACAAAGTTTTGACAGAAATAGAGGTTATCTCTCGTCCGTGTAGAGCCGAGCTGTCTCTGAAGTCTGCAACCGACCTTCTTTTATCCTCTGTAAGACATCAACATCAGAACCAGGGTTGGGTTAGACTTTGAATCTTTATTTCTAGAATGAAGGAATGATGCAGTATCAAGGTTAACATCTGTGCTTTAACAACTGTGGCCCACAGGCGTAGAGGGACAGCTATTTGTTTATTTCAATGGAACAGCTTGTCTGTCAGTGGGAGGGTGAGCAGTCATGTGATTGGTCAGGAATATTGTTTGTTAGTTTTTATGGAGACATTATCTGTGACCCACCAAGTTTGATGCTGAACAACCTCATTTCTTTTTAATCAAACCATCTCCATCTGTACATGAGGGAGTAAAAATGTGCCAAACTGTCTCTGTAATTTACTTCTGATTACACAATTTGCTTTTCAAGCAACCATTCACTGTTGTCCAATGTTTTAAGTATTTTTACTCTACCCAAGTACAGTTCTCAGGTATCTGTACTTAATGAGAGTATATTTACTTTGACTTTAATATGTGTCATTTTTACCTCTAATACTCATTCTTTTTCTCAAGTAAAATTGTTGAGTAAAAATACTAGAATAAAGTAAGAAAGAACTAGATTTTTAAACTTAAAGTGCTCACCCAAAAATAAAGATTCTTTCATCATTTACTCTCCCTCTTGTCATTTCAAGCCTGTTTGATTATCTTTGTTCTGCATGCAAAACACAAAAGAAGCTATTCTTAAGAAAGTTGGTAACTGAACAATGGCAGCACCCATTTACTGTAGCCTACGTCTATTGTATAGACACAAAAACAATGCAAGTCAATGGGTGCCAGTTAACAACATTCTTCAAAATATTTTTTTTATTTGTGTTCTAGGGAAGAAAGAAAATCATACAGGTTTGAAATGACAAGAGGGTGAGTTAATGATGACAGAGTTTTTATTTTTGGGTGAACTATCCCTTTAAGTATTAAAGGTAAAAACATATTTATGAAATCTAGTGGAGTAAAAAGTACTATACAGTATGTTTTGTAATGTAGTGCAGTAAAATGTTTCTGAAGTAAAAACACTGATTCTGAGTACAGACACTTAAAAATGTATTTGAGAGTAAAAATACCTCAGTTCACCCATACCATAATAATTACTTAAATGTTTTTATACATCACATCGGTTTGTCTATACTGTACATTCGAAAACTTTACCAATAGTTATGTTTACTATACTATTCTGTTTAATATTATTTATATCTGTTTAATATGGCTTAATATTATTTTAATGTAGTAGACACGTTGTAGATACACAGATTTTAATTACATTTAATTTATTAAAATGAAATGAAATGAAATTATGGATTCATTGATTTGTAATTTACAGCTGACATCAAACAATTCAGCTCATCCCTTCATCATTTCAAGCAACAATCTTTAACCCGTTTTAAAGTGTGTCTCTTTTAAACACTGATGGTTATTGCTTTGTCAGTTCTCATTATAGTAATGGAAACAGCTGCTATGAATGCAAGTCATAAGTGAAGTGTGCAGTCTGAGTATGCTGAGAAATCTGGGTGGTATAACATCTGACTCCCTGTTTCTAAAAAACCAACACACACACAAATGGCTGAATGGGCTCAAGTCTACTGTTAGATCAAAATATTGTAAATGTTTTGCTTTATTGTGTTAGGCTGGTTACCTAAAACCATGTGGGCAACTATAGATGTTGACCATGTTTTGCTGTCAAGCTGACCACAAAGTGCCAACAACGTAAAAAGAGCTACGTAATTTTACAAACTTTTACAGGCTTTTTTACTGATTTTGTGTGTATTTTTAAATACAACCAGAGTAAAAATTTCTAGAAATTCCACACAATGGTGTCCTGCCACAATAAACATGTTGAATCATTTTTTAATACTTAATGAAATATGCTGAAAGCACAATGATTTAAAATGGCTAAAAACTGACTCACCATTCAATGTTTTCTCTCTTAGATCCTTCTGAATTGTTCTGATATTTAGATCTGTAATGATCCTGTGACTGGTCTGTCGGCCATGTGTGTTCTCCAAGTGTGTCAGTAAGCCTGTGGCCGCTTCTGTTCTGCTAACAGCTGACCATGCCTGGCTCCCATGGAAGGGTAAGTGCCAACCAGCTATTTTAGGAGCTACATTGCTATTTTGATATTGCCACACCAGGCTGAGTCAATCACTTACACAGAATACATACCATTACCTACTTTTCAGACTGCACTTAAAACAAGCATGATGCTATTTTCATGTATTTTTTGTACTTTATTTTCAGCTCATTTCATTGTGGACAGCTCCCGCTCCTGCTGTTATGACACCTGGTGTTTCTGGGTATTGTGTATTTTCTATGCCACACTAATACACAATGCTTACTGTACATGCTATGCATATTATGTGCTTTGTGTAATGTTGTATCTTGTACTGTATATAGATTTCTCTTGACATTTAGGTCACCTGATGATACTTTGGCAATGTTTGACGTTTAACCTTGAACTAGAAGCCTTTCATTATGCACTCACCTTCTGGAAAGGATCTATTCTCAGTGTAAATGCCAGAAATCGTCTTTCTTCTCTCAGATCGGGATGTTATTGGGTTTGTTCTTGCATTCTGAAAGAGAAATCATTTTATCTCTGTTATACACATTTTGGGGAATTCCTTTATATAAAGCTTTATTTTGATATTAATATGTGCACATGACCTTAGATTAAGCGCAAATCGTCCGCCAGTTTAACTAGGTTACGTACACGTCAGAAATGCTAATTAATTTAATATTTGATCATTTTATTATTTAATATATGATCATTGATTTAATATTTGTTTACCTTTGAAGTCATTTGATCCACTTCAGTCTTCTCATCTTGTTTATCGTGGCTATTTTTAACCTCTGCTTCTGCTTGTGATGTTGTGTTGTTGTTATTAGGAAGTGTTTGTGCTTTGTCAGTGCCAATTGGTTCATGTGCCATGTTGTTGGTCCTGGACCGAGGCTGGATGGAGACTTTGGACTCAAACAGCTCTCTGAGTGCCGTGGTGCCCACAGGCCTGCGTTGAGGGAGGTTTTCCATTGACTTACTGCGGGAGAGAGGAGAGGTTCTGGACCTCTCGCTTATGTCTGATTTTCTCACTGGACTCTTGAGTTTGCCATCAGCATCATTGAGGGTGATCGGTGTGACCTGTAGGGTCAGCTGGTGGAGCCAAAGTAGAAGACACATTGTGATTAAATATAAGGCTTCATGTACTATAGGATGTGGAGAACATTCTTCATAATATCATTTTTTGTGTTCTACAAAAGAAAGAGGGTAAGTAAATAATGACAGAATTTCTACTTTTGGGGGAACTATCCCTTTAAGTGAACCCCAAACAAGGTAAATAATAATGTTGAAATACCTAAAATAAAGACACCAGTCACAGCACCTACAACACACATCTTTTAAACTTTTGCCTTTTTTATTTCTGTATAACATTTTAACTATAACAATATATAACAATATTTTTCATACTAAAAGTTAAACTCATATTTTACCTTTTATTATTTCATACCCAGTGACAGGGAAAGATTTTTTTTTAAAGAAAAACAATGTAAAGTTTAGAGTTTTACTGTACCTGATGCTTTATGTCACCTGAATCAACAGTCTTTGTTTTAATGCCAGGAGAGTTTTGGTACCTGGTGAAGACATGATAAGGTTCTATTTCATTTGTTTTATTCATTAATTTTGGTGAACAGAATTTTATCAATTACTTTGTTCAAGTATAGTTTCTTGTACTTCCATGTATTTACATGTTTATAGAATGAGTTTTCATTTAAATGTATAAATGATGGTAATAATGAGAGATTACAAAAAAATAACAATTCAATATTTTTTGACCTCAGTTTAGTTTCAGTTTACAATGTTAGCATGGAAAGATGTTCCTCACTGTGCTACAAGCTGAGAGACAGACTTGCGTTTGTCTCTGAGTCCAGCTTCAGTCCAGGTCAGGCCATGATCGGTAGAAACACTCCTTAGTGACTGAGACCTCTTCAAAATGCCTTTCACTTCCATTTCCTCTTTCTCTACTTCATTACAGCTCAACCTGCATTGAACACACATCACATGGCGATTGACATAAGGCCGAACTGTGACGTTTAGTCACATGGTCTACCAAACTTTAAAAGCAAAATTAAAAGTATTGTGTGGATGTATTGCACCTGTATATTCTCACAGATTTAAAACATAACCTTATATATAACAATTTCAGATTTAAGTTAAATCAAGCACAATTGCATTATTTCATGAATGATTAAATTTGTTCCCTTTAAATAACACCGAAAACAACTTTGTTTGAACCAAGCAACCTTTCTCATATTAATCATTACCATGCGATGTTGATAATATGTCAGTTATTATCTGATAAATAACAGTTTCTCTTGTGCTGAAAACCAGTATGCAACAATCGTGTGCTCGAAGAAACAATGTACTGTCTTTGAAACAATAACATGCTCTTCTTAACGTTTTTTTAATCTATTTTCTGTTTTAATTTAATGTATACTGATATGAAACGGTTAAAGCGAGCGAATCTTACCTGGTAAAGAGTATGTGCTTCACTCCATTAACGTGTCTAGAGATAATTCCTTGTACATCACGAGTGGAGCTCGCTCTGCAGAAGACATGGGCGAAGTCCAGCTGGTTTATTACACCTGACCCTTGAAAAACTGCCTCCTGTGAAGGTTTGTAGACTGTTAAAAGATGTCTGTGGTAAAACAACAGTGATTGCAGACAATAAAACAGCTGCTGCTATTGAATAGTTATGTCATGTAAAATATAATATCTGCCCATATGTTCCTGGTTAGTGTGTGTTTATTTGTGTGTGTGTGTGTGTGTGTGTGTGCGTGCGTGCGTGCGTGCTTGCATGCTCTGTCTTCTCTTGAAATGTGTAATTTCTGTGTTTGGAATTTTAGTATTCATTACATGTCATTCACTGACACCTGGTATATCTTTAGTGACCCTTCACCAACCTCTGATTGAAAACCTGGTCAAACATGATCAAATGATTTCTTGTCTATTTAATTAATGCTCGCCTCACATGCACAGATATAATCTTCTGTTTATTATAAGCTTGTGAAGTATGTTAATGATTTATGTGGATCATCCTAACGCTTGCCCTGTGATACACTAGGTGCTAACAGGAAGGTTACTTTACTACTTTATGTGTCTGGGAACCTCCACTTATAGTCAAGCTGCTATTTGACTTTTGCCCCTTTAGGCTTGAGGTACAGGAGACTGCTGTACACTGGTGTCCTGGGGTCAGTCCCCACCATGGAATCTCACTCTGAGAGCCTAACAAGCACCTAAACAGCTGCCAGACTCTATGGCATGTTGTTGTGTCTAAATAAAAACCTTTAACAGAATAAAAATAAATATGTTTAAAGAAAAATGCAAAAAACTTTATACTTAAAAAATGTTATAACTTTATAAATTATTTAGTAATAAATCATTGTATTATCATTATTATAATTACATGTATTATTTTAATAATAGTAATAAAATAATCAAAAGGATAATATTAAGAAGAAGGAATTGTTTTGCTCTTCACTTTGATTCAGAGGCACATTTAGAATTTTTATTCTGGGCATCACTAATTGCTTCCTTTAATTTCTTCCTTGCCAAATTGTGCACCTTCGGTTTGCCAGATAGTTTTAAGTTAACACCCAAGGAATTGCTAATCATTAATCCTGAACTACTCTATGGTAATTTTCCTTGTCTGTTTGACAAATTACCTTGTTTAAAGTCATATATCTTTGCACTAACGCTGGTCACACATACACTTTCCTGTCAAATTATTTCCTTTAGTTCTCTGCCCTATAAGCTTAAGGTCTCTGAATTGCAGGTGCAAGATATTTTTGTGACCTGTAAGGGCACTAAAGAACTGTGTATCCCATGTGTTCTTCATGAGACTGATCATGTTTTAAAAAGACATCAAGATTTAAAGTCATTTTTAAGCTGTATTAAACCAGGTCAAATAATGATGATGATAATTAGGGAAAATACAATATTTAATCGAAGTTAAAAGAAATAAAGATCATTTTAAACAGTTGTTATACTATAGACCGTTTCATCGGACGCGCGTGCACCTGACCCGGCACTCACTTAATCCTTGGTGTTTCGAGTCAGATCCGTGGGCGTGGCTTGTTGGTTTTGACTAAATCTTTGGTGTTTCAAGTCTTACGAAACCTTTACCCTAACCCACACCCTAACCCTAACCTTACTCTAACCAGCTAAACTACCTATGATTGTTAAAATTGACGAAAAAACACGTTTGGGTGATCACGTCTGACTCGAAACACCAAGGATTTAGTGAGTGCCCACCTGACCCCCACTTAACTTCCGGTTTGTGTTTGGCTAGGGCTCTAATAATATAACTATTTATGTTTTGTTATTTAATATTCATGTATATTATTCTTTAATTGCATAATAATTGTATTAATTAAACAATTTGTTGAATTTTGTTGTATGTTCATTTTATTAAATAAACATTTTGTTGAAGGGGTCCTGTAGTTTGGTCGCACTTAAAGAAACAGTTTGGTGACATCTAGCGGTTGAGCTTGGTATCGGAGTCTAAATTCAAAATATTGGAGACTTTAGCCAAGTGAAGAGGCACCGCCAGTTCTTCAGTTTAATACAAGTTATTGTCGCAACGCGAACCACCGCTTGCTGTGAACTGTGCGTGATATTTAAGCAGAAATACGTGTTGCAATGTACGCTATGCAGTGTGCTGTAATACAGTATAACTTCCACATCTAACACCCCTTTCACAGACGTTGATCCCAGAAAATTGCTGCAAAATTGCTAGAGTGCTTTCAGTGGGATTGATCTAGAAAAGTACATATTATTATTATTATTATTATTATTAGTAGTAGTATTAATAACGTTGCCTGCATCAGAAAGCGCCCTGTGTGAACAAAAGGCAGGAACAATGCCGTAAGGGGTCCGTATTGTGATGACAAATGAAGTGGCTATAAAAACAAGCAATTTATGTTCGTCAATTATTCTAAAAAAACACGAGAATCTAAACTGCTAAACGCAGTTTTAAAATTTGAAATTACTTTAAAATGAATTAATACAAAGCGCTTCGAAGCTTGATCGCTTCAACCTTTAAAACACGGCTTATCTGCGTGTAAGCTATGTCGACACCTAGGCTACTGTTAACAGACTCGACTTTCACCCGAACATTTAGATGTGCTTGTTTTTCTCAACAAAAACATTGTAAACGCCATGATGTTCATATAAAAATATCATATAGGCCTACATATCACTTATATCATATAAAGTGTTTAAATGTGGTCCTTTAATCTGCTTTATTAATGGGTTTTTCATTCGGTCTGCATGAGTTTATTCAGAAATTGTTACAAAATCTAAATTAATTTTTCGCCAAGATCTTGTATTGATTATGGGAGAGTCGGACCGCTGCGCAAGTTCTTCTCCAGCACATCACATTAAGGTGTGTACTCTGTGGTGGCCAATCCATGTGTGAAAATGATGTCTCATGATCCCTGAACCACTCTTTCACAATTTGAGCCTGATGAATCCTGCCATTGTCATCTTGGAATATGCCCGTGCCACCAGGGAAGAAAAAAAAACTCATTAATGGAACACCAGAGGCCTGATGTATAAACGAGGCGTACGCACAAAATGGGCATAGAAATGTGCGTACGCTGTTTTCCACGCACGTATCCGGATTTATTAAAAAAAATATTGGCGTAAATATGTGTACTGATGTGTACGGATGCTCTTGACTGTGCGTATACGCACTCTTTTTCCTTGAGTGAAAAAAGTAATGAAGTAAAAAAAGGATTTTATACTAGGCTATAGTATTGCTTTGGTGCTAATATAAATGTTTGTTTAAGGATCGGCTGTTTCTGATTTCCGAGGAAATTTCTATAATTATTGTCATTGTGCACTGTCTTTTATTTCAACAATTTATACTTAATCCGTTGTTTCAACCAATAAGAAAACATAAAAAAAACTTATCAACAAAAGCCATCCTAAAACTGCAGCAGCATGAGATGGTTTATTCCTGTTTAATGCTGCTCAAATATGCCATATTTACACCAATACTATATCATGTGATAGATTAATGTAATTTAAAGAGTATACAATAAATATAAATGATAAAAAAAGACAAAAACAAAGTTTAAGGCTGATGATCATGTCTTTGAGTTGAGTTAGAGGAGTACATCACGTCATATAAACAACAGGCACTGCAAGATTTAAACAATGTTATTATTGCTCTTGATATTAATCACGATAGTTCATGTCAAATAATACATTAAAATTTGCGTGTCATAATCTTTTAGACTATGCAGACAAAGTGTTTATGGGTTATTATGCTCTGGTTTAAAAATATATATAATCTGAATTGTATTGGTGGGCCGCCTGCCCTGGACCCAAAACGCTTTGCGAGTCTGTTGCCTTGCGTGCATGGAAGCAACGGGAGATTTTTATCAGACGCACGCACATCAAAACAACATTTAATTCGTTCATTGAGTTTTCGTGGTGAAAATATATTTTATTCGTTTGTTATATATTTTTTTATATTTTGTCAATATAGAAATATCAATAAGATGTAGTGTCATTTCATTACATGGTCGAACTGTAGTCACGATTTAGCCCTAAATCGGATGGGCTGTTTATTTATTGAAATGCAATTACCATTTCCACCACTAGATGAACGAGACATGGTAGCAGGTGGGGTGAAAGAGGCGTTACAGCGCCCGCCCACATGTACGAATGCCATATTGAGTCCAAAATCCGTTTTTAAACGGCAAACGAAAAATAAAATATCGGGCCAAAAACGAAGTTTCCGTTTGGTGAACTAAACGAAAAAACGAGAAACTAGTCATTTTTCAATTTCTCGTTATGTGATTTCAAATAGGATATCAAATGAATAAAACGTACACGGACCGTGAACGTGTACCGGAAGTTAAGTTGGAGTCACAAAAGTGTGCATGCGCAGTAACGTTTGTTTATGTTGTTAAGATGAAACCGTCTATATACAGTATAAAACACTAACAGGCAATAATGTGACATCCTTTCCTCCCAAGCTTGGCCATAGGACATACACATAAACTGAAAGTTCAAAAGAAACTTAAGGTGTTCTGATTTTTCTGCTCATTATTGTCCGTGGGATTGTCAAGTGTTTAATACATGAATGGATTATTTAACTTCAATGACTATATTTGAGTTTCTGCCTTGATCTGACAATCGGCCTCTGCCACAGTCAAAAGGTTAGGAAGGGCCAAGAGTATTTGTTTTGACTCTCCTCAGTCCCCAATGTATCATTTACTCGTGTGTGTCTGATCCAAGATCAGTTTTCTCTGGGTGTGGGCCATGTGTTTAAGTGAGGTGTTGATTGAAAAGAGAGTGTAGAGTGTATATCTATTTACTCTGTATATGACAATATAATTTATACGTATAAAATTAATGTTTTTTTTTCTTCTAAAATGCCGTTTTTGAAGTATTTGAATTCATAACATAAAATGTGTAAACATGTAGGCTAATCTTTAAGATTTTATTGATTGATCTTGAAGAATAAATGACTGCTGGCTGGACTGCTTTGTATCTAGTGATCCCCAGTGTTCTTGTTAAAACCCTAACATACCATCTGCATCAGAAATACTACTGCTTAAAAACAGAAAACATTCATGTACACAAAACTTTATTAAATGCTTTGGGAGACTTTGAACTACCAGTTGTTCTTTATTTGTACTGTATGTTGTGTGGTTTTCAGGAAAAGTTACACAGAAGAGTCATAAAACACTATTCACATACTTAGTAACAAATGTATAGTATAATTCAATGTAAATCGCTTTGGGAAAAAAGCGTCTGCCAAATGCACAAATTAAATGTATTCAGAAAACAATTATCTGGTGTTATGGACAAAGTAACACCGCCCTCTAGTGGTGGGTTGTTACATGCTGTGTGCTTCTGGGTGGTCGTTTTTTCTCACGTGGCGTTTATACGAGTTTATATGACCAAAGTCTAACACAGGTGTTTGTCTCATAATGTGTATAACAAGAACTTTAACAGACATGCAAACATGTCATGCACAGCACACAGTACTGCGTGAAACAGTTGGTGCCTATTCATGTCATTTTTTTCTGGCTAAAGAGTCTGGTGTCATAACATCCTTTGGAGAACAGTACTGTACAGTAGCCTACTTCAAAACTGAACTGGCGTGTGAATGATCAAGAAGGTGGTTATAAAAAGATAAAGCTTGATGTTAGCAAAGTGACCTATTACCAGGCATGCACGGGCATACTGTATATTTCTGTTTCTATAGTTTGCTCTTCGTCCAGAACAACTTCAACACCCAGACCTTCGAACAGGCATGAATGGTTTTCATGGTTCATCAAGTATCCACAGAAGACCAGGTTTCGCGTCTTGGTAGGCCTACATTGTACAAAATAACTGGTGCTCACTTATTTGAAATTGTCCCTTTACAACACTTTTTAAAGAATGTAATGGCTTTTGCTTTTGATTGTAAGAAAATTCGACCTTCATCATTCAAACAACTGATCGTTTGACAAACTGTATTTAAATACAGAGCAGAATAAACCTGCCCAGGCACTTCTAAACAGGCGTGAGCCAACTTGTTTCCAACTGCAACCAGCAGTTAATTCCAAACTGTTATGTGATAAACCTCTTGATAATTCTCTCTTTTTTTACTGTGTGTAGAATACTCAACTCAGCGCGGAACCCAGTGTGGTTATCTGCCATAAGAATGCAGTAGGCCTGTGTTCTTTTCACAAAGCTATGAAACTGCCCATTTGCCTAATTCTCCATTGGCTCAGGCATGCTATCCCAATTTTAGAAAATGATACATGTTTTTTTTTTACTTTCGCACAAGAAGAATGTAACGTTTCGTTCATTTCTCATTTGGTTATTTTGCGTTGACTGAGGTGCTTGAGGAAGTTCACTGGCGCCCTCTAGTGGACAACTGTTGACTGCCCGTTCGTGAACTAATGTTTATGATCGCGGTTTGGAGAATCGTACGCGTGGCTTCTCTTCATGGTTTCCCAGGCTATAAAATAAATCTATGTTGACGACAAGTTGCACCAATTTAAAAGACGCTTTGGATACAAGCGTCTGCCACGTTTACACAAGGTAAGTTCAACTACCACGGCCGTGCAAGTTGCCCCGATTTGTCCAGTTTATGTTCACATAAGGCCCTAGGTAATTTCTATCGTTCAACTCCATGGTCATGAATGGTCAAATGCGTCCTCGGGTGTTAATAAAGCAGGCAAATCCTTATCAATCCCCCATTTACATCATTTTGTTCGGTACGCTTTTTTTTGCAAAAGAGTGTGCAAGGAGTTTTTGCCACAACGGAAGTTGTCGTTTTGAGCGAGATTTTGAAAATTAACAATCATACGCAACGAAATACAACGTGCATTTCAAGCTTTCATTATTCATTCGTTTTACTTTTGAATTAGATTAATAAATTGAGTAAATTATATATTTTTAATTGATGTGCACTCGGACTTTCACCGGAAATAGACGGTTTAAGGAGATTTTTTAACACATTGATTTGGGACTACTCGTTTTAAATACATACAATACCTAGATACATATATAATATAGGATAAATAATAGATGATATTTAGATAATGAATCTATTTTTTGTTATACGTTATGCTACGACTCGAGACATTTTCTGTTAACAGCCAGCATCGTGGAAGGTCATGAAAACTGGGACACAGAGCTGCTTTGTCTGTCGTATGTGCAGTATTTTACAATGGCTAATAGAGGGCAGCCAAGAGTCATTCTCAAGACCCAACATCATCTTCAACAGAAAAGCACAGAAACAAAGATCTGTTGTTCAGACATGCAGATACTTCCATAAATCAAGAGTATGATATCACTTTAAACTGAATTTTTTTTCTCCACGAGTCATTGTTGGAAACTTGGTTAAGTTTAGCTTAGGTGTAAGACCTTGTGTGTAAATGAAATGCTGTATGCAAATCAATAGAGAATAAATCAAAAGATAATTAAACTTATTGTTAAAAGTTAAAATATCAACAAAAAAATTCAATGGACTTATATGTTTTGCTTAATTTCAAAAGTTTAATACTTAGGGTATTAGACCATTTTCCTAACCAGAATGCACGGGGAATATTAATACAATGCTGCCTTGTAAGCCATGTAATGACCACAGTAGTTTAGATGGGTTAAGGATTGAGCGCAAGAGTTAAGATGGTGGTTGAATACAGTTGGCTCTGCCACGCAGGGTATCCGAGTTCCTGGCAGTGCCAGCTGGAAGAACCGCTGGCCAATGCCAGCATCCCCCCTCTACCTGGCATTGTGCCCTCTGCGTGCCCGTGCCCGTGCCCGTGCCGTGACAACCAGAGCAGTGAAGTGTAGCGGTCCCAGCTGCAGCCCAGAGCGCAGTGAGTAATCTGTTTACAGTCAATCTTTATACTCATACACACATTTACTGACCTAAGCTTGCACTCTAGTAGTCAATTATACCTTTCCCACCCTCCCTTACTGTATTTCACACTCCTCTCACACACATGCAGTGTGTGTTTACTCTACAGAGTACAGACATGCTTCTCAATTGTGTTAATCACATTCTTCTATTGCACTGTTCAGTTTTTACCATGTGAACCTCAACAGTGAGCAACAGTTCAGAAGGTCAAGCACAGGGCGGTACACACAACACAGCTGATCTCAACTTAGTGGACAACGTCTCCCTTCCTGCGGCCTCTTGCCTAATTCTGTGGATTCTTTGGAACAAATGCGTATTTACAGCACGAACAATTCAGATTCTTCACATTCTTGTCTCACTCTCCTTTCCCTTTCCAGACCCCATTTTTTTCTCTCTCACAGTTATATGATCAGTAATGTTTTTTTTGTTTCACAAAGGCAAAAGAAAGGTTTTAGTGAGAGCACAACCGTGTGTTTTTTACTTCAGGTGCTAGTGTGTCAGATTGAGATTTTTCTACTTTGTTAACGCCTTTTATACATTGATGGTTTTTAAGTAAATATATGTCGCTCGTGAACATAAGAAGCTGTCAAATTATGCAAAAATAGAAAAGAAAACATGGGACCCTGTCTGTGAAATCCAGGCTAAGGTCTCATAATTTAACTATGCAATAACAAGCATCAAAATCTAATTTCGAGGATTAATTTCACTATGATTTCAATCTTTGACATGGCATTACTCAGTCAATGTTAAATACATAAAGAAAGATTATATTTTCACAGAATGTTCTTTACATTATGTAGAATTATTTTATCTAGAAAATAGTAAATCACAAAAATTTGCTTTTGCTGGGGTTTCACAGGCATGGTTACATATTATTTATTAATGCCTATTTTACCATAAGGTATGCTGTTTTAATTCAGTTTAGTTTCTTAAGTTTGAAAATTCACCTCTGTAGTGTTCTGAGCTTATAGCTGAAAAATAACCCAGTATCTGCTGTGCCAGAACTTGTATGACACCCCCAGAAGGTCAGCTGGCAAGTCTGATCATATCAACATTGTGCCTGACTCAGATCTGACTCACCGATCCTGTGGGGTCATCACTGATCTCGCAGTTTTTGCCCACAATTGGGCCAGAAACAGACTCGCTCTAGCTGTGCGCCTGATTAAAATAAATCACTTTCCGGCAGACTCGGGCATGCGTGGGGACGTTACGCTGTGTTGTTTGGCCCCTGCCATAGTCAGGAATCCTGAGAAAATGCAGAGCTACAATGACAGCTATGAATCTCTCCCATTGGTTAAAAAAAGAAACACTTGTTGTGTGTTTCTATTCTGGTGATGGTGGTAATGATGGAGATGATTGAGGTAATGACACAGGCTGCAATCATCGTGGTATTTGAGTGTGATCGGCAGCGTGGGGTTACAATTATATAAAGTAACATTATATCTATTTTCACATTTAGGTGCTGATGACATGTGGGTGATGTCAGTGACTACAATAGATACGACTTAATCGTTACATCATTAAATGTGCTCACGTGACCAAAATATTCCCCCGAGGACACTGATTCAACAAAATTTGATATTCTTACTTGGATAATGATTTAGCCAATTTAGGATCGTTTTAAAATAGTAACGTACATTTCAAATGTCAGTTTTTAATGTGCTTCACTATTTCTAAGGACATTTACAAAATGCAAGGTGCTTTTGGCAGGTATTCAGTAGCAAAACCTGTACACCCATGTGAACAGGGAAAATATGAAGAGTTGATTTGAACAAACGGAAAACTCTGTTTTTATTAATTTTTGTAAATCGTGTTTTTTATTGTGCATTCGAATGAATGTGCAAATGATCAAATGAACTCTTCATATACCTTTTTTGTAGTTCCACAGTATAAATGGGTGATTTTTATGACTGCGCTTTTCTTTTTATCTGTAGTTTCCTGTAGTTCATATAACATGCTATAAATAGAGTAATTTATAAATCTGTCAAATGAAACATGCGGTGTAGGACAGACTCGTGCATACGCTTTGTACTGTAGTGCTTTGATAATTGTGCAATGAGACAGGTAGAACAATATGTCTCTCATCTGTGAGGACGCACGTAGGTGCTGCTCTAGTAAACGTGCTGAAGTCCATCTGAGTGGGAGGGATCATGCACGGGAATCAAACCACTCTGCCTGAGCGTCCAGTCAGGGCCTGCGAGGGTGCATATGTGTGCGTGCGTGAGAGTGCACGTTTCACACGTGTGCGAGCCGTGGACCGGGCTGGGGCCGTAAGCTGATTTGCAAGGGCTCAAGAGAACTGCCGTTTCCTCGACACACACGGAGCGTTTGTTGTGGAAGACAGGAACGGTTCGCACATGGTGCAGAACACCACGTGTCTTTTTGAATGAGCATCATGCACGCATGCTTATGAGTAGCTAATGCATCTAATGCCTGTGAAGCTGCAATGTCATTCATTTGGATTTTCAAAGAGGCAACAAGTGCTCAGCTGATAGGGATTTTTTTCAAGTTGGCATGAAACGGAAGTTGCAGCAGTGTTTTCTTCAGTATTGTGACGTATATCTGAGTGCAACAAAAAAAGTGTAAGAGGAAGGGGCTTGATTGCGTCTTTTGGAAATCAATTGGCTATTGGACAGGCAATACAGTCCCACCCCTGCACTGTACGTCATGCAAAGTAGAGATGAAGTTAATGATTATGAGGGCATATGAATTGAGAAACTAATGACATGCACAGATAAATCATGCTATATTATAATATAATAGTAAATAATGCTATACAATAGATAGATATATAATGGTTTATAATAGACTACAATAAGAAGAATTATCAGATTTGATTTCTACCATAATGACCAATACTGATCATTAATAGGGGTGATGGGTGGAAAACTATTTTTTAACAATAAACAAATTATATGACAAATATTTGAAAACAAAAAAATGCTGATTCACAAATATTTTATTTACATTTTGGCTACTAAGAGGTACACACATACTGAAATGAAACTTTTCCAACAAATTGTACTTAAAATGTGTTAAAAGTATATGAAAACAGAACAAAAGGCTAAATTATGAATATTTAATTTCAGTTTTATTTTAGACAATTACACACATAAACATACAAATCATACACTCATACTGAACTTTTTTAAACAAAGGTGACAAAAGTGTACTAAAATAGACTTAAATGTACTTAAACCGCTCTATTTTCACGCACATATGTTATTCTTACAGTAATATACTAAAAAAATGTTTACTACTTCTTAAGATAAACTTAAGAAGATCTAAGTGTACTAAACTTGGTGTACTTAAACAATTTTAAGACACCCTGAACAGAAGTACAAAAAAACTGTGTTTTTAATATATTAAGGACAAAATGAATGTTATACAATAGAGCACTTTAAGTACATCATGGAAGTGTACTTAATAAAGTGTACTTGGTGCACAATCCAAGTGTACAAGTGCCCATTGCTAATAATTTCATTTGCTTTACAAAACCTATTTTCCCATAACTGAGGAAATAAACCTGCCCTAGGCGGATGGTCATGCAGACTTCTTAGTAACATTGCTTTTGTGCCTAAAGCTTTTGTCAATAAAAATGCACTTTTACATCAGGTGCAAATGCAATCAGAGATTATCTTTCTGGTATGTCCTGCTCAGGTATTTGTTCTAGCGTTTATGTCGGAGACGCCCAACTAACACAAGAAAATGAGGTGTGTGTGAGTGTGAATGGTGAGTAAATTGGACAGTGTTTGCAAGACTGTGTGCAGTGTGTGCACGTGGTGCCTGTCCTCTACTGGGAACAGGAATATCAGGTTTCCTCTGTGTGCACAATGTGTACTCGGTGTTTCCTCTATGTTTTCCTGCCGTCAGCACAACGCAGCGCTACGTCAAAGCAGCATGCCTTACCGCTCCTTCCATCAGCGCGTGCTATGAGCCGCACGCCGTGTGCAGATTTTATTGGACCGGTTTTTGTTTGACCAGTGGGCATCTGTTAGTTCTCACTGGTAATACATTAACACCTCAGGAATATGCAAAAAGATTGAACTGTTCAACTGAAATTGAGAGCAACAGCGGGAATGGAACTGAATCACTGAATAAATATGAATGTTAAAGAACATGTAGTCTCATAAGAGCCTCTTTAATAATTGTTTATCCTGTGATACTATACAGTGTATTGGAACAAACACGCCTTTTAGATGTGCAAGTTAGAAAACAACCTGGGCCCTGTCCACATGAATTGGTGTTCCTTTGAAAACGCAAATGTTTCTCTGTTTTAGCCTTCTGTCCACACTTAGACAGCGTTTTTGTCTATGAAAACGCTCTCCAAAGTGGTTACATTTGAAAATGCCTGTTTTTGCGTTGTGGTGTGGACGATGAAAACAGAGGCTTTTAAAAACTATGACATTTTTCACCATGTTTTGGCTGCTCTCCAGTTTGATAGCATTATTGTCAGTTCATACATGCTTTGTATAGCATTTTAGGAGACAGATTTTTTAAATACTCGCCGTTCTTGTTCGGCAGCAGAACGCGAGGATAGTTTCACAACTTTATAGTTTGTGTTACTTACAGCAACATCCTTACTGCGTTATAGTAAGGCAGAAAGTAAATACGCAAAAGAAATGACACGGGTTGAAGTGACTTATGTTTTACTCATGCACAGTACATGGATGCAAGCGTTTTCAGTAACGTTACTTGGAAAATGTGTGAAAATGCTAGTGTGCACTAAGAGCGTTCTTAAAACGAAAACTCGGTTTTCAAACGAAAATGTATCAATGTTGACAAGGTCTTAGTAAATAAGTATATTATATTCAACTTTTTGGCAACAAGCCTTCGTCACGGTCCAATTCATACAAAATCCGAGGGTTCTGTTTTATATCCCAGGTGAAAAAAGTGCAATAAAATGTATTTTAAATGTAAAATGTATTTAAAGTGCTCTATTTTCCCACACTAATTTTGTACTTAATATGCAAAAAAATGTGTCTTTAGTACTTTTTAAGAGAAGCCTTAAATAGAAATACTATTTTTTTAGTAAATTAAGTACAAGGTGAAGTTGTGAAAACAGAGCACGTTAAATACACTTATGGAAGTGAACTAAATGTAATCGAGTAAATGCACGCAGGGTGATGACGTACTTCTGCTAAAATCTCAGCCAGCTATGGCACTTAAAAGTAAGACGTGGAAGAGCCAGAGTAAATGTGCGTGTAATAGAAAGTGAAGAGCAAAGACCTGTTTAAATCTTACAGCACCTGTCACATTTATAATATTATGTCTCGAAATCTGACATCTAGAAATCTGTCATCTATTTCAATTCAACACATTTCTTTTTTAATTAAATCTATTTACTCTGACTGCGCGTTTATGCATATACAGTATATTATTTATTCGTTATACATATTGTCTATATGTAAAACGCATGCATATGATGTAGCCTAGAAACCCTGTTTTAGAAGGGCCTCTGTATAAGGATTTGATCTTTTGCAACTTTAAACTCATTCTCTAAACTACTTTTTTGATTTACTACTGCATTGATTTGTCAGATTAACTGATAAGTAGTTATGAAT